>NC_090444.1:1558237303-1558593803 GCF_031143425.1 Pleurodeles waltl
CAAATGAGCTTCTTATAATTTACTTTCATCCAAAAATGGTTTTGGCCCATCTGAATGAGACACCAAGGCGCAGAAGATAAATGATTTGTTCACAACGTGATATGAATTTTACTGAATATTAGCCTTTTTAGCTTTACTTTAGAGCAACGGTACTTGTAAGAATGTTGTTAGTGTCAAAGTAACAGCCCCTCAGAGTCAGGTCATATAAAATTCTCGTAAATGATACAAAGGGTTGAATTTCCAAAGCTCTCCTTCCACAAAAATACTTTTTGCTGAAAGTCTTTTGTTATCTCCTCTCCAAAGATGTTTTTTAATATAGTATATGATTTTCCTTCACTCTTTGTACAACTGTCTTACTATTAATTTCAGGACTTGTAATCATATTTGCATCTGTTTGAGAGACCTACCCTAATGCTTTCTTCAATAATTTATATCCACTTGCTTAAATTCCCTGACTTTCTTGGAACACCTCGACTTACAGGTGTACTTTCTAAAGCTAATGCTTTGGGCATATAAGTCAGATGTGCAATTAATGGTACACCGCCCTCTAGGTTATGTTAAAATGTGATCAACAGCACACTGTGCTTTGTACAGAGCTTTTTAATTTTAAGTTGGGTAAAGCTTACACCGAAATAATCAAACTGTAACTTCCCCTACAGGGCCTTCATTCACGGCGAATCTTTATTTTGCTGCTATTCATCTTCCCATACATATACTCAAAACGTTCAAGTCTGTATTTTATGGTCCACATAAATCCTCAATATTTCCAGAGAAATACTAAAAAATCTCCAGAAGTCATTAGGGAACATTTTATGAGGACCACGTGGGCATCAAACAGAAAAAAATATATATCCCACACGACCTATCAAATGCTTTAACATGGGTACACTGTTTTCTACTTCTTACAACATCATAATACAGCTTATATGATTATCACTGGCCCCTCCTACACTGAGTACCCTACAGAATCTTATCAGATTGAAAAGATGTGTTTAGATCCGGAGACCCCAATAGCATTGAGGCAGCACTAGCTGAATGTTTAGTAACGACTTCACAAAAATGATGGTGTAACACCATTAACATTTGAATGCATCAGGCGTGCAGCATTGCAAAAGTAAGTACTAAAGGAGGACGCTCTTTAAGGGTACAAAATTAGTGAAGCCAGTAAACACAATAGTTTGTGTATTTTTTGTAACAGCCAAACCAAAGATGGATTCTGTGTATCCTTCAACAGCCACAAAACATATGCTTTCATGGAAAAGAATGAACTTTGTATTGTGCTTGGCAGCGGCGGCTACCGCCAACCAAGGGTGATGGGGTGGGAGGTCTGTCGGGAGGGGGGTGTTGGGTGGGGAGGCTATAAATTTTTTTTTTAAACGTACCTGCTGTTGCTGCACTGTCCCGCTGCTGCACCCGGTCCCGCTGCCAGCCACTTCCTCTCCTCCCTGCAGTCAACACAGGCTCCCAATCCAGATGCTGCTCTCAGGCTATACCAAGTACGAGAGCAGCAGCAGGACTGGCCTGAGCGGGCTTGGTTTGACACTCGCTTAGGCACTCGGAGCCTGTGCCATTTCTCCAACCTGGCTGTGTAACACAGCTGGGTTGGAAAAAAGTAAATGAGCATGTCGGTTTGGCCGGACTAAGACGGCCGGCCAAACCGACATGCACACTTTACAATGACCACCACTACCCGTCCCTATGGCCTGGCCCCGCCCTGAAATACATTCTAAGCTTTCAGAGAGACACAAACAAATAAAAAGATAATAACTTATTTTATAATTTTATCTGTCACTGCCTAACTTCCTCTGAGCAGGCGGCGATGCTTCTCCGCTATTACCGAGGACTGCCCCTGTGCTTGGATATCCCTTTTAAAGTTGATCCTTAATGTTTGGAGTCATTGTAATTTAAATTCAACCCTTCATGTAAAACAGAAAATGGGTCTTACTTTCTACATCTATATATTTTAAGAACACTATTATTTCCTCGAAAAACAAAAAAGTACAGTGGAGTTTTAAACCTACCAGTGTGAGTGTTCTTCCAGCGTCTTCACAGGTTCGTTCACATTTCTTGTGTCCCAGAACTTCACCTTACAATCGTCTCCACAGCTTGCAAGGTAGTACTGCTTATTAGGATTGAAGTCTAGGTCTCGTACCAGCTGTCCATGAGCACTGTCTATGCAATATATCTGGCTGTAAAACATTGCACAGACATGAATGTCAATGAAGCCTGTATTTCTTTAAAAAAACAACACACGGATCATCCAACTAGCACTAGAATTTTGAAATACATTAACTAAAGGACAGAATGTATTTACAGTACAGTTTTTTTACTTCGTTCAACTTGATTCGAAATGATTAAGGTACCTTTAACTCTTATAATCCGGCATTGAATCTCTGAAGGAGCATGCACATAGGCAGACCTTCTAAATCTTCCTCTTCTTAGGGGAAAGTAAGGCTAAAATGCTGCTAGTTTTTTCAATTCGGACAAATATGTTTACAGGTGTCAGTAACACGGAGATCACCTGCTCCTCTCTAGCTTCAGCTAACAATCAGATGCACATCATAAATAATCTGAAAAACTGACAGGACACAAGGAGATAAACTTGACCCACAAGCAGTCCGGAGGACTTGCCAGGCTTGAGTTTATACTGGTCCTGTAGAAAGCGAATGTGACATCTTGGAAGGAGACTGTAAACTGATGGTCTTTCTCACTATTAGACACAGGCGCACATTCTGAACGGATTTGCACAGCAGTAATCAAACTCAGAAACGACAAGCCTCCAGAAAACTGGAATGGCTCAAGTTTGAAAAATAAAAACACTGCCACTAGACCTAGAGGTTGAGTAACTTATTAAATGTACTAGACCCACAAGGTCTCCAATCAACCACCTTTTATGAAAGTAAGAGTAAAATGTATGTTTCATGTATAAGTCGAATGTGCATTCTACAAATACGCATATTGTGTTTTTTATGTTTATCTAATTTTCATATTGATTTACTAGTGCAGTGAATCAACATTATGATAGATTTGGGGAAGTGATTGACTTGTCAAATCTCTATTACCTTTTCATATGCAAGACTGGCATATGACTGATTCTGCACCAGCCAACGCAGCGTTTCATATTGTTTCTGACATGAGACTGACTGGGAAACACCACTAATTTAACTACTGGTGCAACATGTGGCTGGATCTAAAACAACACTACCAACCTTTAGCCTTATAGAGGCAAATCTGCCATGTAGGTGCCCCTTCCCCAGCCCTACTGTCCTTTTACAAGTGGCCCTGGCATGAGAGACTCTTGCTTACTCCTTTCAGCCTGCAATAGTAATAAGATGTTTCTCTAATTTAATTTAATTATCTCAAAGATGATCTCTAAAGGTGACTGCACAAGTCAGGCAAGTGTTGCTTTACTGAGTATAAGAAATCCCTACATTATACTTACTATACAGCACTGCATTTTAGACTCACTCATGGAATTGTTTGATTTCTTCGCAGAAAATGAACACACGGAGAATAGGTCAGAAAAGGGCATAGGTAGGCCACTTAAAGATAGCGCTCAAACTTTCCAGGTCGGCAGTGAAATTCATTTACTCATCATACGGAGCAAGTAAAGAGGTTATATCAGCTCGACCTTCCATGCATCATCAAAACATTGCAAACAGGTGGAGAGATATTTAAAGGCCTATCCTGCCTAAAAATCCGCCCGAGCATTTTCCTAGCTTTAGCCACAGTGCTTGTATCAAAGGCAATGTAGCAGTATTTAATGAATATATGTTAGCTGGAGATCCACCTCTTGGCTTTACACATTTTATTAAGTGGGACATGTCTAGTAAATGCTTTTTTAAAGTAATCTTGACTCTGATATAATATAACTTAACTTCTTTCAGAACCAATCTTTCTTAGTAGCAAAGAAGAACCTGATACTCCTCACATTCAGCTGGACATGGCAGACCTTTATGCTGCCTTCCCAAAGCATTTCTCACCATGTGTCACAAACAGGTGAATATAAAATGAAATGTTCTACTGGTTGACACACAACGTTCGTGTGCGATATATCTGTATTGTAATAGCATGTGCTAGGAAAACACATCTGTGAGGAATGCATATGTGAGTCAAAAGGAAAGAGGATTCAGGTGAAGGTTGATCTTTTTGTTATAGGACAATTTAAGTCTAACAATGTAGAACGTGCAGTAGTTTAAACTGTCAAGAACATATAACAGAGTGACACTTATCACTACTGCTTCCCAGACTTAATTCATACCTACACCATTCTCAAGTAGACAGTTAACGAGTGTTCCTCTAAATCACACCAAAAGTCCTCTTCAGTAACACAAAACTTAAAAGATGCTTTGTCAGATGGTGACATTCAACTTGCATTTCCATCCTCAATATGTCTACGTCAGTATTCCTATCCCATGGTAAATGACAGACACAGTGACTAATCTACTGTTGTGTTCCTAAGACAACATTGTTAAGGGACCATGACTGTGTTTCCCCCGCTTGCTAATGAAGAAGGTGATGATAAACAATTAGTAGCCCATTTTAACTGTGCTGTATGTGCCTGGATGGTTAACTGGAGGTCAATAAAGTGTATTTTATGGCACTGGGTAGATAACTGACTGTTGTACAGTGTAAATCCAATAGCACTACTTTAACTAGTGCTATGGGATGTCATTGCCAGGGCATGGCAATAGAAAATGAAAATACCAGAATTTCACGATCTAACATTCAAATGATCGAGCTTGTACATATAGAATCTCTCATTGCTGAATGCTTGCCTGAGTAGTAGCCACATGTAAGTACAAGTCATAAAATGTAATCCTTACTGTAGGGCTAAATAAAAGTATGCACATCACAAACAGTTTAATAACTTAATAAGGAACAAGGCTGTTGATCGTCCAATTGACCTCATATTTTCACCTTTGCAATCTTATTCTTAAATGGGTCCAATAAATCCATGAGCAATATATATTTGGCAAACAAGTGAAGCCTGGTGCTTCCTAAATAAAATATGATGAGCAGGACATGGAAGGTTGACGTTAGGTATATCAGTGGCAAGGCATTTGTAGGGCTCTAAAATCAACTTTGCCTCTCACTAGCACATGTACCTGGCCAATACAAAAACAGAGCAAGAGGTCGCGCCTTCTCATCCATCTTCTGCAGAAGATGGAATGACCTCCCACACAACATTAGAGACTCATTGCTCTTTGAGTTTCGCAAGAGGATGCAACATGCAGTTATGGTCTCTAAGGCCAATCTGGTGACAGCAGTAGGATGCAGTTGTGGCCTCTCAGGCTGATCGAGGGGGGTCAGAGAAGCAAGGTGCAGTTGCAGCTTTCAGATGGATTAAGTTCAAAGCATTGAGGTGCCCTCTTATCTTCTGGTAACACCAACGCTAGTTCACAGCCCCCGTGGCTCACAGCCACACTTAATTTAGTGCAGTGTTTAGTTCTCAAAAAGAAACCACTCAAAGAGACCAGCAGACCCACTCACAATTGAGTCCCTCTCTGGTACCATCTGATTTCTCTGGATGAGCCACACACTGGGAGCACATTGGGATTCTCCTACTTGACTGTCTCTCCTTCTGCAGGGCCAGGCATATTTGTTCCCTCTTTCAGCAGAAAGGCATACTTCGAGGCACCAGACAGACCCTCAGCTCCTCCAACAGAAAATGCAGACTTCAGGCAATGCTCTCTCATCTCTGGGAGACTGCCTGTCAAGCAGACACCTGCTCTGGTTACACAGCTGCTTTAGGAGTACTCTGGGGAGCACATCATTTCTTGGTCATGTGGAACATAGGAAGCAACAAAGTGAGTTGGTTTAGATCCCACTCTTAGAAAGGTTTTCTAGACAGTGGATAAGGATCCAGTGTTGAACACTTCAGAACTGGTGTGAAGTGGTTCTCCTTTCAAGTGTCCTTCGCAGGTTCCTCTCCAGACACACCCCTTCTGGTATTAGGGCAGGTCTTCAGCCTCAAGTCGTCAGGGACTGGCCAAGCCACTGGGCACTTGCTAGACTGGCATGATGCCAGGGGCAAATTAAACATGAGGATACCAGAATTATATGCAGACGAGCACTGAAGACAGAGGAACCTCCTGTATACAATGCAAGGGACACGCTAGTCCCAACAAGCTCTCAAATTTAAACTTCTCTGGATTAGAAAAAAATAAACGAAACTACTTAAGCTGCTAGGTTATACTTTACCCAAAATAATTTAAAGTTTTATCCGAAGGTAACGAATGTAGCATTGGTTTGGATGAGATCATAACGGTTTTATTGAACAAGTCAGATATCTTCGAAATATTATGTGCCAATTAAAGGAAGGAATAAGAGTTTATGATAATTACTTGCTGTTGGTAGTCAAAGAAAAACAAGGGTGCTCAAATGATAACTTCTTTGACAAATGTATTTTAGAGAGGGCCAAAATGTCAATAGCTATTGGAAGAACTGACTGACAACAAGCAATTAGTCCTGATGGTTAAGATCCGTAAGAACATTTCATAGCAACTCAATAAAAACAAAATAAACAATAACAGATCTAAATTTGAACAATGATTTGAGAATTTAAAAAGATAGGCACAAATCTAGGAAAGGAAGTCAACAGTTTTATGGAGAAACATAAAGAACGTACATGAGTATTCCTAAAAGATAAAAACAACGGCTAGCAATTTACAAGTGGTAAGAAGGGAAAATCGCAGAATAACTTCTGCATGTGCTTAATCTACAGAACTAGGCTAATGGCTTCTGACCATTAAATGAATTAGAATGACAGTGTTCCCAAAAAGTTCTTTGTGAACTAATTGCAAAACATGTGGAAAAAATAAAATCCAGTGTACATTTTTAGGTCAGCAAATTCTGCCATCATGAGCAAGCTGCAGGGAGATTGATGGCGGGATGTCTCGTCAACCTTATTCATCCTCTGAAAGCGCCTTCCATTGAACTAAAAATTTAACTTTTGCTCTTCACCCGTTATCTAATGGCTATTATTGATGTCTCAATCTTCATTCTTGTTTTCCCTCTCCTTATATTGCTCCCAGCGCTCTGGTTTCGGGTTTCCTCGCCTTGCTCCAATTTACGCAACCCTTCTGGTATTTTTATGCTTAATATTGCAGATGGAAACTGTGACATGAAAAAAAACCCTGGGAAATATTTGAATCCCAGACCCTTCTTGCACTAACCAGGCACAGCAAGGCAGTCTGACCTTCTCTAGGATGGTCTCCCTTATTCCACCAAAAGAAACTGTAACAATTTTTGGATTTAGCAATTCATTTGATAGTACCATTTCTAAAAATAATTTGATAAAAATGTTTGATAAAGTCAGAACGCTGCACCCATGTGTTTCTGACCTCTTTTATATACTATACCGTATGGTCATCTCATATCTCCACCCTGTCACGCATCTCTTTTTAGCTGAGAAATTTGAGATTCACAACCCCAAAACCCACTGATGAAACTAAGTTCGGATAAAAGTGCTTTTTAAAAACGTCTGAACCTTTTAAAGAATTTTCCTTACACGATTGTTCATAATTACAGAAACTCTCGTAGTTATGGCGGTTAAGTTTTCAGTACAGAATGATTGTATCTCGAATGAATCTCACCATAAACGATACTGTCACTATTCCGAACTGAAGAAAATGATGGCGGTTCATGAACCTCCTCACAGATGATTCTCATGTTGCTTAAGGTGAGGTAAATGGGCCATATGTAGGAGGGGGCTGGCCTCGAATTTGTAATAATCCAGCGGACAGAACAGATCACACTGCTTTCGGCGAAGAGGTGGGGCAGCTTCACGTTGTGTACAGAGGCACAGATTTTGAAAACATTGTATTTCAATCTCTAGCCTGCTGGGAATGAAGATGCTTTGATTGCAGTCTCCTGTAATTGAGTCTCATGCAAATACACTCTCAGCTTTCTGTTTCAAACTATTCACGAGCCTCTCTGGTTACACCTCGAGCCTACCGGCCTTACTGTCTTACTGACTCATGAAACTGCTTACCTGCACTCAGTTGTGTGTTTTTTTTTTAACTGGGGCCCACCCATTTTAGGATTTGGCAACAGTAAATGCTGGCAAAATTTCACATTCATTACACTACTTTTTCAGAATAAATTGGATTGTATTATTAGCGTTAAAGAAGTAATTTGTCCCATTGCTACACATATAGTACTGAAGGCATGGGCTGGTCGAGACGACCAGAAAGGAGCTGCTTGTCACTGTAACAGAATCAAGCTGTCATGCTGTGAGAGGACAGAGGAATTGTAAGGGGAATCTATACACTGAAATGTTAAAGAAAAGAGTTTCTGTTATCAGCCTGTAGGTCTTGAATCCATATATTCTACCTGGCCTCCTACTTGATAGGGCCACTGACTGTGCACACATGTGTGTGTGTACCCAATGTTCTAATCTCCGGTCTAGCATAAATGAAAGTGTAAATTCATTGTCTCCCCTGGATTTTTTTTTTACCAGTGGGATACAGTTACCGTTTGAGTTCCTTTCAAGGTGTCCTTTTATAAAAAATTTAAAAAAAGGACACTCGGTTCAGAACATTGGCTAAAAAGTTATTTTTCATTGTACAAGTATGCTTCGTTATTTAAGTTTACCTCAGCAGCTGCATGCAATCTATGAAAAGTAACAATTATTTACTATTTAGCACTCCGTGTGCGAGAATATGGTACTGCTTTTTCATCTCCTTCCCACGTGCTCTCTTTTTGATCCCTGCCCTCCATCCTCTGGGACTCCCCGTCCCCTGTTTCTGTTTTTTAAATTTATAAGAGCGTGGCCGCTGCACAGTGCTACCAGTCTGCTCACTTCCCTTTTTGTGCTATAGGACACTGTTTTCACTTTATTTAACATGTAAGAGCGGTAAATTAAAAATAGCAATGAATGCTGTGCATGATGATTCACAGGCTTATATGTACTGTAATGTATGTGTATGTCTTGGTGGCCATTGTGAATTTGGGTTTTCTTTAATAGAAAATACATTGCAAGACTGTTGCCATGCGTGAGTTCTGACGAACATGCTACTTTATCTTCAATAAAGCTCTTTCTGATGGATACTCTAATCGCAGTTTCCTAACTTTAGAATATTTCCCAAGTACCGGAGTGGAAGTTTTTCCAGCAATGCTCCTATGCATCCCTAGGTGGCGCCATGCAGCTTCTCGCTTCCTCAGTATTGCCCCAGAAATGATGGAGTGCAGTTCTAAATAAACATTCCTTCTGCATGGTGACTTCAGCTTTTTGGTTGACACTTTCTACATTCCAAGGCATGGAGCATAAAACTACTTTTGGTACCTGTGTGCAGATCTCTTGCTTGGGACCTTTTTAGATGGTAAACAAGACCACTACTGTTGAAAATGGCCCTTTCTGCAGGGACATGCCCCAACTTTTTGCCTTCCTCATTTTCTTTTTCTGAACCTGTTTTTGTTGGCTTTAGGACTCTGCACAATTTACCACTGCATCTGCTCTGTGTCTAAAACAGTGACATTGGCTTCTCGACGATTGGCATATTTGGTTTACTAGTAAGTCCCTACTAAAGTGCACTATGTGTGCCCAGGGCCTGTAAGTCAAATGCTACTACTGGGCTTGCAGCACTGGCTGTGCCAGCCACTATGGTAGCCTTTCAAACATGCTTCTAACCTGTTATTGCAGAGCCTGTGTGTGCAGTTTAAAAAACTGTCATTTAGACCTGGGAAGTGTACCCAATTGCCAGGCTCACACCTTCCTTCTGACTATATGTAAGGCACCCCTAAGGTAGGCCCTGGTTAGCACCAACAGCAGGGTGCAGTGTATTTAAAAAGTTGGTCATGTACATTTAATTTTAACATGTCCAAGTAGTGAAACACCCTTAAATTCATCTTTCACTATTGCAAGGACTATTTATCGTATTGGGTAGTATGGTGACTGCCTTAAAACTTCTTTTAAGTGTAATTTCCAATTTGGAAAAGTTAGAAAAATAGAGGTTGGTGCCTCCAGACTCACAATTACAAAAACACATCTTTTGGTAAAGGTGGTTTTTGAATTGCAGGTCTAAAAACGCCACTTTTAAAAAGTTGGCATTTAACCATACTGTGCTTTAGCCTGTCTTCAATCCACGTCTGGTCTGCGAAAGGTTTAGGTGATGGCTACATCTGTGAATTCCACCCAGACAGCCATAAAACACAGGACAGTCCACTGCCCCTGCATTCCATCTGCATACCGGTGGAACTTCATGGGCAGGAAGGGTGGAACGGCTCTCACTCACACTTCAAAGGGTAGTAACTTGACCCCACACAAAGGACTGATAACTCCACCCACACACACACACTGACCTTCTGGAAGATAGGACTGGCCTGACCAGGAAGTGGGGCACTTCAAAACAATATTTTGAAGTCTCCTCCACTTCAAGGGCCAATTTGGGTATGAGTACTGGGCCTCCAACACTGTATTCTCAGAACACTTCTGGACTGAGGACATTCTACCAGAAAGAAGGACCTCAGTATTGTCAGGAAGGACTGCCACTTTGCTGTTTGCTCTGCTGTGTTGGCCTGCTGAATGCTACTTCTGGCCTGGGAGTGACAGGGCTGAATCTAACTCTGTACATCCTGCAATCCAAAGCTTCTCCAAGGGCCTGACTGAGATTGCCTCCTTTTTCTCAAGTCTCAGGGACATCAACGACTTCACCTGCCTCATGCTACCAGCACTTGGACGTCTCTGCTGAGAGTCATGCTCTGCTAAATGGTGCCAAATCCAGTCCTGGGACCTTGGAGTTGAGTGTGGTGCTGCAACACAAGAACTGATGCAACAACACTGGCGCGTCCCTTGGAAACAACACATCCCACTTCAGAAACACTGCTTTGCCGCTGCCTGCACCAAAGCCACAGACAACGCTCACCAACTGCATGATGCAACATAGTGCTGGCTTGGCCAATGCAGCACCAATGGATCAGAAACAGTACTTATCACTTCTGGATGCATCAACGACGTTCTATGATCAGGAAACAACACATCGCCTTTAAGCGTGAAGCATCCCCTCCTCTGGGTCAATGCATCGTCACATAGCTCCAATGCAACAAAGGTACTTCTGCACCCGGCCCACATTCCACAGCAGTCGGACTGCACTTTTGGATTTGCCCTAATTTAGCATGACCAGATAGTTGCGTTTAAAGCTATTGTCTTCTAAGCACTGTATTATGATCTAATCTTTTAAAAGTCATACCCCGACTTGTGTGTGTTGGTTTTTTGTCATTTTGGTCTTGTTTGACTCAGCTAAATATTGGCTATTTTTAGGGTCGAGCGCAAGCGCTCTGGCCTGCTGTAATCTCTCTGTGGGCCTTTAACCACGCCCATATCACACCCATCACTTTAATTGGTTTGTGGGCTTTCCTTTTAAAATTTGCGTAATTTAATTTGTGAGAGTAAGAGAAAAATTCAGCCTTCACTTTTTTCGATGCATGATCAGCTCCATATTCATCTCCGACACACAACCGCTCTGTGTCAAGAAAGGCTGCCGCCCGGATGCACATATTTGCCTCCAAAGCTGCGGGATGCCTCTGATCTTCACGGCACAGGTATAGCGACATTCTCAGAGGTAATGCTCTTCCTGGTAATCTCGTACTGGAGTAGAAATTAACTTTAGAATAAGTGGCACTGGAAGTTGTAGTCTCCATAGTAGTTGCAACTACCATTTCAAAAAGGATATGCTGGGAAATTGAGTCTTCAAGGTTCACTATAGCGGCTTCATTTCAGAACGGAAGACCACTTAAAAAAGGATATGTTGGGAAAAGGAGTCTTCAAGTCTCATTATAGCAGCTTCGTTTCAGATCAGAAAACCATTTAAAAAAAGGTTTGCTGGGAAATGCAATTTTCAAGGGTCACTATGTACAAAAAGTCTCCTATTCTCTAGAAAATATTATTTGTCTCTAGTTAAGGTTTTTGAAGCTGATAAATTAAGTATTTTCACTACATTGCCAGCAAGAGAAATTACACGATTATGTGCAACAGATAAAAAATGAGAGCGCACTAGGGGCGTCCAAATGAATGAACTAAGGCAGAACGTTTTTCATGAGTGAGATATATATCACTTTTCTAAAAACAAATACCAATTTTAGGCATTTAATTTAGTCCTATTTCAGACACCCATGATTTCATTACTATAAAGGCCTCTTGTCGAAGTAATAATGAATCTCCACATGATTTCAGTTGTACTTGACATAGTACCATCCATTGCAGTTCAGAGATCGCCTGATTACATAGCAGAAAATGCTGCACAAAGGGGGCTGACATTATACTGCACCTTATTTATTTATGCTGGCTGATATAATGTTGTAGTTCCCGATTTATTTTCACAATGAAGGTGTCTTGGCAGGGGCAAAGTATGCAATAGATAAAATTCTGTGATTGACAGTTCATCATTTCAATCATTGTGTTTAATTGCAATGCTGCTATATGTAAAATTAGTGCCCTCAATTGTGAGGATGGGAACAGTACAATTAACACATTTAGGATGGCTGAGTGCCAGTGGGTGTCCCAAGAGGCTTCTGATATTCCATTGGGGTTTATTTCTTTTCCTATTGAGTGAACCAATCTATCTTTAAAATTCTTATTACGTTTCAAGGCAGATTTGGGTACTTATTTGAATGGATCCAATTTTGAGACTATAATTAGAGGTGCAACACTTTACTGGAGGAGTTGAGGCAGTGGTTGCTGGGCCTCCACAAGAAAGATGTAGCTGCCATGGCATGGCGCTTTGAATCAGCTCGCTTGTGTGAAACTTATTATTTTCAATTTATGTGGCAAGAAAAGTCCAGTTAGGAGTTTACAACGCTAAAAGCTCTAACTCGAGCAAACCTGAGACCCACTGCATTGCAAATACTTGTTCTAAACTGGTGTGTTGAGTCTTTTTGTGTTTTTTTCACTGTGTACCCGTGTGTGTGCACAAATACTTTACATATTGACTCTTTAGTTTAGCCTGACTGCCCTATGCCAAGAGGGTGAGCACAGGTAAACTTTTAGTGTGCATCTTACTTGCCCTGGCTAGGATTGTGGTCCGTGCTTGGATAGAGTGCAAACCTCTGCCAACTAGAGATCCAATTTCTAACTACACAGAGCAGGGAGGGGAGTGAGGAATCTCTGGTTAGAGTATCCGATAAAAACATCATTACCAAAGGTAAGTAACTTGTTCTTCTGATGGATACTTCTAACTGTAGATTCATCACCTCTAGAATAGATGCCAAAGCAGAACCTCCCCAAGGAGGAGGGTCTGCGGATTGGACTCGGAACAAAAAGTCTTGCAAGACCAACTGGTTGAAATGTCCTTCCTGTCAGACCTGGTTGTCAAAGCATTAATGACCAATGCCCACATCACAACCTGGCAAATGTCCAAGACAGGCATTCAGCATGGCAATGCAGTGGCAGCAGCCCTATCCCTGGTGAAATGGATCTCAACCCTTCCAGGGCTGATTTTTGGCCATTGTGTAGCAGATCTTAATATAAAAGCCTTTCCACCTTGACAAGAGTTTTTTTCTACATAGCCTACCCTTTCTTTGCCCTGGAAAAACCCACAAAAAGTTAATTATCCACCTGATAGCCCTTAATACAATTGATGTAAAAGCTTAAAGCCCTTTTGGGGTCCAACCAATGGTGTCTTACCTTCTGTTTCAAGCTATGAGGAGAGGCAAGGAACAGTGGGAAAGTGAAGGATTGCCCTAAGTGGAAAGGCATCAGAACTTTCAGCAAGTACCCCGCCCAAGTCTTCAGCACCAGCATGTTTGGAAAAAACGTGGTGTAGAGTGGTTGCAACAATAGTGCCTGAAGTTCACTCATACAACAAGCTCAAGTTATCATAATGACAAAGACAGTCTCTAAGGTCACAAGATGCAAAGATTAGCTGTGCATCGTCTCAAAGGGCATATATATGAGAAAGGTCAAGACGAAGGGCCTCATTTAGATATTGGTGGATGGGTTACTCCGTCACAACAATGATGGATATCCTGTCCGCTGAAATCTAAATCCCATATGAAATAATGGAATCTAGATTTTGGCAGACGGGATATCCATCACCATTGTAACAAAGTAACCATCCACCAATATCTAAATCAGGTCCTAAGTTATGGCCCCACTGTGGCATCAAATACAGTTTGGGAGAAACGTGTGTCAAACCTTGAACAAACCTTGAACAATCGGCATCACAAAATGGCTGGTCCGGTAATTGGAAAATGGCCAAAAGGGATGACAAATAACCTTTAATAATGCCCACTAAAAGGCCTTGCAAGGCCAAAGACAATAAAGACAATGAAACATCTGACAGTCTAGCTTGTAAAGGGACTTGTCTCGAGGACTCCACATCTGGCCATAAATTTGTCCGAGTAAGCGGAGTTAATGGACTTTGTGGAAGGGGACCTGGAGGCAAGGATGACATCCACTCAATTCAGTTGGCAAACCATACATGGTCAACTGTTGCCACCCAATCTCTATGGATGTAGTGTCGTTTTGAACAGACTGGCTGAAGGACCCTGCACTGTTGCTGCAACGGATGACCCTTCCGAAATGGTATCCTGATTGGAGGGCAGATGCTCATGCACAGAAGTTAAAGGTACCACACTCTCCTGGCCCAAGCTGGAGCCACTAAAATAATTTGGGTCTGATCAATCCTTATGTTTTTCAGAACTTGATGCAGGGAACCTGAGGTGTGCAAGAGTCATGTTCCAGTTGAAATACATTTCCTAATATGCCTCTTTGTGGAAAATTCAATGAACAAAGCTTCTGACACTTCACATCTGTGATGGTGGTGAAAAGATTGAGTCAGAATTCTCCCCGTTCCTGGAAGATGACCTGCGCCACCTTGGGATGATCTGCTAGATACCATGGGCGGAGCTTCCCAGTCTTGGCAATCAAGCAACCCGACTGGTGGTTCATGATCAGAGAAATACCCTGATGTTCCAACTAATTCCAGAAGTGCAGAGCCTCCTGCTACAGGACCAGGACCCCACTCCATGCTGCTTGTTGCAGTACCACATGCTGTGGTGCTGTCCACGAGAACCAGCATGAGCCTCCACTTGATGGATGGCACAATGGGCTTCAACGCCAGCCACATGCTCCACAATCCACACAAACTGATATGTAGCCCAGTTGCTGCTGAAGACAAGAGTCCTTTGAGCTACCAGAGGGTGAGCACAGTTTAATTTAAGGTGTGTATCTGACTTACCCCTACTAGGACTGTGGTCCCTACTTGACCAGGGTGCATACCCCTGACAACTAGAGACCCAATTTTTAACACTTTACAATAAAGCATCTAGGAATTTAGACAAGCTACAGCAGCAATGGAAGAAAATATAGAGTTAATGGTGCGGTGCATACATGCAGCTCAAAACAATCTCCTAAACAGATTAAGGCCCTCATTATGACCTTGGCGGTAAATAACGTATACCGCTGTGCTGACTGCTGCCGCCACATTATGACACAGGCATACAAAATCAACGGAAAACAGCCACAACAACAAATCCACAAGACCCAAAGAACGTGATAAACTGTCGGTACTGCCACCCATACCATTACGCCACGAACACTATGCCCTCCAAATAATGACCCACCAATCATCACAGCGGACATTCGACGATGGTAAACCATTGGCGGTGAACAACGCAGCAGTAGATAAGGCCACCCAAAGACAAAACAAGACAACCTGAAGGTACAGACCCCAGGTTGGAAGATCAGTTGCAGGTTACCACCCCTGCACTGGTGGTATAATTGTGCAGGACTGCTTCTATAAGCACCCTGACAATTTTGGACTCTGGGGGTGCCGCTCCAGGAGGGAAGGTACAGAGCCCCAGAGGGAAGGGACAGGGTCAGGCTGTCATCCCAGACCTGGTGGAAGGGAGAGTGTTCAAAGGGTGCCAAGCACCTGGGGCTACCGCCCCCCACTCTCCTCAGTCACAGTGGTTAGTGAGCCTTAAGAGGCCTGGTGCCTGGCTCTCATCCCTGACAGCTGCCTGTGGTCACTGTGGCTTGCTGTCCTGGTGGACAGAGTTGCCCCTGGGGGGACAAGAGTCACACCCCATGGGCAACACCCCTGTGCTGGCCCTGGTGGTACTATCCGGCCCCTGGGATACATCTGTGAGCAAATTAAGGTTAGGTGCTGCACAGAGGGTATCCACAGGAGAGGAGAAAGGTTCCCCATGGGTTAGCTTAGTGGGCCCTGAGAGTATGGACAGAGGGATCCAACTGGAGTCAGGAAGACGTAGAACTGGAACATGCCCCTGCTGTTGTGGGCCTGGGTCCTTGTTCTATTGCCTCAATCAGGGAAGTACATCAGGGTATTGATTGTTTTAGGCTGGTGGGGGGTCATGTTGGACCTGGCCCTTTTTGCAGGGTCATCCACAAACTTTTTGCCTCTTTCCTCCTATTTTGCCTGACCTGTTTTTGTTGGCTTTTGAACTCTGAGCACCTTACCACTGCTAACCAGTGCTAAAGTGCATATGCTCTCTGTGTAAGTTGTACTATTAATTGGTTTATCCATGATTGGCATATTTGATGTACTGGTAAGTCCCTAGTAAAGTACACTAGAGGTGCCTGGTGCCTGTAAATCAAATGCTACTAGTGGGCCTGCAGCACTGGTTGTACCACCCACATAAGTAGCCCTGTAATAATTTCTCAGACCTGCCACTGCAGTGTCTGTGTGTGCAGTTTTCAACTGTAAATTCGACTTGGCAAGTGTACCCACTTGCCGGGCCTAATCCTTCCCTTTTCCTACATATAAGACACCCCTAAGGTAGGCCCTAGGCACTCCCATGGGCAGGGGCCAGTGAATGGATAAGGTAGGACATATACTAATGTGTTTTATAAGTCCCGATATTAAAATACTGCCAAATTCGGTTTTCAATGTTGCAGGGCCTATCTCTCTCATAGGTTAACCTGAGGGCTGCCTATGAACATGATTAAAGCGTAGCTTCCCTTTGGGAGAAGATAGACATGTGGAGTTTGGGACCTCTGAACTCACAATTAAAAATATATCTTTTAGTAAAGTTGATTTTGAGACTGTGTGTTTGAAAATGCCACTTTTAGAAAGTGGGCATTTTCTTGCTTAAACCATTTTTGTGACTCTGCCTGTTTGTAGATTCCCTGTCTGGGTTAGTTTGACAGTTGGGCTATTGGCACCTCTCTCCAGACAGTGACACAAAGGGGGCTGGGGTGTAGCCGGCATACTCTGATGAGCCATCTGTTCTAGGAGGGAGGTGAGGGTGGTCACTCACACCTGAAAGGGCTGTGCCTGCCCTCACACAATGTAGACTCCAACCCCCTGGTGTGTGTCTGAGGCCTTGCCTGGGCAAGGCAGGATTTCACAAACAAGTGAGACTTTTCTTTGAAGTAAGCCTACTTCAAATCCCCAAATGGGTATAAGAAGAGGACCCAAAACCACAGTCTTTAGACACTTCTTGGGGTAGACACTCTACCTCACTGACACTTCATGACAAGAAACCTCCTGGTGAAGAATCCCTGAACCAGACCTGCCAATAGGAACTGCCTGGCTGCCCAGAGGACTCACTGGGACTGCCTTTCTGACAAGGACTGCTGCCTTGCTGTTGCCCTGCTGCCTTGCTGCTCTCTGGTTGTGCTGAGAAGTGCTCTCCAAGGGCTTGGATAGAGCTTCTCTCCTGTTCCCTGAAGTCTCAGGACCAAAAAGACTTCACTACTGCAAATGGACTCCTTGTGCGGCGAAAATTTGACTGCACGCCGAACCAGAATGACGCAGCCCGACTTCACAAAGAGAAGATCAACGCATAAGCTGCGTTGCGACTGGGACTTCGACGGACGTCCCACCGGATCGACGCACAGCTGACCCAGGATGAAGCAGCCCGACTTCCAGAGAGGAATCGACGCAGCACCTGCTGTGCAGGAGAAATTTCCAAGCAAAGCCCACTGGATTGACGCAGCGCTTGTGACTTCGCTCCGCAAGCCCAGGATTCTACACACAGTCCCCGGGGCACCTGAAAACCCCGCAACCCGAAGAGGAAACAAGTCTGCGTGCCAGAAATCGATGCAAAGCCTTCCCCTGCGTGGAAAATAACGACGCAAGTCGGTGTGTGAAGCGGCGAAACCGACGCACACCTCCCCGTTTTCCACGCATCGCCTCCTCTGCGGTCCCTTGCGGAGATTTTGAACGCGAACCAGGTACTTTGTGCTTGCAAGAGACCTTCATTGATTTTAAGAGACATTTATTTGTTTTACTAAGACACTTTATATCACTTTTACAGTGATATCTCAACATATACTTATTACATTTTCATCATTTTGACCTGCATTTTATCAGATAAATATTATATATTTTTCTAAAAACTGTGTGATGTATTTTTGTGGTGCTATATGGTGTTATTGTATGATTTATTGCACAAATACTTTACACATTGCCTTCTGACTGACTGCTCAGTGCCAAGCTACCAGAGGATGGGCACAGGAAAGTTTGGATTGTGTGTGACTTACCCTGACTAGAGTGACGGTCCTTGCTTGGACATGGGGTTAACCTGACTGCCAACCTAAGACCCCATTTCAAACAATGAGGTACATGTCACATTGCATAGAATCCAGCCTTCACAGTGGGTAAATCATCTACCTGGGGGAATGCAATGTAGCTGCACATGTGTTTGAGCAAGGCAGACAAAACCCTTGCAAGCACAATCGAGAACACTCGCTGTGACATCCCTGCAGCCAAGCCTACTGTCACCTGGAAAGAGCCTGTTGCCAGGAAATGGAGCACTGAGAGTACCTGCACAAGAGGGTGGATTGCTGTGGTGCTATAGCAGGTAGCAGATCAGGCTCCAATTGAGCACACAGCTCTGTGATTGTGGCCCTGTCCAGATGATAGGTGAGTATGATGTGTGGGTCCTCCAGTGTAGCCAAGTCCACAAGGGTCTGTACACTGGTGCTTGCCTCCTCCTATTCCTCCGCAGTATTTGGCTCCTAATGGACCCTAATGTAGAAAAGGAGTGTCAACAGGAACCATGAACACACTACAGCAATGTACACAGAGCATGTTTGTATGGTGGACACTGGAACTGTGTAGGTGAGTACATTTGACTACAAGGACGCACTAATTATTCTGTACATGTGTACCAGCATTAGAAAATGGCACCCGCCTGTCTTGTATTCAGGGACAGGTGGACGGGACCTCACACCGCTGGTGTTGGTGTCATGGCGGAAGGCGATCCGCACCGTCGTGCAATTCCTCATTGGCTAACATGGCCCTCTATGGAGCATGGGAGCCAATGATGATCAATGCCGGCAGTGACGTTGTTCACCGCTGCAGACATGACTGCCATTTCCTTTTCTAACACTTCACTTGGTTCCTGACTTTCCACAGAATGACATCTCCACTGCATGTGCTGCTGTGACCTGTGTCTGGAACCTGCCATGGCTTGTGCTACAGAGGAAAAGGCCCAAGACATCACATCTGAGAAGTTGGAGTGCCTCGTGGACCGGGTCCTACCCTACTATGGCCAGATGTATGGGCCTCCAGACCGACAGGTGAGTACACTATGGGTAAGTTGCATGCAACATGACTGCATGTAGATGTGTGTGTGTGTGTGTGTGCTGGCAGTGTGTCAGGTGGAAGGGGGTATGGCTGGTGGCAGCGTCAATGCAGGGGTATGGGTCATGTGTGCCTGATGAGGAGATATGCTTTTGGGGGGCCATATTTGTGACAGGCTCGATTGTCAGGTTCATGGTGTACCGCCTTCTGTTTTTCCTCTGCAGGTCCGCGCCCATCAGAAGGGATTGTAGCATGCGATCGCCAACGACGTGCGGACACTGTGGTTCTATAGCAGGCGGAGCACCCACTGCAGGAAACGGTGGGAGGGCCTGAGACGCTGGGCCCAGAAGACTGTGGAGGCCCAGCTGGGGATGTCCTCCCAACAAGGGAGGGGTTCCCATTGGAACCTGACCCCCCTGATGGCCCGCATACTGGTGGTGGCCTACCCAGAGCTGGATGGGTGCTTAAGGGCATCACAGCAGGGACAAGGGGGTGAGTACAGTGTGTATGTCAACCACATCTGTTGCCTGCCCTGGGATTTAGGTGCATGGTACTAGTCTGTAAATGCCCCAATGTGCCAGTTCAGATATTGCTGTGTGGTCCAGCTCAGGATAACAGGGTGTAAAGCATGTATTAGATAGCTAGGTAGGTGGCTTCCCATGTCAGGCAGGGCTTAACTGGTCCCTGTTGGTGTATAGCTGGCAGTGCTTGGCTCCTACATGCTGTGGCACTTAGCCAATATTATGCCAGTGTGGAACATACTGCCCATTCGCAGTCTCCGTGTGTGACAGTGATGTGTCTACCATCTGTTCTGTTGGTGCTGTGATTGATCCTGTGCTCTCTTTCTTTCTCTCCCACTCCTCTCCATTTGTCGTCCTCTCCGTGTGTGCATTAGCATCATCTGGCGAAGGAGCAGGGGCACCGGCGAGTGAGGGAGCTGCAGCACACAGGACCTAGGAGGCAGAGTCCACCTCACGCCGAGGGGACCAGTGGGACGGAGGGTGAGGGGACCACCACGGCAGGAACTGGAGGTGACACATTGACTCTGATTCGTCCTCTGATGGAAGCTCCCTGGTGGTGGCGGACCCCTTTGAGACCACTCCAGGTACAGGTTCTACTGCCACCCCAGTAAGAGCACCATACACCCATTAGCCCCCTACCGAGTTGCCCGTGCCCACTCACCCAGGAGGGTGGGCATCTCCTTCGCCCCAGGGAACTCAGGCCCTGCCCCAGTCAGCCCTGCTGCCCTCAGTGAGGAGGCTTTTGACCTCCTGACATCCATCTCTGTAGGGCAGCCAACCATTGTGAATGCCATTCAGGGGCTGGCATCCCAGATGCTGCAATGCAATGCCTTCATGGAGGGCACCCACGGTGGGTTGGCGACCCTTCAGAGATCGTTTCAGGCTGTGGCCTCTTCACTGATGGCAGCCAGTGTCCATGTTTCATCTGTACCCCCTCCAACTACCACTACCCAGTCTCTTCACCCCCAACCCATCCCATGCACACATTCGGACAAGTATGCACCCAAAACAACACACAAGACTCGCACAGACAAACACAAGCAGCACACTTCAATCCACAAGCACTTACGCAGCCAACAAACAGATGCATACTGAACATCATCCACTGTCTCCCCCTCCTCCTCCTCCCTCACAGTCACATACTCACTCACTCCTGCATGCACTGCATCCACAGTCCCAGATCCTGCCACCTGCACAGCCTTGCCCACTGTCCCCACAACAGCAGACCCGCAGACATGCACCCCACATACCACATGCGCAGTCATCACCATCACATCTTGCAGCACACCCACCTCACTTGCAAACACCAACACATCCATCCACATGTCATGTTTATCCTCCCCCACCATGTCTGCTCCCCCTTCAGTAACACACAGATGCTCGCACTCAGACCACCAGCAGCCATCCACCTCACACACACACACACTGTCCATGCACCTGTACCCAAGTCCAGCACACATCCTTCTCCAACAACCACTCCCTCTACCTCCACTCCCAGCCCTCCTCCCAAATCCCACCCCATTGGCCCTAAGAAGCTTTTCCTTGCCCGCCTTGACCTCTTCCCTCCCCATCCCCCCTCTTGCCCGTAAGAGGAAGGTCACACCGCCCCAGGCCAGTACCTCAAGCACCCAGTCTGACATAGCTGCACCCCCAAAGTCTCCAGCTGCCACTAAGGGGTACGAGTGAGAAGCCGGACCCCGCAACATGGACACCCCTTCCCTCCCCAAACGGAGGGCTAAAGTGTTGCCATCTCCCAAACAGACTGACAAGACCATGGGACCACCTCCAAATCCCAGGGCCAAGGAGGCCCTACTGAAGGCCCTGCCCAAAGAAGCCCCCAAGAGATCAAAGGCCAAGGAGGCCCCCCAGACATCCAAGGCCAAGGAGGCCCCCCAGAAATCAAAGGCCGAGGAGGCCCCCCAGAAATCAAAGGCCAAGGAGGCCCCCCAGAAATCAAAGGCCAAGGAGGCCCCCCAGACATCCAAGGCCAAGGAGGCCCCCCAGACATCCAAGGCCAAGGAGGCCCCCCAGAAATCAAAGGCCAAGGAGGCCCCCCAGAAATCAAAGGCCAAGGAGGCCCCTGCAGAAATCAAAGGCCAAGGAGGCCCCCGCAGACATCCAAAGCCAAGGAGGCCCTCCAGAAATCCAAGGCCAAGGAGGCACTCCAGAAATCCAATGCCAAAGAGGATCCCAGACATCCAAGGCCAAGAAGGCCCCCAGACATCCAAGGCCAAGGAGACATCCCAGATATCTCTGGACCAGGAGGCCCCCCAGAAATCCCTAGACAAGGAGGCCCCCCCAGAAATCCCTGCACCAGGAGGCCCACAATATTGTGGCCGTTGAGCAGCATCCAGAACCAGAGGCCATGGAGCAGCATCCGGAACCAGAGGCCAAGGAGCAGCATCCGGAACCAGAGGCCAAGGAGCAGCTTCCGGAACCAGTGGGCAGCCAGGCCCCTCCTCATCCTGTGGGCAGAAAGCCCCCTCCAGAACCCTTGGGCTACGTGCCCCTTCCAGAACCAGTGGGCAGCCAGCCACCCCCCCAACTTGTGCATGTGTTTCTGGGTGTGTGGTGTGTGTATGGGGTGTGTTGTGCATGTGTGTGTGTCACTCTCCCCCCCACCCTTGTGTGATAGGTGGCTTCATTGCCATTGGTGCTCCAGGATGGCCATGGCGTGGTGTTTAACACCATTGGGAATACTTGTAGTTAAGGTTCCATGGCAGGGACTCTTGTGTGTCCCTGGAGATGAGTGGCTCCTTTTAAATGATGTGTTTCTGCCAAGCTTTTGGTGTTGTTGCTACTGCTCCGGAAATTGTGGCGGTGTGCTAAGTCATAATATGGTGGGCGGATCCTTGTCTTCCGCCTGACTGTAGGTGGCTACCACCGTGTTCATACCGTGCTGGCGGTTGGTGTGGTTCACTGGTTCTCTATGGGAGGGATCACCGCCATGTTCATAATTTGGCGGTCATTACCACCAGCCTGTTGGCGGTGATACCGCCACCTTAACCCTGGCAGTCAGAAGACCGCCAGGGTCATAATGACCACCTAAACATCAAAAAACATCTACTTAAAACTGACGACTTTGCGAACTAGCTCAGGGAGGACTGTGCTAGAATGAACTTCTTAAAAGACAATATGGAATTATAAGACCTGAAGACTTAATTTAAAGGCCCATTTTATATTTGTCCAATGACAAAACACACAGAGTGCCCACTTATTAAAGACTAATGAGGACATCAGGAGAGGTCCATCTTAGTAATATAGCATGTGTTAAAAGATACTTCCCTCAATCCTGCTGCTTGGTTCCTTATGCCTGAGGGTATTGTTCTTTTCTTCCCCCAGCAAAACAGAACAAACATTGGCAAATCTTGTTGGCATAGCAATGGTTGCTACCTTTTAGCTGCATTGTCATTACTTGTTTTGCAATGTTTTTTGTAAAACTGTTCGGCCAACGTCAGCACACGTACCATTGTTTAAAAGCAAAAAACAGTTTGGGACTCAAAAAGCACAGATTGGATTGTTACAAGTTTCTGCCACCGAAGCAAACTACTTTGTGAGCCTGCTTCTGCATGCAGGTCGCACTGAAACTGGAACCTGGACCAACCCCTCCTCAGAACTCGACATAGCCATCGCCACCCCCAAGGGATACAAACTCCAACACAAAGACCGTCTCAACAGGCCAGGTGGTGGCATCGCCATCCTACACAGGGACACCATAAAAGTCACCACCACCTCCCAAGACACTATCGACAACACAGAACACATGCACTTCCTGATCCACATTAACAACAACTCCACCCTCAGAGGTACATTAATCTACAGACCACCAGGACCACTCCCCGCCTTCTGCGACACCTTCGCCGACACCATCAGCTCGCACGCCCTCTCCTCCACAGACTACACCCTCCTCAGTGATTTCAACTTTCACTTGGAAAACCTACAAGACCACAACTCTACCTCCCTCATAGACAACCTCACCAACCTCGGACTCAAACAACTGGTCATCGCACCCACCCACTCAGCAGGACACACGCTCAACGCAATTTTCACCTCAAGCCAACACATAGACTACACCCACACCACCGAACTCCTCTGGACTGACCACCACTGCACCCACTTCTCCTTCACCAAACCCCCCACACACCACCATCAACACACCACACCCTACCGCCTGAGGGACAAGATCCCCACAGAAAGACTAAACTCCCAACTGGCTCACAACCCCCCCCCACGCCAACGACCCCAACACAGGAGCACACAACCTCTCCAAATGGATCACCACCTGCGCAGACACACTAGCCCCCCTCAGAAAACACATTGCCACCCACAACATCAAGAACGCCCCATGGTTCACCCCCGGACTCCAAGCGCAAATGCCGCCAAGAGGAGAAAATATGGTGACTAGAACCCTCCACAACCAACTTCTCCACCCTCAAAACCACCATTCGCACCCATCACCAACTCATACGCACTGCCAAAAGAGATCACTACAAGACACGCCTTGACAACAACTCTCAAAACAGCAAAGAACTCTTCACCATCATTAATGAACTTGCCAAACCCAAAGCCAGCAACATAGACCCCTCACACACACAGCCCCTATGTGAAGCCCTATCCAACCACTTCCACCACAAAATCCTAGACATTCACAACAGCTTCATACCACACACTCCCATTGCACACACCCCTCACTCACCCAACCCAAACCCCACTCATGACCCCCCACCACACTCACCACCTGGACACCCACCACACACGAAGAAACTGTAAAAAACATGAACTCCATCCACTCCGGATCCCCCTCCGACCCCTGCCCAAACCGCATCTACAACAAAGCCAGCCCAACCATCGCCCCCATACTCCGCAACATAATCAATTCCTCTTTCGACTCCGCCACCTACCCAGACCCCTGGAAGCACGTGGAAATCACTGCTCTCCTAAAAAAAACAAAGCCGACCCGGAGATCCTCTCCAACTATCGCCCCATCTCCCTCCTCCCTTTCCCCGCCAAGGTTGCCCGCCTATCCCACTTCCTCGAAGCAAACAACACTCTTGACCCCTCACAATCCAGGTTCAGCAAGAACCACAGCACGGAAACCGCCCTCATCGCATGCACTGACGACATCAGGACCAAAGTCGACAAAGGCGAGACCGTCGCACCCATCCTCCTAGACCTCTCCGCAGCCTTTGACACCGTCTGCCACCACACACTCCGCACACGCCTCCATAACATAGGAATTCACCACAAAGCCTTAGACTGGCTCACCTCCTTCCTCACCGACCGGAACCAGAGAGTCCGCCTTCCACCTTTCCACTCCACCACTACCAAGATCATCTGCGGAGTCCCCCAAGGGTCCTCCCTCAGCCCCACACTCTTCAACGTCTACATGATCCCCCTAGCCAACATCCTCCGAGCACAAGGAATCACTATCCTCTCCTACACAGATGACACCCAACTCATCCTCTCCCTCACCCGCAACCCCACCACTGCCAAAGCCAACCTACACGCTGCTCTCCTCGACACCGCCAACTGGATGTCTACTAACCCCCTCAAGCTTAACTCCAACAAAACCGAGATCATCATCTTCGGTCCCAACAAAACCACATGGGACGACTCCTGGTGGCCCACCGCCCTAGGCCCCGTACCCACCCCTGCAAACCACGCACGCAACCTCAGCATCATCCTGGACCACTCCCTCTCCATGACACAGCAAATCAATGCCCTAACCTCCTCCTGCTTCCACACACTCCGCAATCTAAAAAAAAAATCCTTCAAATGGATTCCCCCAGAGACCAGGAAGACAGTCACTCATGCACTCATCAGCAGCAGACTAGACTACGGTAACGCCCTCTACGCCGGCACCACACTCAAACTCAAACGCAAACTACAGAGAATCCAGAACACAGCTGCACGCCTCGTCCTTGGCCTCCCCTGCCACGAACGAATCTCACCACACCTCAAATCCCTTCACTGGCTCCCCATAGACAAGAGAATCACATTCAAGATCCTCATCCACGCTCACAAATCCCTCCACAACACCGGCCCAACCTACCTCAACGAAAGAGTGAACTTCCACACTCCCACACGCAACCTCCGATCAGCCGACCTCGCCCTAGCCACAGTCCCCCGCATCCAACGCACCACCACAGGAGGCAGGTCCTTCTACTACCTCGCCCCCAAAACCTGGAACTCCCTCCCCACCAACCTTCGCAAAACCAAAGACCTCCTGCTCTTCAGAAAGAACCTCAAGACATGGTTGTTCAAACAGTGACCCTCCCTGCCCCCCACCCCCTGACACCACCCCCAGCGCCTTGAGACCCTCACGGGTGAGTAGCGTGCTCTATAAAAATTGATTGATTGATTGATTGAAAGTGCTTCATGTGAAAGAGCAGAAAGCCTTCCCCACAAAGAAACTAGCCAAATTCCACAGACATTCTACAGAGTGAAATGCTAGGCCTTCACTCACAAGATCTTTATAATTAAAAGTTATTTAACTGCACACGTTTAACCCCCTGCATTCCGATTATTGTAAAAATACCTTTTTATTGTGAGTTTTGGCTCCTCAACACTCTCAACAAAGGCAATAAATCACTTCCCACACTTAAAATAATTCATATATGTTATGTATGTCATTGATTCCATGTTTTTTTTTAAAGTTATCATTTTGCATAAAGAAGAGTTACACGCACCTCAAACGCAACAAGGGGACAAATAAATAACAGTTATATATGGCCAGGTATTGGGCGGTACCAGCAAGGCAGCTGGTACAGTCAGCAATGAATATCAGTAAGGTTACGGTTGAGCTCTTCACTGAGATGCGCCATCGGCGCTTAGCCTCACAGCGGACAATCACAGCAAGAATCATTGTCAACACTAATACAGTGCCACCTTTAGTCCGAGCCCTGAATTTCCTGTTGTAAGAAGTAGTCCCTGAGTGGTTGGCATGTATCTCTAAGCCGGGAAGAGGGAGGTTGAAGTTTGGCATATTTCACTGGTGGTGTCAAATGTGTCATGCTTTGCAGCCAGTCAGGAGTGGAGGGACATCGTCTATTGCCCCAGTGCAGGGTGATCTCTTGCTTCATCAGAAGCAGCGCCATGGCCATAAATCTACGAAACCCCATGGTACATCATCTACAT
Source organism: Pleurodeles waltl (assembly GCF_031143425.1). Classification (NCBI taxonomy): domain Eukaryota; kingdom Metazoa; phylum Chordata; class Amphibia; order Caudata; family Salamandridae; genus Pleurodeles; species Pleurodeles waltl. The sequence goes on from NC_090444.1 coordinate 1,558,264,458, forward strand.
ACCCCAGCAATCCCACTAATGAGTCCGGAACCAAGTCCGCCCGTATCATCATCGAAAGTATAATGAAGGCATCCCTTCAGTAGCTCCTCACAGAGCCGCAGGTCCATGTGAGATGTGTGAAGTCAGCAACCCGACAGTTAGAGGGTCTAGGTTGGCCAGTGCGCTGGGCGAGAAGTAGGTGCACCTCAAGAATTTGTAGTGTATCAGTTTGTATCCGTGGTTAGGCGATTTGAGTTTAGTCTGGCTGCAGCAACAGTACCATACTTTGTCTGAGAGGGGTCGGCCCAGCTCACGTTCCCATACTTGTCTGAGCTACATGTCATGGGAAGAAAATAGAGCAAAGCAAGCATCATACAGCTTGGAGACCAGGCACCTTCCATCTGGGTCCATAATTAACAGCGTCAGGGGGTAAGCTCATCAGGAGAAAGTGGATATGAGGAGATCACGTAGGGCACTGTGAACACGCCATAAGACAAAATGGTCCATGAGGGATGCTTTGACAAACCAAGTACTATAATTGTGTGCCAGGGCATGTCTATCAGGAAAGAGATCGCCAACCGTGTGCAAATCAAGGCACGTCAATGCATGCTGGTCCAGCCTCTCTTGTGTGGGTGCAGCCATTGATTGGTTGCAAGGGGCAAAGCAGTGGAATAGAGAAAGGCATTCCCACGACGCCTGGTCTTGTTCCGGGATGGTGTAGGGAAGTGACACTAGGCAACTAAATAATATAATTGTAAATGCAGATGTGGTACTTTGAGCCCCCGTCAGCTATAGGGGAGCACCAAGGTGTCCCAACTCACTTGGGGCCTATGCCCTGCCCAGACCAGACACAGGAGTAGACTTTTAAGCATAGAAAAGAAGGCATTGGTGAGGGGGATCGGAATATTCTGAAAAAGATACAAAAAGCGGGGAGGAACAGCCATTTTAATGATGGTAATATGACCTGGCATCGACAGCTGGGGCCGACACCAACTTTCAATTTCGCTAGTTTGTCTATGACTGGGCCATAGTTTAAACAAGGTACTTGCTCCTTGTCTAAGTGCAGCCAGATGACCAGGCATCAGACAGGACTATCACACCATTTCAAGGAGTAGGCACACGTGAGCGGAAGGTGATGTCAGTAAGTGGTAAAATTTCTGTTTTGTTCCAATATATGGGGAGACCAGAGGATTCACTGGAGCGGACCACTTCTTGTACGATAGGGACCATGTGGTCAGCTGGGTGGCAGATGAATAATAAAATATCATCCGCATAAAGGGACAAGAGTAGCAGCCCCGGTCGAAATTGCAATCTGCAGTGAAGGTGTTTCTCTTGCAAGTGGCTTACCAGGGGGGCCATGGCAATGATGGAAAGAAGGGGCTGCCCTACCTAGTTCCCCTAGTAATCTCGAATTAGGCAATGAGGGAGCCATTGGCCCGAATGTGGGCACGCAGCTCTCAGTATAGTAACTGGGCAAGAGCAATAAATCCACGGGGGAGTCCCAGTTTTAGTAACGTCGCCAGCATGGAAGGCCACTAGAGGGAGTCAAATTCCTTCTCTGCGTCCATAAGGGATACCACAACCAGCACCATGGGAGAGATCCTGTTTAGCACCAAGTCCAGTGTTTGCAAATTGTGCGATGTGGAGCGCTCCGAAATGAACCCTGACTGCAAGAAGGGGGATTATTTTATCCATCAAAAGGGACAAGCGAGTCGCCAGCACCTGGCCAGTGTTTTGGTGTCAAAATGTACCAGCTATAAGGGCGGATAAGAGAAGAGGGTGCAATGCACGGTATCTTTCCCAGTAGCGTAATGACAGCCTCACGTAATATAAGGGGTAAAATCACTTTTTCTAAGGATTGAGTATACATTTCAAGCAGCCAGTAGCGGTTTGCAAGTTTTATAAAAGTTGCCTTTCAGTCCAACTGGGCCTCTGAAATCCACACCATTTCAATTTCAGCCAGTTAGTCAGATCTGGTTTTATTGTCTTGAGTAGCGTGGGCCGTATACAGGGAGGAGCAGTGCCGGGGCAGCTCTGCCACTGTGTCAGTGTTGTCTGTAACCCTGACATCATCAGCCCGCTGAAGTTCAGGGATCCAGGCACTGCACCTGGGTGGGCGAATCAGTCGTGCCAGGGCGCATCCCGGTCACTCTCCCGCCCCATAGCACCTGGACCAAGGACGGATACCTCATGCTCCGCCGATTCCCGGAAGTTTTCTAGTAGGGTCGCACGACATAACAGCTGGGAACCATGACCCCATTGGGAGTCTAAGTTATCAGTGTCACGGAGTTCAGTTTCTATGTGGGCTAATGTGTTCTGTATGTCACGCAAAACATCGGCATGCTTGGAAAAGGAGATCCCCTGATGTACGCCTTGAACATTTCACAAAGTACAGCCTGCATCAACACCGATCCTTTATTCAAGTTGAAATATTCAACAATGGAATTTCGTAGCTCGACGCAAAATATTTCTTCTAATAAGACACGATAGGGGGAACGCCAGAGCCGCCCCACTCCCTCCCACATGGCATTACCAATAGCATCTGTAGTGGGGAAAGGTCAGAAAGCGTACGCGGGAGATGGCCCACGTTGCTTAACAATGGGGTAGCGGAGGCCAAGAACAGCCAGTAAGTAGTCTATGTAGGTCCACGTGTTGTGGGGGTAGAGTAGAATGTATAACCAAGTATTTTGGCATGCTGCAGACGGCAGGCATCTCTCAGCATTAACGTGTTGCAAAGGGAGCGGAGGACTTGCAGTGAGCGCGGTTTACCACTAGGAGTTGTGGAAGTGGAGTCAAGAAATGGATCTAACAGCATATTAAAGTCCCCTCCAAGAATGATGTGATCTGTGTCTACCACCCTAATAGGGAAGCTAATGTATGGAAATAGTCAGGGGAAGTCTGTGTTTAGAGTGCATACCTTACTAAGTAGTATGGGTTGGCCAGCCAGTGATCCCGCAACCGCAACATACCTGCTGTTGTCATCAGTGAAGTGGGCAATGGGATGGAAGGGGATGGACCTATGCATTCACCCTGAGTAGGTACTTTAGTTGGAGAAATAACAATGTAACAATTTAGCCTCCATAAGGCAGTGTAAGAGTGTGAGTGACCCGAGGGGGGGAGTCCTCCTGGAGAAATGTGATTTTAACCCCATGACAAGCCAGATATTGCACCATCTGTTTGCCCTTGTATGAGTTGTATATACCTATAATATTCCAGGATATGAGTAAAGCTAAACTAAAGAGCTTTCGTCATCACATGGCGCCATTGTTTAAGGTAGAGAAAAGGTTTGCAGTTTTGTAAGTACAATGGGGTGTAACCCCATGTGGCCTGAAACAAACAATCATTAACTGAATATCCAAATTCCCCAACCTTCCCATTCCCCATCCACACTGGGAACTGAACTAACCAGCAACTACCTGGGTATATCTTCAAAAAAATAAGTAAACAAAGATCCCAAGAATCAACAAACTTGTATACACCATGAGGGGCAAACAACGCTGCACTATCGGATCGCCAATGTTAAGTCAGTGAAGAAAGTGCAACAGGTTCAAAGGAAGGTGTGAGCCTGTTAGGTGGTTGAAGCACCATTGCGGCTGCACATAGGTGTCAATGCTGCAGCAATCTTCATTGGGCCAGCAACGTAGGGAACACCCAACATTAATCAGTCAGCCGCAAAGAAGTAAACACTGGAAGAGGTGTGCAGGTCCTGGGGCGAGTAGGTTGGTGCATCTCTGTGTGTGGGAGATTTGTCTCTTTTTTACTATCTACAGAAGGCCAGGACATCTGCTGGAGCAACAAAAAAAATGAGCTTTACAGTTATCAGTCACCCTCCTCCCTTTGGACTCCATGGACAGGCCGGATAGAGCATGCCGTATGACAGCCCTAATTTGTGTAACACGGCCTTAGCATTAGCATACTTGTGATGGGCGTCCTGCACGGCCATAATGAAGAAGGATAGTTGGGAGCACTGATATTGCACCCTTCCAGCCTCACAAGGCAAACAAAGTGCAGCGTCCCAATCCCGGAAGTTGAAAAGCCGTGCAATGATCAGGTGCGGCTGGGTACCAGGAGCTGGTTGTGGCCCCAGTGAACGGTGAGAGTGCTCCACCACAAATAGGGGTGTAAAGTTTTGGGGCACGAATAGGTCCGAAAGAAGGCCCTCATCAAAAAGGTCCATTCGCCAGTGTCTGTGGACTCCGCAACCCCCAGGATACCTAGATTGTTGTAACAGGATCTGGCCTCAAGGTCTTAATTCTTGATGGCCACCGTCTTGGGAATATTTTCAACCTTCTCCAGTCAGTCATCACAAACAAGGAATGATTCCCTAGATCAGGGCACTCAGCATAGGGGCTGCGGCATACCGTGCATTAAAGAAGCACTGCAGCAGTTAGGCAGACTCAGGATGCACCAACGAGAACGTCAGTGCTCCGCAGGCCTGGTACCCCAGACAACGCAGATGCCTCCACCCAGGTCAGACCAGCAGGCATCCAGCATAGTGCCAACAGCAGGCAAGGTTCACAGGAGTTATTGTTGTCTCATGCAGGCAGGCGTGAGGCTGCCTGGCTCACTCGCAGTCCCTGTCACTGTGGAACCGAGAGGCTCGGCCGGACCACCTACCATGCAATGTACTCCAGAGCCGCCCGCAGTCCGATCTCCACCGGTAGCAACATCCAGTGCACTACGCCACTCCAGGTTCATGACAGATCGTCAGACGGCCACAGATGCAGCATAGGGTCCGTTCTGGCTATGGGGTGGAATATCGGGTGCTAGTGCTTCACTGCTCGGCGGCTACCTTGGTCACCAGCTTGGCCACGACCCATTCTCTAAGCTTTAATATAAATTGGAGGTTCCATTAGAAATTTGCTGGGCTTATATTTGCTTTGTCCAAAATTCAGAAAACTCGCAGCAGAAATGTACCCACCAAACGCGTGTAGGACACTAGAATTTGATTTGAAGTTGCCCCCTTTAAGACAACAGACATTATTATGAGAATCCGTCTCCTCAGTTTAGTGACAAATTACTGTGTGCAAAGGGAATAAACTGTACCCTAAAAAAAGCTTGCATAGGCTTCCGTTGCCGTGACGACGGATGTGCACAATATTACTTCTCTGCTTATCAAAATCATGACTGCATAACTGCAGCTTAAAAAAGTCGCAGTGTGGCATCTTTGCAGTTATTTTAAGTCACTACAGAGCCTTGGTGTATGTAAATCAAAGCATATGATGAAACAAATAAAGCAACACAGCGATAAAGCGCTTTTCACTGTGATAAAGATACAGGCCCAATTTACCACTCGGTGTACAATAAGATATATGACTGCTGCGTTCTGGGTTTTCAGGAGTCTCGTATTAGGTTGTAATTGCATATATATAGCAAATAATGTCTTTGATGAGTCGTTGAATCTATTTTTTCAGCGAGTAGCACGTCAGTTCAGGAGCTCAGGGTTAGTTGGGATCCCGTTAATTAATTGAGTTTTCCATTTGTATTTATTAGATGAGAAACCATACCAAGCAATTACAGTAGGTTTCTTGTGGTTGAAATAATTAGGTTTTAGTCTTGTGCACTTATTGTGAACCACGGCACATCCAAGGTTCTCTGACTGAATATAGATTACTCCTACATTTAGGAATTAGTTATGTTAGAAATTACGGGTATAAGTTAAAATTACTAAATACTTTATTTATTAAATTATGTTAAAGAAGTTGGATAATTATTGCTAGTAAGAGGTTTGTGCGTTCGTGCAAATGATTTGCTAAGTAGGCAAATTGATCAGGGAAGAAAAATCTGTATTTTGATGTTTGAGTAAAGTGCACAAATGGTCAAAAAGAAAAAAGTGATGTAGTTAAAAAAAAAGATTAAGAGAAGAGCTGATGATGGAAAATGTTAGGGAAAGGAGAACATTCAAAGATCAGTATGCTACTCCTTTTCATGAACGGTAATAAGCAATGCATAGCAGGTCTGATCACCAGTGAGGTTAAATTGCATTGTCTAACTGATACAGAGAGTGCTTGAGGTTATATCCATATATTCTCGGTCTTGTACTCTGCTTTTTCATTGTTTCAAATACCATGATGAGATTTTTCTAGTTGAATGGACAAAGGATTTAAGGAGATTAACATTTAACGGAGTGGATTGCTTTTCAGTTTGTATATATTTTTCTGCTAGGATGGGTTCAACTAGGCATTGGGCAAGATGTTTTCCAGGGGAAACGTTTTGATGTATTCTTCCTTTGCCTTAAGTAGTAAGTTGGCATGTCAGTAGGCAGAGCTGTTGGTGTTTGTATTGACTCTCAAACAATGCAGGAAAGCCAAACTGATGCTGCATGCTGATCACTTTGGGAATAACCAGCTCTTAACAATTCTTATGAAGTTTAAATGGTTTTTAATGGCTCTTATCTTCGTTGGGAGAGTTCTCCATAATGAGGTCATTTACACAGAAAAAGGAATGCCAACAATTATTTTTTCTTGTACGCTGGAATTATTAATGAGCTCCTGGGCTAGAAATATTTGATTAGTTTTGCCTGTATGAATTTAGGTTCTTTGCTATTTATCGCTCTATGGATAATGCACAATACTTTGAAAGAAGATCTTCTTGCAGACGATAACCAACAGTGGGCCTTCAGGACAGGAGACCTAGGTTGAGATCTTTGTGTGCAGTAGTTGTTTTGCTCCTATGTTCATCTGCAGCCTTCACAAAGTTGGGAGTGGGATGTTGTACAGTTCATTAGCTTAATCCAATTCTGAGAGGACGAGCAATGTTCCAGTTTGGATTTTTGTTCACTTGAGCGTTCATGGAAAATGTAGAGTCCATGACTATTCCAAGGTTAACTAGTTTTGGTGAACCTCCAAGTTCGGAGGAAAAATAGAACCTTTCCATTCACTGTGAGCATTTCTGATTTTGAAGCATTTAGTTTGAGGCGATTCTATGCCATCTATTTTTCTACAAACATGAGACCGCTATTCGTTTTTTTTTTCCTATATCCTTATGGATTTCCAGTTTCCGAATTTAGAACTGTAAAATTATCTGTGTATTGTCTGCATAAATGTAACAGGTAAGCTCATAGCTGTTGATTAGCTCCAGAGAGGGTTTCATGTAAACGTTGAAGAAAAGGGGTGATGTGATTGATCCTTGTGGATCTCCAATTTTTATGTTGTTATGTCCTGATGAGAAAGCAGATATGAATCAAGTTGGTCCTGTTGTAGAAGAAGGATGAAATCCACGTAAAACTGGTGCCCTCAATACCAATTTCTTTGAGGCCTCAAATTAAAGCTTTTGGGGAGTACAATGTCAAATGCTGCTGATAGATCCACAAATACAAAGGCAGCTATCCTATTTTTTTAGAATGCATTTTTTAAGTGGTCCCAAATCGCAATTGATGCTGAATTAGTCTCTTCCTGTGCGAGATCTCATTTGGTAGTCAGAGTATCTGTTTTTTATCTATGAATTTTTATATTTAGAGTAATGCTGTCCTTCCTCTTCGCCTGCTGAGGAAAAGTATATTAGAAATCGGTGGGTAATTGTTAGGGTCTTTTGTAGCCATGTTGTATTTAGTAGTGATGGGCATGTGCATGTTTTTGTTTTGATTTCTGTTTTTTTGCATTAGATGTGTCAAAAGCTTAGGTCATTGCTGGACTAAGATATATTGTTGATATTTTTTCTGGAATTCTCAATGAGAAGTTGATGATATATTGGTCGGATCATGTCATCTGGGTGTTTCTTAGAATCTTGATTACTTGTGGACTAGAGAAGAAGATGTCTCAACTGCAACCTGTTATATAGGATGGTTAAGTTCACTTAGGAGTTGTGCTAGAGTTGAAGATATTTTGTTGAAGGAACTGCAGCTGTAGTTATTGTCAATTTGAAGTTGTTGAGTTGGACTTGTTTTAATGTTGGAGAAAACTCTACTTTAGAACTGGATTTGAATGTTTGTGTTAAAGTTGAGAGGTTGCTTTAAGCCAATTATCAGCATTCACCAAAGGAATCACTAAATCCGATTCCACTCTGGCATTCTGGCATAAAACCAGCTGATTGCCCCAGGGAATACTTTAAGACCACTACTGAAAATGTCAGTAAGCTAGATGAGTGGACTAATGCTTCCATGGAGAGATCTGAGTGCTACATGAAGATCCCTAGTTAGAATCCTGGTGTGTCTACTCAGCAATGCATTTTTCTGAGACTCATAAAATGAGCGTCATTGAATTCAGCAATAATTAACTCCTGTTATCAGTATCCAAAGACCAGGCAAATGGTACGGTTTGCTTCATAAATGTTATAGTAAGTACAAATGGAATCACAGCAGTAGGGTTAATAGGTTTCCCAACTCCCTTTGACACTGTGTGGTGTCTTAAATTTCTACAGAAATTAAAAAACATAGGAGTATAGGCAGCTGCCCTGCACTGGATTGTCTCATTCCCTGTCTAACAGAACACTTATCATATCACGTCTCCATTTAATGTTGATGCTAAACCCTCCAAAGCTAGCGATTCTCAAAGCTCCACCTCTTTCTTCTCTTCAACATGTACCTTAAGTTTCTCATTGACCTCATCTCCTACTTAAAACTGCTACAATTAAACAATGCTCTATAAAGCTTTAAATGCCAATTCCTCTACGTTGTTACCACTGGATACTAACTAACAACCTTAAGCAAAACACATAAAAAATTCAGATTCTTGAATGCCAGAACTTAATCAACAATCATCTATCCATTATGTGGACAAAATAACTAGTTCCACCTGCAAACATTTCAAAACAAGTTAGAACTCTAGTGGTGATTAAAGACTCTACCCCAGAATGCAGTTGCAAGCCAATTCTGACATATCCAGACTTCAGTCATTAAACCAGCTGCATGTGGCTAGGCATATTACCTTCATAGAAATGTGCATTACACAATGCACCAGCCACATTACTGCCCCACGCTTCTTCCAATATAACATGTGTACCTGCCACTAAACTAAATCACTACCCCTCACATTCTTGGCCGTACCTTCCTCCAAAAAATATTTCACTGGTGGAAGGGGCTTGTCAGTTGAGGTTGCTAAGATACAGAACGAAATTCTTGTTACAATGAGCATAATTCACAGCAAACTCAAATTTTAGAAAGCAACAAACACTTCCCACTCACTCAATTTTATTACAAAGAAAACAAAATGGTTGGGTCTGGAATTGTCTTTCTTCCTTCTTTTCCTTTTTGTGGGCATCGCCGACCACCATTTGGTGGTATGCCCATCCATAGTATGAAGTCAGCCAGCTCCCCTCAATTTTCCTGTGCGTAGTGGCCATCTTCTGACTCTTTTTTCTGTATCTTGGAATTTCCGATTTCCTCCATTTCTTTTCTTTGATTGTCTCTCCTTTCCCCACCTTACTGCATTATCTCCTATTTCTCGGGAGGTGGGCGGCTGCAAAACTACTCTTATTGGTAAGTAACCATTTTGTTTTGTAGCATGAATCTTTTTCTAGATTCACATGTTTTGTGTTAGTTTATGTAGCAGTATCCCCTCCCTTGGGTTGGTTGGGTAAAATGAAGCAGAACTTGCAAACAGGTGCTGTAGCACTATTTGTCCCACTTGTGCCTCCTTGTTCATTGGAACGTCCACACAGCAATGTTCTGTGGATGTGTTAGGGTTTGCTCGTGTTGCTGCTGCACAGATTGTCTCCATGGGTACGTTTGCTAGAAACGCTAACATTACACCCTTTTTCCTTGTTGAGTGTGCCCTTAGCAGTTTGAGTAGTGTCACCGCTACACCTGAGTAGCATGTTTGTACCATTTCTACAAACCATCTTGACATTATTTCCTTTGTTACTGTTGGTGGCGAACCTTTGGTTGTTTTTGCAAGATACAAATAAGTGGTTTCCTTTGCAAAAATCCCTATTTTCCGGCAGATAGTATATTTATGCTCTTCCTACATCCAATGTGTGTAGATCTTTTTCCATTTGTGTTTGTGGTTCATGAAGAACATTGATAGCTGTCTGGTTTGATTGACATGAAAACTGCTGACTACTTTAGGTAGGAATTGAGGATTGATCCCGAGAACCACTTTGTCCTACATTGTTAGTGTTTGCAGTTTGCTCACTCTCCACAGTGAGGTGATAGCGATTAGGAATGCAGTCTTGAGTATGAGTGATTTGAGCTCTGTCTTGTGCATAGGTTCAAACTGTTTTTAATTAACACAGTGCTGAAGTTCCACATTGGTGCTGGACCTGATTTTTGTGGAGCAATTCTCTTTGATCCCTATAAAAACCTCTTCACTACTGGTGATGTGAAAAAACTATCACACTAGGTGCTCTTGGTGTATGCTACTATCACTATCAGGTGTACCCAGTTGGTTAAAACACTGTCCAATAGGTGCGTGAGATATGTTAGCACTGTCTCCAGTTTTGCATTTGTTTCCATTTTCTTGCTGACTGTGTACCAGTAGATGTATCTTTTCCACTTTGGAGTGTAATTTTCTTGTGGTAGGTCTTCTTGCTTCCCCAAGGATTTCCATTGTTTTGGGCATTAGGTGTAGATGTCCAAATTGTATGTTCAGGCACCAAGACGCTAGGCTGAGAGTTGCTAGTTCCAGGTGATATACTTTCCCCTTCTACATTGTCAGCAGGCCCTTTTCTGCTTTGATCTTGATTATGTGACCCCTGGATAACTCTAGCAGTTCTGAGTAGCAAGTCTGTTGGGCCCACTGAGGGGCTATGAGGATAAGATTCATCCGTGAATGACTGGCTTTTTCCAGTACCTTGTGTATTAAGGGGATCAGTAGTGACAGGGCCCTCCCTTCTAACTGATCGTGTGGAAACCTGGAGGTGATGTTTGGCGAATGTACCGCCAACAGGCTGGCGGTACAATTTGCTGTATTATGACCGCGGCGGTATCGCTGCGGTCGCACCGCCGGGACCAGTGGTTTCCCGGCATCGTTGTCCCGGCGGTTTCCCGCCATCTTTCCCGCCATCGTTGTCCCGGCGGTTATAATCCGCCAGGGCGCTGCTTGCAGCGCTGCCCTGGGGATTATGACTCCCCTTCCCGCCAGCCTGTCCATGGCGGTAGAGACCGCCATGGAAAGGCTGGCGGGAAGGGGAGTCGCGATGCCCCTGGGGGCCCCTGCACTGCCCATGCACTTGGCATGGGCAGTGCAGGGGCCCCCAGACACAGCCCCACCTTGATTTTCATTGTCTGCACAGCAGACAGTGAAAAGCGCGACGGGTGCAGCTGCACCCGTCGCACGGCCGCAACACCGCCGGCTCCATTAGGAGCCGGTTCCAATGTTACGGCCCAGCAGGGATGTTGTAATGCGGCTGGCGGGATTGCGGGCGCATAGGCGGCCGCTCGGCCAAGGTTGTAATGAGGGCCTTAGTGTTTTCTGCTGTTGCAAACAGATATATTGTCAGTCTTCCCCAGACCTTGATTATCCTCTCCAGTGTTTCTTGCTTCAGCTCGCATTCGTGTGAGCTGTTTTCCTGTCTGCTTAGTCTGTCCGCCTCCGTCTTTTCCTTTCCTAGTAGGTGGACCATGAAGAGATGCATCCTCTTTAAAACTGTCCATTGCCATATCTCTTGTGCTACTTTGTTCAATGTGTATGACTTTGTGCCTCCATGTTTGTTCAGGTAGACCATGGCAATTGTATTGTCTGTTTGTATTACCGCGGTTTTCCCTTGATGGCTGATTTGTACCTTCTTTTTGGCATCGGGGAAGGACTTTTCTTTAGAATTGATGGGTCTGTTGAGGGTTTTGAGCCCTCCTTCAATCCCTATTGCGCTGGTGGTAACATCAAGGTTTCGCTGGTGTCTTAGCTGTCTCAGTGTCCCGCTGGCTCTGAGGATTTTCTTGGAAAAACGTATTTCTCGAAAACATTTCAGAGATCCTCTGTTGCTTTCAGACCCAATGGCAGAAAAAATAATCTGAAGGCAGCCAGTGCGCACTGGAACATCCGGGACACCGTCTGATGCCATACATGGGATGGACATACCACCAAATGGTGGTCGACAATGCCCACAACAAAAAATACAAAAAAGAAAAAAAACAATCAGAAGGAAGAAAGACAATTCCGGACCCAACCATTAGATGGTGGAATAATCAAAAGCATGTGAATCCAGAAAAGGATTCATGCTGCAAAAACAACTTTACAAAAATAGGACACAGGAAGTGGCAGATATCTGCAGACAGGACATTTCCTCATAAAGCATTAAACACAACCATCACCCAAGCAGCCATGCACACCAAATAATGCAATGACGAACCCTAGTCATAAGTATGAAGGGCTCTATGAATACAATGTAATATAATGAATTCTGGTACCTCTTAGTGGCTCCTTCTTTGTTGGCTATGCAGCTGACTGCACCTTGGTACAGCATTTGTTTAAAGACAGGTTTGGTTTTAGCACTTGAGATATCCACAAACAATTGTATCTCAGTTCTAAATTCATGCTAATGGCGAATCATAAACAATATAGGCCATTAGGGTGCGCAGACGATATAGATTTCCTCCACTTTTGACAGGTGAGGAGGAGGGAGACACACCAATACCTGTATTTCTGACTTAATGGTCATTCTAACATCTAATTAGCTAGGAAAGAATCTTAAGCACATAGAATGAACCTGCCTGGTAATAATTAAGACTGGTGGATCCACATACAGTTTGTAGCTTATTTTTTATTTGATTTATTCACAATTTTATAAAGCGCATAGCCACCCGGCAAGATTTCCCAGTGCTCAACACATGTGACAAAGTGTCTTAGCCAAGAATCAGCAGAAAGTCGGAAATGCCATGTTTTTACAAGTTTTCGAAAGATGCTGATGGACTGACAGCTTCTTAGCAAGTAGGGCACTGCATTTCACAACTTGTATCCATACAGGAGAAGCAGTGACCGACCTGGCAAGTTTTATCAGATCTCGTGATCCTACAGAGATACTGATTGCTGGAGCGAAGAGGGTTGCTTGGGCAGTAGTGTTTCACCAGCAATCGAAGATATTAGGGCCCTACATTGGACATGGCTTTATACAAATAGCAAAGGGCTTTGAACACTATAATTGTTTTTTACTAGAAGCCAGTGCAGGTCACAAAAGAGACTGGATGTGGAGGCGTGTTCGGGGAGTTGGAATAGCAGTCTGGTGGCCATTTTCTAGACCACCTATAGGCATTTAAGAGAAACTTTACCACCCCCAAGGTATAGAATATTGCCATAGTCCAACCTTGACAAAATCAGAGTTTGAATAACAGTTCGCTGAGCAGAAAAAGGTAGTACCAAATAATTTTTTCAACCACCTTAGGACTGCAAAACAGGTAGAGGCAACCTTAGAAATTAGATTTTTCTTTGAAAGTTCATCCTCAAGCCAGAATCCTAAGTTCTTCAACTAGGAGAAGGAACTGGAGGGGATTTAAGAGTCTCCGGCCAATGATGTAGGCCCCACAACTGGGGGTTATTAACCACAAGCAAAACCTCAGTTTTACCTCCATTCTATTTCAGGGAATTCTTACTCATCCAGGTGGTGACCTTCAAAAGACTAAAGTTCAAAATGTCCGGGCTGTGATCCTCATTAGATGACAGGGAGAAGATGATCTGAGTGTCATCAGTATCGGAAAACAAAGCGAGGCCACAGACATCAATGATATACGCCAGGGGACGCACATAAATATCAAACAGCATTGGGCTCCAAGAAGAGCCTTGGGGGACTCCAGAAGAAAGAGAATGACACCTAGAGGTGGAATTGGTGGAAAAGACCTGAAAAGTCCGGTCCTGCAGAAAAGAAGTCAGCCAGTAAAGTGCTAAACCCTGAAAACCCATGTCCTCTAATCTTTTTAGGAGTAGCTTGTGGGACACAATATAAAATTTCACTCTAAGATCAAGTAGGATTAGTGCAGCTCTACTGCCACTATCCAGATGCAGTCAGATATGCTCTTTGACTCCCAGCAGAGTGGATTCGGTGCTGTAACCCACCCTGAATCCAGAATGTGATGGGTAGAGAAGACCGTGCGTTTCCACAAATGATGAGCTTTGCTGGTTAACATGTTTTTCAAGAGTTTTAAAGAGCAGGGAAGAAGCGAAATTGGTCTATAATTTGACAAAACAGCAGGATCAAGACTAAGCTTCTTCAAAAGGGGCAGAATCATGCCATGCTTCCATGCTTTAGGAAGGTTAAAGTACTAGGTCTGCTTGAATCCTGGGACCGGAATCCGGACAAAAAGAAGTTTATTTCGGAAGGCAAACGCTGTCACTAAGAAGAAATCTTTAAATTCTGACAAACAGAAATTGGCAAGCAGACAGCATGCCTGGACTATAATAACATCTTACAAAACTTTACGGGCACAGGAAAATCTAGCAGCAACCTTCAACCAGTCGCTGAAACATTGGTTCATGCTTTTCCGCTTTGGATTAATGGAAACGAAGGATATGGTCTCTTCATGGAAACAGCAGGACCTGACACATTCCTGTCGACTGTGTGGGTACAGAAATGAGTCATTAGAACACATTTTTTGTGTGTGCCCGGCTTTGCTATGCCACAGGACATTATATTTGAAAAACATTTTTAAGACACTGAACTTACGCTCATGCAGACCGGCCATCATTAGCTGGCTTAGCGGACTTTCGATCCCGTTTTCATGTCAAGGGACTAAATTCATGGTACTGGCCCAGAAAGAATTCGTGAATAAAGTCGAAGCCGAGAGTGCAAGGGCCACTACTTAGGATTCTCACTCGGCTTCACTCATTTACTATTATCGTGTTCGCAAGGGAGCAAGAAAGTCCTAAAGTTAAGTTCAAGATCAAGGTTGGAATTAGTGGAGAAAATTTTAGATTTGCACAACTCTTTAACCATGATATGTTTTAGTTTCAAATAAGCTTTTATGTTTTTTATTATGGCTCTCCACTAACATATTGAATAGGCAAAGTATTTATATTATTATGCATTTTGGAATTGTGATGGCTTACTAGGAAGGTGGTCCTCTTGCAGTGAGCAGTTAAGAAGGGCAGCCATTATTTGCAAAGATTCACAAGAAAGTCTGCGGAAGGGAGTCTACCGGGGACCCAGAATTTGTGGAGTTCAGCTAAGTACAAAAGGCAGAGACTTCAACGAGCGAAAAGGAATCTAAGAGGTGATTAAAACAATTTACATGAGAGATGAATGGAGAACTAATCTCCATCACTGGTAGTCACTCCCAACCATATTTATTTTTGCCCACCTTGCTGCCCCAGGTTAGAACCAGACATCTGCAAATCAGCCTTGGTCCTGCTACAAAAGGAACAGTCCAGCCAAACGGCCAAGCCATGTCCTCTCTGAACTAGAACACAAGCAATCCGAACCGGTTTCAGCCTAACTGGGCCTTTTCAGTAGACTGCACCTTGGATCAGTTGCACAATGTGTAAGGGACTCATGTCTGGGCATTACAATTCTCTTAGGGCATCAGACTGAGGAATACAAATAAGTGATAGATTGTGAGGATTTGGGTGTATTATATGATATAGCTATAGGGCTTTACTGTAGAATACACTCACAAAACCTGTCTTAGGTCCAGTCAGGCTCATCTGTATCACCTTTTGGTCAACCCTAGGCAGCTGGGGCTTTGAGCAGCAAAGCTTAACAAAGAAACTTAGTGTAAAGAATTAAACAGTACCAAACAACACAATAAGAAATTGGCACAACACAAAAGAACCACAACACTAATTTTTACAGATAGAGTGTATTTTTATGAAATTTTAGAGACCTTAATTAGCAAAATCCACTGGACGGTTCTGGAGATACAGATTTGAGAAGATATTAATGCTTCCAAATGCAACGCAAACAAGTATTAGCCAACAAACAGTTTGTAAACTTTTGAAATGTTTGAAAGAGCTACTCTGGCTAATCTGCCCCAGTTTGGGTGACCAAATCCAGTAGGTTGGCAGGTTGGAGGTCTCAGGGGTCAGGGGTCAGAAAGGATACTTTGGACAGTTACCTGGCCACTAGAAAGTTTTAAGGCAAGTTCCAAACTGTATAGGACAACCACCATAGACTCCATTGGAGTGGTCCACATGCTGAGTGTAAAGGCGAAAAGATGATCATGGATGTTCCTGTTAAGGTGCAGTTGATGGGGGTGCCTTTGTGGTTACTCCCTGGTCCACTGGTAATGTGGGGAGACTTTGGCCACAGAGGCTGGGGTCCCTCGAAGTCCTCTATGTTGCAGAAGGTGGCCAGACAATTCTGGGCTACTGGTCTCCTTGCTATGTGGCTTGGTCAAAATCCTCATGGGGCTAGTGTCCCTTGAGGGTGACAAAGCCAGACTCTGGTTCAGCAGACTAAGGTGCAACTTTTGGCTATCTAGGATTTGTCTCTTGGGGCGCCTGGCAACTGGCAGAGACATAAATTCTGCTGCGGCTACCAACTCTTCGGTTTGTGATTCTTCAGCTTTTGTCCCTGGAGCTGGTACCAGGGAATCAGCCATCTGATCCTTGGAATCACTACTTTGATCTGAGGCCAGGAATCAACTTTTCCTTGAGCCAGGAGTCGCAGGCTCAATCCAAACTTCACTACCCCAAAGTGCAACATGTGCAGTCCTCACAATAGTGCAGCCTCTCTTTTGCAGGTTCAAGGGCAGGTTAGCGGGTCTTCTTTGGTCCATTCTCCAAATCCCACATGATCTGAGGGGAAGGGTGCCAGGGTTTTTTATATGTATCCAAGGAAAGTGCCCTGAGGGGACCATGCGGTCATTAGCCAATGGGCTAGTAGGTCATCTTCCGTCTGGTGACGTGTTTCCTGCAATGTGTGGCATCTGGCTACTGCAGAGTGCACTATTCTAGCCAGTTTCAAGATGTCGCAACCCCTCTTCGGTCGTCAGGAGCTTGGTAGCCTGCACTGGAGGTGTGGCTACCTGAGGGCTAGACGCCCTGAGGGCACTGGGTTTCCCTCTCTGTCCCTGTCTCCAACTTGTTTACATGAACAAAAGGCAGCCTGTCCGGGATCTGAGGCCAGGAATCAACTTTTCTTTGAGTCAGGAGTCGCAGGCTCAATCCAAACTTCACTACCCCAAAGTGCAACATGTGCAGTCCTCACAATAGTGCAGCCTCTCTTGTGCAGGTTCAAGGGCAGCTTGGCGGGTCGTCTTTGGTCCTTTCTCCAAATCCCACATGATCTGAGGGGAACGGTGCCAGGGGTGTTATATGTATCCAAGGAAAGTGCCCTGAGGGGAACATGTGGTCATTAGCCAATGGGCTAGTAGGTCATCTTCCGTCTGGTGACGTGTTTCCTGCAATGTGTGGTATCTGGCTACTGCAGAGTGCACTATTCTAGCCGATTTCAAGATGTCACAACCCCTCTTCGGTCGTCAGGAGCTTGGTAGCCTGCACTGGAGGTGTGGCTACCTGAGGGCTAGACGCCTTGAGGGCACTGGGTATCCCTCTCTGTCTCCAACTTGTATACATGAACAAAAGGCCAGGAGTGTTATTAAAATTTGCCCAACAAAGGTGGCTTTTCCTTTGAAGCTCGCCTTTTGGGCTAACACCCGAGTGGCCATGCTGGGAGAGGAGGTCACACCTTGATCTGTGACAACTGCCTTTGTTCTTAAGCCTGGGAGTCCCCATGCAGGCAAAAACCTGTCTGATGGCAGGGCCTTTGTGAGGCCACGGGACTAGCAGGGGCATAGAGTGGCAACTTTCTAAAAGTTGCAGAACTTTAATTGTGACATTAAATTCAACCTCGGCATCAGGTTGGGTTTAATGCCACGATTAATAATATACCTTACAGTTCCTAGTTAGGTAGTCCCATTAAGTAGTTGGCCAGGCTGGGGTGCCAGCTGGGGAGTAATCGTGTGTTAGTCAATGGGGCTACTAACTTCTTCCCGACAAAACAATTTCGAAGTGTTGCTGTTAAGACATATAAAAACAATATGTCTTACTTAACAGTATACAGCTCCCTGCCATAGTGCTCTTCAGGCCTTCCTTAGGGGAGACTTACATACAAGGTTAAGGGAAGCGGTGGCCTTGCCTTTAGTGTAAATGGCAAAGTCAAACTAGCCATATAAACGCATCTCCTCCAGTCAGCAGTGGCAGGCCAGGAGCCATTTTGTCCTTTATCACACTCAGGGCGGCACAGACAGTGCTGTAGCCCTGAGTGGACACTCTGGGCCTAATTACAACCTTGGTGGACGTGATTCTCTGCCACAAATGTGACTGATAACCTGTCCGCTGTATTACAAGTTCCGTTATATCCTATCGAACTTGTAAAATAGCGGGGGGAAATCTGTTACGTTTAAGAGTATCCCATCTGCCAAGGTTGTAATCAATCCATCTGTCTCAAATGCCCTTGGTACCATATACTAAGGACATACAAGTAAGTGAGTTCTTGTCACTTGGGTATAGCCTGGGAACCACTGCTGCAAGGGGCTATAACAGTGGCACTAAGGTCTGCTTAATAGGCCTCAGTGTGCTCTCAGAGTTGCAAAACCAGTAGCATCAGTCCAAAAATGTTGGGGTGAACTTGCACAAAAGAGGCATTTCCTTACATGGATGAAATGCTTGAATATATCTCAGTCACTGGTAATCACCTGAGATGCATACTTGTTCATCATTCTAGTCAAAAACACTGCTATCAATGTAAACAAAATCGTAAGTTGAGAGACTTGAATGATGGACCCCATTATTTAAGTCAAAAGCAAGTTTAATTCCCAATTAATTTGAACACAGGGATTTAGTAGGAAGGAATCTACGATTTCTTCAGCAAATGTAAATGTCAAAGGGGCCAAAAGCAAAAAACCTTGTGCTGGACACCACACACATGAGTTTGCAAACAAAATTACCGTGGCGAACTATAAACAAAAATGTTGTTGTGGTGAATACGCAAAGGTCAAAATGGTTGGTCGAAAAATGTTAAGAATTCTTTACTTTTTACGTCTGTCCCTACCCAAAGTTGCAGTTAAGTATAGTATTCTTGCAATGGCATGGAAGAACAGGGACCAGTTCTGAACATCATTCTGAAAACATGCTTCGACTTCAACAATACTTCATGGTCTTTCTCAATGCTGTGAAACAGTATTCAGAATCTTTGTTTGTGTACTAATTAAACCAATGACTTCTATAAAAGACACAATTGCAGAATGTATAAACTTGGGATGAAAAAACACTGCATTCTCATACGGAAAACTAAAAAACAATCTTTATTAGAGAATGTATAAACTGCTACAGCACTCATATAATCTATGCTGCCGGTTACTAACTTTTTGACTTCTGTGGAGCCCTATTGAATAATTCTTGGAATATGGGGCCCCTACTGAGCCATTTTTTTTTAGCTAGGGACACCTAGTCTGGGCAATTTCTGTGATTTGAAACTCAAAATTATGCACAAAAATACAGAAACAAAGTACACATCAAAGAAATAGACAGATATTGAAATATTTTATTTAATTCACACTCAAATATGGAAAAATCGAAATTCTAATAGGAAAATATGAGCTTTTCAAAATGTGGTTATTAATTCTTGAAGACGAAGAGATATGCTAACTCTACCATTTCACATTGCTTTATTTCCTCCTAATGCACGGTCTTCGTTGGCGCTTCAATTTAGGTTACCTATCGTCTGTACTATATTGTGTTTGGTGCAGTTGTGCTGCTCCAACTAATTAAGCTAAGGATACAGGATACTAGCCTAATTTTTAGCCTCAGATTTCAAATTCCTTCCATTTACAGAACGTTTTCAAATGTTCAATGTTGCTTCTTTATTCATATCTAAACAGTAGCAAACCACCTGAGTAGGCGTTTCGGACCTTACGGGTTCCCAGAAAACAGGTTAAGAACCACTAGTCTGTCATCTTTTGTGAATGTGATCTAATGTACATGTTATATTGTTGTAGGGAGTACTATTCACCCTTGTACAAGCCATAACATTTGCAAAAGAAGCATTCCTATCCTATTTGGGATTTGCAATGGATCGTATCAAAGAATGGTGATCGCAATTTCAGTCACTAACTATTGATCAGTTACAGACTCTGCAGTGTTAACTTGTTTGCAATTGAGAGGGGGAATCACATGGGCTTCATAAGGAGGAGCAGGCAGTGGTCCAAATGAACAACTGCTTGTTCCAGCAAAGTATTCAAAATAAGAAACATTTTATGTTTTTTAAAGAAGCATCTGACACTACGGATAAGGGCTGCTTTTTTGCCATGTATCTGTTCAGAAAGTGTCATTCAATTCACTGCTTAGTTCCCTTTGATATCTACTGACAAAGAAACACATGTATTGACAACTTATACCCTGCAAAAATCAGTTTGCTATACTTTTCTATTCAATCTCCACTTGATTGTGTACAGAGAATTGCTGTATTTGCTTTACTGTTTTATATATTTTTCTTTGGCAATATTTATTTCCTTTTAGACAGACCTCTTTTGACAACTTATGGCATTATTTTGATACTTTGCCAGTTTTGGCACTCAACAGCTGACTCCACTATTAAAATGGGACAGGCAGTCAATGAAAGACCATCTTAACACAAGCATTGGCAATTCCGATAGGTCTGACTTTAAGGGAATGCTGAATAGTAATTGGAACTAAAGGAAGCACTACAAGTAAATAGCATGGGAATAATACTTGTGTAGGAAAAAGGGCAAGTGACGGTTGCACTGTCAATCCAAACCTGAACATGCATGTAGGAAAACAACCCCTCCTCCCATCTGTACTGCTGCCATAGAAAAGCACCATATATTATCTAGTTATCTATGACACATTGATACTAGTACAGCGGCATGTGTGTGCCTCTGAAAGTTCAAGCTCAAGCAGCTGGATAAATAAACAAATGGATCACAGCTGCGTGGAGGGAAACTACTATTCTTTGTGTAACCAAACAACTTCTGCCCAATCAAAACCTGTACTCCTGACCTCTGAACATAGGGATGGAGCCAAAGCCCCTTTCCTGGTGATCCCCACCTAATTGTCTGCCGACATCTGTGCTGTCTAGCAAGATCATAACAATGATGGCATGTGCTCTTTCAAGTATGCAAAGTAATAATAAATAGTAGCCCAGACCTGACAATCTTTCTTTGTGCAATTACACCCAAATGTATTACATCCCTACATAGTCAATTGTGGCATACTGTATTATTAAAAACAAGTTTGTCAATTCCTCGGACATGCATACATTGACTAGTTATTTTGCTTCCTGCAACACTCCTAGATGGCACATGTTGCCATTTCTCACCCTTGGCAGGATGATAGCAAACATTCAGTGACACCTAAGAATCTGATATATACAGACAGTCTTTTAAACTGCACTTGCAAACTACCTGTTGCAAGAGAGCCACATTGATTCATTGACCAGAAACAAACCACAAGACTCATAACCCCCATATTTGTTATGCCATTTGAAACAGTAACTTAAATTAATTAAGGGCTATTTGCTTAATCTGTTCGTTGTTACTAGTTTTATTGTTTTCCACAAACAGCACACATACTTTAACTTTCCAGTCAAAAAGGTAACCTTTTACTCGGGTAACTCTGCATTGGATTGGTTTTTACCAAAATATCAAAAGTATGAACATGTTATTAGTTATTCCTGATGAAATAGACAACTGTGGAAGAATCATTATTCCTTTCTGTAACTCAAAACATGCTGGGAACTGTTGTCAAGACCTCTTGGACCCAAGTTGGTTCCCCTTGTATTTAGCTTCATTTTATGTTTCATATTTTATACATTTTAGCTGCACTGATTTTAGCAATGGCGTTTTACACATATTTAATATATGATAATCTTCCAGGAATATGTGGTACAAAGTGCCTGTTTAGTTAGCCTTTGCACAAAATGTAATCAGTACAGTTTTGGTCAAGGTTAGGAACACTGTACACAATATCCTAGTTCTTGTGTTGCCCATTCAGGAGACAGGTTCTAACATCTAGACACAGCACTGCATCAGAAATGTGTTTCCAACACAGTAAGGTGTTATTATATAAAAGGTGCACTGATCTAGATGGGACAGAGGGCATTCCAGTTACGACCGTCCTGGGACAAATGCTGTGTTCGACATGCAGCTCTCCTGGTGCTAATTTACCAGTTTACCCAAGAGGACTGCCATCTACACAGCAGACCGACTCCTGACACTGTTTTCAGCTATGGGACTGGGGCTAATCCTTAGATTGGGCCAGGCAACAGAGGTGTCTCTCAGTGCAGACTTAGGGTTAGGTAGGAACCTTTGGAACTTCTAGAATATCAATCACCATAGTTGGACTGTTAATCTTCTTTACCATGTTCATAATTCTGGTTTTCCTGCTCCATTATATCTGCCCAATAACTGCAGCTCATTCTCTTTATGCAAGACTATGATTGTTTCAATAAATATATTGAAAACGTGTTTCACATCTCTTGTCTTTTCACATGGGCATGCATGAGTAATACAAACAAAAGGGGTAAGATCTATTTCCATGCCTTCCCTCAGGAGTTAGAGTGTCATGTTGAGGTTGCCATTTTCAACTTCTACCCTGGTTGGTTTAGGTGAGGCACTGGGAGGTAGCCCGAGTTTGAGCCAACAGTTCCTGATGGTGTGCATAGAGTTAGACTTCCACATTCTGAAGTTCTGTTGTCCTAATGCGCAGTCTTAATATTTTAGTAGGAACCGTAAGATAGAACAATATAATGTGTTGAAAGAGTTCAGAATTGCACATACAGCATGAGCTTTCCGTATTATCCATTTTGCTTTTTGAATTAGTATAACACGTTCTGTATGCAGTGTCATACACATCTTTAAACAATTATTCACCAGTTTACAGCATAAGCTGTGTTGAATTAGAAAGCAAGCAAAAGTTCTTGATATTGTTCCAACAGCATGTATGCCTTGAGAAAGCACATGATTTATTAAGAGTGAAACATGCTGGCAATGCAACTGAGCAATATGATGTCTTGTGAATAGTTAAAGAAATCTTGAAAGAAGTAAGATGCAAGAAAATAAAAGGTACTAAGGATCTGCTCTAGAGTTTGGCCAACGTAGTACAGCTTGTCACGGTGGCGGAAAACATTACCTCTGCTATCCTGACAGATCACTGGCCACCAGATTGAAAGATCACTGCTGGTCTTGCAGTGATCTCTTGTAAAAGTACAAAATGTTTGCATGACAGCCACCATCAGGGTTGACAGCCGTTCACTATACTTAACAACATTTTTATTTTTCAATAACAACCTCCCAAAATAAGGAGACTGTTACTGAGAAACAAAACAACTAATGATCTCCACATCCAGGGAATTTTATCCCTGGTGTGGGTGTCATTATTTTATGTTTTAAATGACTCTCACCTGCAGTGACTGACAGAAAAAAAGAACATCACATTGTCTACTCTTAACAAGTGAGTGTTGTAAGGCCCTTTTTCCGATGGTCACTACTCCATCAGGCCTTCAGAGGATGCTTTCCAACCGTGGAGCCAGCAGGGGCTCAGTCAACAGTAGGCTGGAGCTCCTCCTGACCATAATTAGGGTGGGGAGTACCGGTGGTTTGGCAGACAGGGTGCTCTGTCACATTTGTGATAGAGTGCCCTGTCTGTCAAACACCAAATCGAGCAATACGTTTTTTGCAATACAAAATTTAGGAAACACTTTAATGAACACCTAAAAGGTGTAGTACAGTAAAAATGAGAACACGTTTCATAATATGAAACCTCTATCCCTTAATGTTCAAGAGATATTGTAAAGCATATCTCTTAGGATACAGACCAGTTCCATCACTCACAGGCAGGTAAAGTTTGTTGTTCTGAGTTACGATTTGGCAGAAAATCTATCATAAGAAAAAATGGGGAAAATATCAACCAATGATATATTACCACCAAAGATAGTTTTGGAGCCAAAATCATTTAAGACTAAAGTCTACGGAGACAGCCTGCACTGTAAGATATTTAAACTCAAAAGGTTCCTCACTATTAAGCTTCTACAAAACATTTCATGACCTGTTTTGGCATTTTTCACAAATAAGTCAGAACCTGCATCAACTTAAAGTTGATACAAGTTCAAAGTACGTATCCTACTTTCGACTGGATACAGCCAAATGTTGATGGTGTGTCTGTAACACATTGGCTTGCCATTGCCAGACATTGAGATCAGGGGTCACTGGGTGATATTGGGGCAAATGTCTCAATAACTACTAAAGACATTTAAAAATGCCAGTGCCTCTGGTGTACTGAGACAACGGTCTAGCCTATTACTGACAGATGACTCACATAAATTAGAACAGCTGCATCTTTGGGACCACTGGTCCATGCTAAACGGAAAGCCAATTGCCTGTTTGTTAGAGTTAAGGACTTAGTGGATTTTGGGATAGTGAAGCCCTGAGCACAAAGGCAGCATCCAAATGGTGCCAATAATTCCAGGAATTAATCAGGGTACTATCAGGATGGTGTGCGTTTGATCTAGCTTACAGCTAAGCAGCATTTCCAGCCCAGACCTGCTAAATGTATCAGCTCTGCTTGAAATACCATTAATCATATGCAGTTTTAGTATGCCAGGGCCAGCTGGTTGCTGAAACTCTTCAATGCCTGAAGGGCCTGGGAGACTGTGGCTCTGGAACACTCTTTTAGTACCAAGGTCTAAGTCAGGTGGGAGCCCAGGTTCTTGCGAGGATAGGGCAAATGGGAAATTGTCATGTTAATTACTTGATGGTGCCAGGCAACTGCAGTAGATGCAGCAGGCACTCACCATTGTTTCTGGTAAGGGGTGTCTCTAGAGGGTTTCTGTTTGATCTAGGCAGCTTCTCTGGTCTGTTTGGCTGTTGGTGACGGGAATCCTCACAGGGTGCAATTCTGAACAGCAGCACATTAAGCATGCTCCCAGTCTTGAGGAGACAGTAATCAGGCATCTCTAATCCAGGAACCACTGTCAGGCCATTTCAGTCTTGTCCAGGCATATATCTTCAAAATGTTAAAGTGCCTTCAACCAGTAACCTCACTGTAAGGTGGTTCATGGGGAGGCTGCCTCAACCAATGGGTAGTTCTGCTTGTGTAGCAGGGAGGAAAATAATGGCATACTTCATAGATGGTGAAATGGTGAAGGAGAATATCTTGTAGGAAGATCTTTTTCGGACCCTTTATTCCAGGTAGCAGTTTATGACTGATGTCAATTTATTGAACAGGTAGTGTCAATTGAATAAGAAGCAGCCACAATACTGTCAACATGGAGGTAAAGCTTTGAAACTCAGATTTAGCCATGTATACAAGACACACAGCACTTTGAACTGCATTTTGATTATTAGACCAATACAGATTTAGAATGGAGCCATTTTAATAGAAAAACCAAAACAGGCTTTGTTTGAGATTTAGGGAAGCTAACAAACAATCATGTAACCATATGCATCATCATAAACAAGAGCAGGGCAGAAAATAAAAAAGAACAAGGTGTTGCCACTATCATAGAGACAGGTTCCAAGTAACACTATTATTTGACGTGAATTTTAGCAGACTACTTGAGGGAGTTTAACTTAAAGAAATGTAGATAAGCAACAAGTTATCCAGTAACATGAGGATGCATTTTGCATAGCTGATAACTTGCTCAGTATCCGTTGTTTAATCATGAATCTACATCAATTATATTCCATGTTCTTTTATGAGACTTTTCAAAAACTAATGATTAATGTTTGGTACCTGCCTTAAGTAAAAAGATTATCATTACCTCATACTTCTTGAGTCCCATCCCCGAATTGCAGTGTCATTAGCAGTTGCCATCTGGGTACAATTGTGGTGAGGGCTCCACCGCCCAGATGTGAATTTCAGCTGGCCTTTTCCTTCAAGAGTAGCACTACTGGAGAGCTTAACAAAAAGAAAAAGAAATAAGCTACTTGAAAAAAAGACATTATTTCTTGCAGGTTAGGCAATATTGGACCATAAAAGACAAAATGGCAGTGGTGCAGGAAAGAATATAGGGATAGTTATATGGATATCTAGTTGCTAAATATTCATTGCAAACTGCAACCAGTACCTTTGTGAGCAGTAAAGATTTTTTTAACAAATATAATAATAGGTCAGTTCTTAAAAACTAAATCCCAGTGAGCCATAATCTGACATCCTATGAATATTAATGAGGTAGGTTGCAAATTGTGACTCATTAAGACTGGAAGTCATCACATGGATAGTGGCCTGCTGGGGATCAGCAGATTGCAATGTTTGTGATTGCTTTTAAATAAAGAACACTTTTTTAATGTAGCTGTTTTCCTTAAGGGAATCTAGATATGTTTAAGAAGACTTTTTTTTAAGTATCTTTAGGAGTTGGCATTGTTCCCTTGAACTATTGCCTACTCTTCAACACACTTTTTTTTTATTTACAAAGAGGAAGGGGTTCAATAGGATCCCTTCCATTTTGCAAATGGGTTTCCACCAATTTGAGGTCTCAGTATCTTTTCAATGTTTTGTAAGTGGAATTTTGTTACGAAACATTGAAACATAGCATACTGGTTCATTATTTAGAAGGAATGTTTACATCATGACCCTTCCAAATACCAAATTAGTGTCCATTAGCAATCCCATTTTAGAAGTTAAGAAACCTTTTCTGAAACCTAATATGAGATTAGTAGATCTGAAAAAACAATTTTACATTTGAAAAAGCCGAATTGGAGCATTTGCGACAATAAACAAACTCAGTACATGTTGCCTCCTTTACTTAAAGCCTACATAATTTGTAAGCTCACAACAGACTTCTGGCCTGTCATAACTGACCTCTCTTTAAAACCACACACACCATAATACAATCATATAATATATCTCCTATAAATCGATTTAAACGTGTTTGTTTCAAGAGACGGTCAGTTTCCTTACACTAAAGTGGTATCTACGTCATGTCTTACTGCAGATTCTTCAAAACATTAAGAGTTCAGTACTCCATGATCATCAATAGTGGGAAGTGTCCGTCTACTCGACAATTAACAGGATGATGAAAATTAAAAATTTATTTGCAATATCTTTGGCACATATAAACTTTTTTCCCTTGCTATTCATTTACATTGGAGGATAGATTAAACTAACACTGCTACTAAATTATTCAACATGAGTTTTTCAAAACACCAGGAGGTAGGTATCAGGATCCTGAATTTAAGTCTTAAGGAAGTTGTAATAGATAACTGTGAAACACTTTGGTGGCTTTCCAGCACTTCAAAGAGCAAGACGCCGACTTCCAACACTGGTCTATAAACAGTACTACAAATAGACAACACATAACCTTGTATAAATTGTGTATTTATTTTTGTGATGTGAATGTGTATACAATATAATCATATATATCCCTTACCGTTTTTGACTATATTGTTTTTAGAGTGAAAATGAGCTTTATCTTTAATTCAATTGCTCCCCACAGATATAGGTGAAAGTTTGCTCTATGGAAAATGAATATGGAGACCAGGTGGGTAAAATCGAAGGAGGGCCACTGGTTTCTTTTTGCCTTTTATTTCCCTGAGGCATGTGGATTGTTTGCAGAAATATGAAGGACTCTATTCACACAGCCATGTATATGGCTTAGGAACAACTTGACCCTGCTCTGCCCTTATAACACATAGAACATTGACAATTTATGTAAAGGACTGGATGCGAAGAAGGTGTTCATTAGTTTCCTTGTCGTCTGCCCTATGAAACGGTGACTCGTGCCTGTAGCTACAGTGCTACACTGCACTTAAAATATGCACGTGAAAGGGGTCAGGTGCCTCCTTAGGAGGGTCCCTATTGGAATGGAAAAGCCACAAGAGCAACAACCTCCTAGACCTTCTTGATTGTAGCTGAGGGGTAAGACTAAAGTTGATAAGCTAGGTACCAAATCCACCCTGAGTGAGAGATGAGAAAGAGACCAGCATACGCCTTTTTGAAGGTCAAACCTGTCATAAAAACAGGATATAAAAAGGCAAAAATCAGGGACAAAAAGGAAAAACAAATGGGGAATGAACACAAAGAAATCCGAGGGAACTAATGTGTTGTGAACATCCTACTCAAGTATGCTGATAAATGCTTAAGACAGGACACAATATCACAAGAAGAAAATTAAGGTCATCTTAGTTTGAGATTTTCACACCGCAAGCACTTGAGGGACAACCCTTAGAGGCATAGAGATAAAGTTAGTTTTGCCTACACTTCCGGGAAAATGGTGTTTCAAAATAATGCCTTTCAAAGGAAGAAGCCCAAAGCGGATTCAGCCGAGTACACCAGTAAATCACGCAGTAGGATCAGGATAGTTGAATATTTATAATCTGATAAAATATTCTTAAAATCGAAAGCAAATCCCATGAATGATTCTGCCTCTTCCTCTTTCATTTGGTACGTGTGCTTTCCTCTCAGGTAAATGGTAGTTCAATGTTTTCTCTTTTCTTCCCTTATGAATATTTTGCTCTCGGACCAGATTTGGAGGAACTCCCAATTTCTGCCTGCCACAAATTGATTCTTACAGGTTAAGTAGTATTTTCCGAAGAAAGAGACTGAAGTAGATTGAAAAAGAGTACAGAGGCCAGCATGACCAACCTTGGCTTGTTGGTGAGCTAGAATGCCTACACAGTAGTGTTTAGTGTTTAGTGAAAGCGTGTGGTGTAGACTAAGTAGCTGCTTTAAAAATGTCAGCTATGGGGGGGCGTGGCCACAGGCGTCAAGATGGCAGTCGCACTCTAGGAGTGCTCTGGACTCCTCCGTCATCCGCCCGGATAAAGCGCCTTCTTTATCCCCGTTCCTTCACCCACGGAACCCCCAAGAGTGCCCTGACTGTTGGCGCCCCTGAACAGCCGTGAGTCGCGGCGTTCGGGGGCTCGCGCTTCTCTGGGGACTGGTCGGACCTGTGGCGGTTGGGGCTGGAGCTCCCGCACTGCCTCGTACTCCCGGCCTGGACGCTCCGCCAGGCCGGGCTCTGCGGGGACACGTCGACTTCTGGCGCCCCCCGGTGGAGGTGCCGCGCCGATCCTGCGCGGCCCGGGGTCGAGGCGGCCGACCGCCGGCTGCTGCTGCAGCTGGTCCCGCCCGGTGTTTCCCGGGGCGGCTCCCCTGGGACGAGCGGCTCCACCCGGGCGTGGGCCACGAGGTGCTGGGGCCGAGCCCAGGAGTGAGAGGACACGGCAGGGCCCTGCTCCGGCTGGTGATTCGAGAGCAGGGGCCTGAAAGAGGAAAGAAGACGACTGAATAGGCGCCCGTGACGCGCCAGCTGGTGAGTCCTTGTTTCTCGGCTGGGCTCGGGCTGGGGAGTGGAGGTACAATCTCGCCCCCCCCCCCGGTTCCTCGCTGCACCAGTGACCCAGCTGAGACTGGGGGTGTACTGTGCCCCGCGGCTGGACCCGGACGGGGATCGGAAGACGGCGATTCGGCCGGGGGAGAGGAGCAGGGAGGCACACGGCCCGGCCTGCCTGCACGGGTTGGAGTAGCGATCATTGGGTTCGGCCCCCCAAGAGCCACATCGCAATACCTGGAGGACGTCGGAGGGCCCGGGGACCCCCCCTTCATGTACCTAGGGAGCAGGAGTGGCCCTGATCCAACTGGACAAGGACAATGGCAACTGGAGCGGACCCCTCCCTCCCCATATTCTTCTTGACGCGGTGGGTGAGCCTGGTGCCGTGGGGGGGGGGGGGCGCTGGTCGCGGTCCGGTTGCTCGGCCTGAAGGGTGACTGGTAGTTGGCTGCTGCTCCGGAGGAGTCCGTTATAGGAACACCCCCAAGTTAGTTGGTCCTGCAGGGGAATCACCCCCCCCCCACACCCGGATTGGACCGGTCTGGGAACCCACCGGGACCGGGATGTGGTGACCTGGAGCACGCTTGATTTTTTCGGGACTCAGCGGACGGCCTGGCGCTCTGCCCCGCGGCTGCAGGTTCGTGCCCCGGCGCTGCCGTTTGGCACCTCGGCCCTGGTGACGGCCTGGACGACAGGGCCCCTCCGGGCGACCCCCTGGGGGTGCGCTGGGAATAGAAGGTCCATGCGGTGACCGGGCTTCATCCACGCGACCGGGCGGTGCTGGGCGGCTTTGCCCAACCCCGGACTGAGCCATGGGAAAGGACAGAGCCTCCAGACAGCCGCAGCCGTCCCAACAGAGGATCGACCAATTTACTACACCAGCGGCCTCCCGGACCGGGGGTGAGACGCCGCCCAGTGCACCGATCCCAGACGGAGTCAGTGCCATCCTTCAAGCAATCCAAACATCACAACAGGCAGTCGAAACCAAAATTGGAGAGGTGAGAGAAGACGTTGGCCTCATCAGACAAGATCTTAGAAACGCAGTGGGCCGGATCACGGAAGTGGAAAGCCGCGTATCACAGACCGAAGACGACCTGGCCGACCTCAGGGCCAAGGTAGCCCAGCTGCAAACTCGAACTGGTGAACTGCATCGCCGGGCTGAAGACGCCAAAAATCGCTCTAGGCGCAATAATCGACATTTTGGCGGTTTCCTGGAGGGAGCAGAGGATAGCAAAGCCCCTGAGTTTCTGGAGGGCTGGATCAAGTCCTGGATGCCAGAACATACCCTCTCACCATGGTTTGCAATTGAACGGGCCCACAGGGCTTTGGCCCGCGGCCCCCACTGGGTGGGCGTAGGAGACCCATGATAGCACGTTTTCTCAACTTTAAGGACCACAAAATCATTCTTAGAGAGGCCAGACGCTCCCCCGACCTCCTCTGGGACAACCATAAAATTCTGATCTTTCCTGACTACACTTGAGAGGTCCAGGCCCGGCGTCGGTCATACGAACAAGTAAAACAAAAACTCAGAGCGATGCAACTCTCCTACATGCTCCTCTTCCCCGCAGGCCTCAAAGTTATCCTGGCCGGCAAAGCAAATTTTTTTGAGTCGCCTGAAGAGGCATGGGACTGGCTTATGGAGGAGGGGGCGGGGAGCCGAAGGGGCCCCCCGGGCCCGCCTGGGGGGACTCTGGGAGCTAGACCCGGTCCCCGACTGGACACACGGAAAAGTCGCAAAAGGACAAGGTCCAGACGCGGAAGGCGGAGGAGTGCCGACACCCCGGCAAAGGAAGACAAAGACAACGATCCGGACCTGGACTCACGGGTGGTTAGGGATCGCGGGGACTCCCTGGGAGCTCAAATCCCGGGGCAGGCGCTAGAGGGAGATCGCCTGAGCCAGTCCCCTACACTTGGTTAAAGTGGTTTCACACACTGGATTCGGTCACAATAGGGGGGAATTACCACACTGAATTGTGCAGAGGGGAACGGGGTCACACACAATACAGCGTGAAAAATTCCTGCAATATCCAAAATTTGGCTAATGACAGCCGATTGCAATTGATACGACTGAAAGGAGGGGTCCAACACTCCACTTAGTGACAGTCCATCTGACTGTGACACCCCAGACAGATGCTTCCTGGGTAGAAGTATGGGGTGGGGGGAGGTTGGGGGGGACAATTGTTTCTTTAGGGTTTAGTATAGTTCTTTTGATAGGTTTCCTTTGTTGCACCAGCTTCATTGATCCTCTTCGCTTAGAACGTTCGCCTCTGGGCTCCCGAATAGGCTCCCGACATTTCACGATCTTAGCACTGTGCATGCGACCCACGCACTGACACAAGTTCTTTCATGGAACACAAACGGGCTATTAGACAAAATCAAGAGATCCGCGGTGTTTAGCACCCTGCGCAGGCATGCCCCATCAATGGTTTTGTTACAAGAGACTCATCTCCTCGGCACTAACTGTCCCATGCTGGCGCGTGGGGGCTACGACAAGGTTTACCAGGCAGGATACTCAAGGGGCTCTAGAGGGGTGGCCATCTTACTCCATCGCGCACTGCCTATGGTGGTCACAGCCACGCACTCAGACCCACAGGGTAGATTCGTGGTGGTTACAGAAACGCTGCACGGCCTACCATTTAATGTTGTGAGTGCTTACGTCCCTCTGGCCGGGCTTGATGCCTTTCTACTTACGCTCCGCCGGGTTCTGACAGACCTCCCTCAGGGTACCACGCTAATAGGAGGGGACTTTAACTCCGTCCTGGACCCCAGACTGGATGTCTCTGGGTCCATATCCACCACTCGGTCCGGGAGGGCGTCGAGCTTAAGCGGGTGGGCCGCCGGTCTAGGCCTGTGTGAGGGCTGGAGGGCCTGGCACCCCAGGGCGCGACAGTACACACACACTTCGGCTGCCCGCCAATCCCAGACCAGAATTGACCTCGTGTTCATGCCTGCACTGGATATGTCTAGGGTCACCAACGCTGAAATACTACCACGTGGGGTCTCGGACCACTCTCCTGTACGAATCCGACTGGGAGGTATTGGCCCGACCCAGCGCCCGATGTTGCGCATGAACGCATGGCACCTACAAGAAGAGGAATACACCCTCGAGATTAGGGACCACCTCACCCAATACTTTGACCAGAACCTAGGGTCCGTACAATCTCCGGGCACGATCTGGGCTGCTTGTAAAGCCTCACTACGCTACGCCAAACACCTTGTCCGCATAAGGGAACGCGCACGCGACTCACGGGTGGAGAAACTTGAGGCCAAAGCATTATACCTTGAATGACTAGACACTACAAACGCCTCAGCATCCGTCCTGAGGTGCCTCACCATAGTCAGGGAAGAGATAAAGCAATTAGTATTGGAATCTGCAAAACAGTCCTTGATTGGTAAACTCCTACACTGGCTGGACGAAACGGGCTCACTTGCGAAGACACCTAGTGAAATTGCTAAGAGTGTTGCTTCTTACTATGCGCAGTTATATGCGGAATGCCCCCGTCCCCTGGCGGAGAAGGAATCCCCCCTCCTAGACAACATTGCCCTCCCTAAAATCTCACAAACGACCAGGGAAAACTTAGACGAAGTCATAACACTCGCTGAAATCACAGCGGCAATATCCAGCTAATCAACGGGCAAAACACCCGGCCCAGATGGCTTCCCATCGGAACTGTATAACAGGTGTGGGGATATTCTGAGTCCTCACCTGCTCAATATGTACGAGGAAGCCGAGGAGAATGGCTGTTTCCCCTCCGGGATTGATCAAGCCACAATAGTGGTGATCCCGAAAACCCAGCCTCCGTCTCACAACCGCTCGGCATACAGGCCTATCTCTCTTCTAAACACCGAGATTAAGGTGCTGTCGACCATACTCGCCGCCAGATTGAGGGATGTGCTCTCATCACTGGTACACCCAGACCAGTGCGGATTTATGCCATCGCGTAGCACCAGACACTGCATCAGACGACTGCATGTCGCCCTGGCACATCGAGGGACCCTGACTCGATCTCCCTTGGCCCTTCTTTTGCTCGACTTCGAGAAGGCCTTCGATACTGTAGATTGGTCCTACCTGGCATACGTCCTACGGTGCAATGGTATTGGGCCTAAATTCTGTGGTCTCGTAAAATTATTATACTCCAACCCAACTGCGCAGGTTCAGGTAAATGGTGTAGTTTCTGAACCATTTCCCATCCGTCCTGGAACTCGGCAGGGATGTCCGCTGTCCCCGCTACTATTCGCACTAGCGATAGACCCACTAGCGAGGTTGATAAGGGAAGACCCCCTGTTGGAGGGTTGGTCATGGCCTGCAGGCCCAGAGGACCGAGTAGCACTCTACGCGGACGATGTCCTCATTTACCTCTCCAACCCTGCCACGAGCGGCCTGTGAATTCTACAACTGCTAGACCTTTTCTCACAGGCCTCAGGCCTGACCTTAAACCCAGGCAAATCCCTGTTGGTCCCCTTGCACCCCTCTAGAGACTGTGTCGACTGGCAACAAAATATCCCGATCCGCCGCAATAGCTTTAAATACCTGGGCGTACACGTAGCCCTATTACCCGAGTTGGCATGGGAATTAAATATCACTCCGCTCATTAGGAAAGTTAGAGACGACCTCCAGCAGTGGCAGAGTTTACCCCTCAATCTGCTGGGCAGGATAGCACTTTATAAAATGATGATACTTCCCAGGTTCCTATACCAGCTACAGAACTTCCCATACCTAGTCCCCCGAAAGTGGTTCAAAGAAGTGGAGTCAACAACACGCCAATTCTTGTGGCACGGCTCCCGCCCCAAATTATCCCTTGCGGTCTGTCAGAGAGATATCTATGACGGAGGACTGGGAATGTCTAACATTTACTTCTATTACCTGGCAACACACTTGCTAGTAATTAATGACTAGCTGGGGGGGGTGGGGCTGGACAGACCCGACATATAGACTGGAACTCCAAACAACAGGCTATAAGGGGATTTTTAATGCGCTGTACGGAGGCCCAATCTCATGGGACACCCCGGAAGTGACTAAGATGACCCTCACAGGGTGGCGGGCAGCTCAGAAGGTGTTGGGCTGGTGGAGTTGCTTCACCCAGCAGACTCCTCTCTGGCGGGGAAAGTCGTTGGCGGAAGTCTCCGCACTGTAAGGATTCCAGAAACGGGATACCATTGGAGTCTCCACTCTGGGGGACGTCTGGGGAGGGTCACACATGCGATCATTTGGGGAACTCCAAGAAATCTATTCACTAAACAATACCCAATTCCATAAATACTTACAACTTAGACATGCCCTGCTAACACACGTGCGACCGGGAGACAATATTCCGGAGCACAGCCCACTGGAAGCGAAGGTCCTAATGGGAAGCTTGGGGAAAGGAGGAATTTCCCAGTTATATCGCTCCATACTCACTAACACCTCTCCACCTCTTGTGGGACTCCGTTTAAAGTGGGAGGGCTGGGTGGGCCCTATAGATGAGTCAGCGTTGATGGCCCTCCGATCACTGGCCATCCCCTCCCGATTTCAAATGCTGCAAACCCTCTACCTGCACGCAGCATACCTCACCCCCAAAAGACTCTTTAAAGCAGGCCTTCGGCCCACAGCTAAGTGCCCCCGATGCCCTAATCCGGAAGCCGATTTCTTCCATATGGTCTGGTCCTGTCCAGTCATAGAGACATATTGGAAGGCAATCATAGGTGAGATTTCAGTAGTCCTACAATCTGAGGTGGAGGTATCTCCTATATGGCTCCTGTTGGGGGCCATGGGGGAAACAGGACTGACTAGGGCGAATCGAACTTTCTTGGGATTGGCTTGCTTGGTGGCAAAGAGAGACATCATGGCAGATTGGAAGGCCGAAACAGCACCGGCTCTGGCCAAATGGAGGCGAGGGGTGGACTGGTGCGCACAATGCGAAAAACCTATATATGAAACAAGGGGATGCCCAGACAAGCACAACAGAGTGTGGGGGAAATGGGAAAACGCGCTAGATAACTAACCTGTATATGCCCATAACCGACGAAATACATCAGTCTCAGACTCGGAGCTTCTGTGACGAGGGAACTGCAGCTAAGGAACACACATTCATTACTTTTATTCATTGTGCCATTGTGACCTATTGAATCAGAATTAGATGAACATACGCAATTAATGTTTTGGGGACCTAGAGGGACCAAGGGGTCGGACGATATACTTGGGTTTAATGGTGCCAATCTATTTGCTTTTGTGTTTGTATTTTCTTTCCTGTTTATTTTCCTAAAATCAATAAAAGTTCTTTATCCCAAAAAAAAATGTCAGCTATGGGGATGTTTCCAAGGAAGGCCATAAAAGCCTCTTCTTTTCTAGGAGGGTAGGCTCCTGGAAGGACAGGCAAACCCCTTTTATCTTTTGCGTAGGAGGTCTGAATCTATGTAAATCTCCATCTGGCTAATACTGATTATGATAAAGTCTTTTCCTTCTGCAGTTCAGAAAAAGCAACAAAAAGTTGTTGATTCTTTTGAAAGGGTTTTGTCCTATCTATATAGTACATTAAAGCTTGTGTTTATCATCTAAGGTTGGAGGATCACGTTCTGCAACTGAGTAAGGTTGAGGAAAGAAAACTGGGGGTACTATAGACTAGTTAAGGTGGAAAGGAGAAACCACCTTTGGAGGAAATCAAGGGTTAGTGTGAAGGACAACCCTATCCCTATGAATTTGAAAGTATGGATCTTTCAATGTTAAAGCTTTGATCTCACTGACACATCTTAGTGAGGTGATAGCCACAAGGAAAGCTACCTTCCAAGAGTATAACTGTGAGGCCTGGCATCTTTTGGCATGTTTCGCCTGTCTTTTTGCCTTCTGACCTCCTGTTTTTATGGTATGCTGGACTTTGTTTTTGCTGGTTTATTGTCTCTGCGCAATTTACCACTGCTGATCAGTGCTAAAGTGCAAGTGCTCCCTGTGTAAATTGCATTGGTTTATCCATGATTGGCATATTAGATTAACTCATAAGTCCCTACTAAAGTGCACTATGCGTGCTCAGGACCTGTAAATCAAATGGTACTAGTGGGCCTGCAGCACTGATTGTGACACCCACATGAGTAGCCCTGTGAATATTTCCCAGACTGCAATGTCTGTGTATCTGCCTTAAAGAGCACAAATACTGGACCTTGCTGTGAATCATGCTTGTGAAGGGTAGCCCTGTGAATATTTCCCAGACTGCAATGTCTGTGTGTCTGCCTTGAAGAGGACAAATACTGGACCTTGCTGTGAATCATGCTTGTGAAGGGATTGAAGTAGAGCTTGCCTCCTGTTGGAAGTCTCAGGTATATCAAAGACTTCAGCTTTATCTGCCTACAGCACTGGGAACTGTGTGTTTTGTGCTGCAGCAGAAGAAAAACCACTGAAATACCGTCAACGACGCACTGCCTGCACCGTGACCTGATGACGTCACACGGAGCAGTGCCCCCCATTGGAACGCAACCCTGGTCTCACCGATGACGCCACCGAAAGCAGTCCCCAAGACGCTGCTTGCACTGTGACCTGAGGGCCCTGCACTCCCCATCGCCTTGCTCACACCGCAGGCTTGACATCCCTTATGATGACACTCCACGCAGACACCAATGCCTACACCGTGGCCTGACGACAGCGCTCCTGAGGTACACAACGTACTGTCCCGTCATCCCAGTCCACCTACGCCAGCGCCATAGACTCTAGTTTCTTCAACAGATGCCCGTGTCTGCAACCCGACCCATTGGGGCCCACCGGAGCCCGCCCCTCACTGCATCACTGTCTTGGGCCTACTGACGACACTGCTTCAACAATGACGACACGCTGCCTGCACCGTGACCTGATGACGTCACACGGAGCAGTGCCCCCATTGGAACGCAACCCTGGTCTCACCGATGACGCCACCGAAAGCAGTCCCCAAGACGCTGCTTGCACTGTGACCTGTGGGCCCTGCACTCCCCATCGCCTTGCTCACACCGCAGGCTTGACATCCCTTATGATGACACTCCACGCAGACACCAATGCCTGCACCGTGGCCTGACGACAGCGCTCGTGAGGTACACAACGTACTGTCCGGTCATCCCAGTCCACCTACGCCAGCGCCATAGACTCCAGTTTCTTCAACAGATGCCCGTGTCTGCAACCCGACCCATTGGGGCCCACCGGAGCCCGCCCCTCACTGCATCACTGTCTTGGGCCTACTGACGACACTGCTTCAACAATGACGACGACGCTGCCTGCACCGTGACCTGGAGACACCGCACGTCGCACCGCCTGGCTTCACACCACAGCCCTGGTCTCACCAACGCCACAGAACACCATCACCGAGCCGCTGCCTGCACCGTCGCATCGTCCCGCTTCATACCGCAGCCCGATGCAATCCACGCAAGTGCTCCTGACTTCGTCATCAGGGTTCGATCTGTAATGTATATGACTTCAAGGACCCGGTGACCCCCGCACTGTCCTCCGGACCAGACGCCACACTACAGAACTCATTTTGAGGATCACAATGCCCTGCATTTCCCAGGTACTGTTTGCAGGTCTTCCTGGCAGCGTAGCTGGCCTGTGACTGGCCTGAACTGTTGGATTTGTTGTTCACGATGCCGTGATAGCTCCAGACTGAGCTATCGACTTCAAGGAACTGTATTTTTAAGTTAATTCTTGCAAAATTCATATATTTATTACTGTGCGTTGGATTTTCCTTATTTTGGTCTAGTTTTACACAGATAAATATTGGATATTGTTCTAAAACTGGTGTGGTGTCCTTTTGTAGTGTTTTCAATGTACTACTATGTATTATGTGCAAATGCTTTACACATTGCTTATGAGATAAGCCTGACTGTTTGTGCCAAGCTACCAAGGGGGTGAAGCAGGGGTTATCCGAGCTGGATATCTCGCACATCCTGACTAGAATGAGGGTCCCTACTTGGACTACCAACTAGAGACCCCGTTTCTAACAATAACTGAAGAGGACATGATTGGAGGGGCTCAAATGGAGGATCCATGAGTCTTGTGATGATAATGTTGAGATTCCACACAGAGCCGGGGGGGACCAAGCGGGACTGACTCTCTTGGGTCCCTCCATAAAAGCTTTAATGACTGGCATCCTAAAGAAGGAAAGGTGTTGCCTATTTTGAATACAAGCATCAACAGAAGCTACAGGTAGCCGAATGGAGATGAAGAATTTTCCACAAATTTGAAGGTGTAAAAGGCAACAAACAATGTTATGGACACTAGCTGCTAAGGGGTCATTTTGGTTTGAAAAGCAGTAGCAGACACATGTTTTCGATTTGGCAGCATAACAGGCATGAGTAGTGAGTCAGTGTGCTTATTTTAGTATATCAACAAAATGAGGGACAGAGAGGTTAATGGTCCAGTGTACAATCTCCCAACTTATTAATTATACAAAAAAAGGTGTACACTGTTCCAAGGGAAAGTTAATCTAAGGGAACCTTCAAGTTCAGGAGCAAGAGCCCTCACACATCCTAACGGATGTCATGCTTCATCATCGGGGTGCTCCTCATCAGACCGGCGCTGCAATGTCTGACGGGCTCCCCGTTAGGGGGCTGTTTGCCAGAGATCATTTTAGTAGTGACTGCCGTGGTGGAACGTTTCTCTAGAGAATGCTGTGGTTAGACACTATTTCTGGCAGGAGAGCAAAAGACTAAAATTGGTTCTAAACCCCGAAAACCAGCACTGTTTATTGTATCAAAGAGAGGGGTTAGACCAAGATTAAAAACACAGGGAAAGTGGTAAATTGAGAATTAATGCTCAACCACTTTCTTGGGTGAATGGGGCCGGGTAAATTATCACCTATCCCCTAAACACTGGTCAACATGTTTCGCGTCCAGCGGTCTACACAGATCCTATGACGCTTCTTCAGGACCATCATAATAAAGGGACTTCTCCTGACCCATAGTTAGTAAAGACACTAATAGGTTTTTACCAAATACATAGAAATACTTTTTATATGTATAAACAAACAGTCACTTACATTGGAGTATACTGTCAATCAATCAAAAAAGAACAAAAAAGGTCGCCCGTCCCCAGTCGTAGGAAGGCCTCCTTGGGAAGGAACAGGCCTTGGACGGTCACTATTTTGCGATGACGGTCCCTCCGTCTGGCACCTACCCCGGCTTGTTCTCCCAGATCCTTATTTTAGTGTGTTCATGCTTTCAGGAGGTAGATTGAGGTAAACAAACTCTAAGACTTCAGGAGATAGATAATAAGGTTGAGACCTAGGGCCAGGGTGCCTGATTTCTCCCTGGTTCTGCTAGGGAAGGTCTGGCCTATTGGGGAGTTTCTTGTGTGGAACCACAGAAAGTTCAATGAGAGTGGTGAACTAGGGCTGCCTGCCCAGGTGGGAGCCACTAGGATGAGAGTAAGGGAGGTTTGCTGAACCCTCTGAACCACAAACAGTAGAAGAGGGAGAAGTGGAAAAGCGTAGGCAAATATTCCTGACTAGTTCATACATAGTGCATTGCTCATGGACTGTGGGAACCTGGAGGTGAAGTTTGGGCATTTTGTGTTTCATGCTGTGGTGAAGAGGTCCACGTCTGGAAACCCCCATTGCCAGAAGTAGGGGAGGAGGACTCTCAGGTGGAGTTCCCACTCACGGACTTGTTCTTTCATTCTGCTAAGGAGGTCAGCAAAGTTGCTGTCCACCCTCGGAAGATACTCCACCAGCAGGTGGATCCTGTGGAGAAGAGCCCAGCACCAGATAAACTGGGCTAGCTGTGAAAGCTGTGGAGAGCGAGTGTCTCCCTGTTTCTGTAGGTAATACATGTCAGTTAGGTCATCCGTTCGGACAAGGACCACTTTGCCCACTATGCGTGGAAGAAAGGCCTTGATGGACGGCTACCAGCTCCAGACAGCTGATGTGGAGGCCCCTGTGAATGGTATCTCACTGATCCTGGGCAGTCAGGTTTTGTAGATGCGCCCCGCCCCCATCCAGTGAGAGATATGTCTGTTGTAATGGCTATCTGTGGAACTGGGTCGAGAAAAGGCAACACATTTTTGGTGTTCAACTTCAGAGATCGATGACTTGACAGCTTATCAACACTAGATCTTCCAAATGACCCTCCAACTGGGACCATTGATGTGTTAGGCATTCCTCCAGCTGGGGCATGTCTAACCTTGGAGGGGGAAGTATGGCAATGGAGGAGTCCATCATGCCGAGAAGGTGCATGACCAAATGGACTGTGAGTTGTTGGTTTGGCTGAAAAAGAGGGAGCAACTCTGGAAAGGACTGAACACTTGCCCAACTGGGGTAGGCCCTGCTGACCTCTACATTGAGGATGCTCCTAGATAGGGTTGTATTTGAAGGTTTTGGACATGAGACTTTACAGCAGGTGCTGGGGTTCAGAAGGGTTGTATGTCAGGTGGTGTGGAAGTGAGCTCCAGACAATTACTGTGTTGAATGATGTCTAAAACCCACTGGTCTGTGCTGACGTGTCGCCAGGTGGGGGAAGAACATCTGAAGTCGTTCCCCGACAGGTTACCTCTGAAGTAGCCTCTGGTAGAGGTTTGCTGTACTGGCTGATCCTGAAAGGATGTGGAGGCTTCACAGTAAGTGGTTTTGGAGCCTCCACGATAAGTGAGTGGCAAAAGGACCCAAGACGGGTGGGTGTTTGTAAGGCACCCATGCCTTCACTGTCTATGTGTCTTTCTTTATCTTCTCCAACATCTCACCAACCTGGGGCCCAAAAAGATATTCCCTGTCAAACGGCAGGTTGAGACAATGTTGTTCTTCAACGGGTTCTCTGCGCATGTCCTCCCTATGTTATGACGCACCCCTACCTAGGACCTGGTGGTAGGAGGTAGTGTCATCTGTAGGGAAGGGCTAGGCAGGGTAGATGTCATGATCCATATCTCAAGAGGGATCCACATCAGAGGAATCCTATGGGTCTCCCTGAGGGGGCATGTCATATGGTTTCCCCAGGCACGTTCGTCCAAGTCGGAATGTGGTGACCCTTGTGGTGTATAAAAAAGTGTGTCAGATAAAAAAGTAGGTAGAGATGGTGATGCTGGAGGCCTGGGTGGTGCAGTGGAGGGAACAGGCAGTAGAGGTGCAGGAAGAGGACTGGTGGCCTTGTCTTGGGTTTCACTGAGCTCCAGGGCTTCCTCAAAGCTAAGCTTCCTCTTTGAAGGCTGAAAGCCTGATGCTGGAGGCTAAGTGAAAATTCAGCCTGTCTGGGGGTGAATGACAATATGCCCTTCGCGAGTGTGAAGATCGTCCAGCAGTTTTTGGAGGACCAGTTTGACGGGGCCGACAGCAGATTTTCCTATCGGCATTGAGGGCTGCAGAGAAGGCTGCAATTTGCATTTCAATGCCAATGGTTTCAAATCCGAAGGTTAGATGGTGACTGAACCGGGAGCAGCAGCACCAAATGAGTCATCTTCTTTGGAGCTGAGCCAAAGCTTGGCGTGGAATGTGAAGTGGTTGGTCAGTGCAGAGCATGACCCGAAGGCAGTGGCAGGCCAGAAACCTGTTACTCTGGGTCTCTGGATCCAGAGTAACTGAATGCCCCTTATGAGGTAAAGCTCGGAGGGCAAGCAGTGTTGAGGGAAAAGAGAAGCAGGAACAGGACTCATACCCTTTTGAGCAGACGGGAGGTCTTCAATCTCTAGGTTGGAGCTAAGCTGGCATCAGGTGAGAAAACCTTCTTGTTTGCTGATGGCTCCAGCAGATGTTCCCTCAGTAGGTCCTGGGTCCCGAATAGATCTGGAGCGTTTTTGCTGCTCCTGTGTTATATTTTGAGTAAATGGGAGTATTCTTTGATTAAAAGGATCAGCAGGTGTTGCAGGAGGCCTTGTCGTGCTTGGGTGAGAAGCAAAGGTTACAGACATGATGGAGGCTGGGCCAAGGCTATTTCACAAGACATCAATGGCAATATTGAAAGAGTGTCCACTCCATCATAGGCAAGACATGGTGAGAGCAGAGCAAGCAGAAGTGAAATATGGCCCGAAGGGCAAGGCCCAATGGGGCCCCAAGTTGACCAGAGGTCCGTCCCCGTAACTGCAGGCATCAACCCAATACAAGAAAAGTGGAACTTGATTGAAAACAATACTGATGAGCATTACAAGGAAGAGGTGGAGTCACATTACCTCATGTCATAAGAAGAATTCTTCGAAGAAAAACAACTTGCACACATCCAGGCCCAACCCCAGATGGCAGGACTATGCACAGCACTAGGATATATAGTCACACATGCCTCGGACATTATTTTTCTATTAATGGCTTTCACTCTTCTGGTTTTTGTCTCTTTTCCTTTTCTTCTCTTCCTATACGTCTACATTCTCCAAGTGCTTTCCTGTCTTTATAACCTTATTTCCAGGCACTATTCCTCACTTGCCCAATCTCTTTAAATCAGCCATACTTCTCAGGTTTTTTATTATATGACAATTATTCTTTCCTCTTCTTAATCTAATTATTTTTGGTGCCCTTCCCAGTCCCAATTTGTCCCAATTAAATGAGGGTTTGGGCCTGTCCTCTCCTTCCTTTTAACTGTCAGGTGAGCGCCACAATATTACCCTGAAGTTTGTCACTCTTTTTTGGAATGCCAAAAGGATTCCTAACCCCTATCCAGCTGCTTTATATCAACGCCATAGCCAGGGTTACAGTGAACAGCTTCACACCCACATCACTTGAAATACACAGGGTCACCAAGCAAAGATGCCCCCTATTTCCTCTACTATTCATGCTAGCCATGGATCCCTTACTCTCCCAGAATGCAGACGATATTCTTTTTTTTGTTGGATAACTGCACGCTAATGTGTCTCCACTGATCAGGGAAATTATTAGATTTGGCAGGAACTTGGTTGTCACCATCAACTGGGAAAAAATAGACATATTTCTACTCACTGACAACAGAAAGCCATGCCCACTGGAATACTTATTCCGGTGGGTCACAAATTCAGTTAACTACTTGGGAATTATCCTACGCAGAGAGGTGGAATCTATTACTCATATATGTGGATGTGACTAAGTTTTCAATGAGATATGAATGTATGGTTTATATTACAAATGCTGATAACTGTGGCTGAAACTGTCAAATTACTCCAGTTGCTACTGGTAGTGTACCTAATGTACTGCAA
The DNA here is from genome assembly GCF_031143425.1 of Pleurodeles waltl. Lineage (NCBI taxonomy): Eukaryota > Metazoa > Chordata > Amphibia > Caudata > Salamandridae > Pleurodeles > Pleurodeles waltl. The sequence goes on from NC_090444.1 coordinate 1,558,307,596, forward strand.
TTTTATTTTTGAAATCTAATAAAATGTAAAATATAAAAAAGGTGAATTAGTTGACCTCCTGTGTGAGCTAAAGGTACACAATATTCTGCTAGTGGCCTCCCTGCAAATGTCCAGATGATCAATACCAACTAGACGTGCAGTATCCTGCCTGAGCCCTGCTGTTGACCTCTGCTTGAGTGAGTTCTGCTCCACAAGCGGTGCCCAACTGGTCCTGGACCCTTGGCTGGCATCAGAGTGTACTCCTGCTGAGGAAAAGGTGAACAGACAGAGGTTTTGGGCTCTTTGCAACTGTGAGGTGATCTCTTCATGCTGAGAGTCGACCACCAGCATGAAGCTCCAGCAGAACCTTCTCTTTGAACTAACAGCAACTGTCCGTGATGACCCCCAATGCAATACCTCCACTTCGCAGCAAAGGCCCACAGTCATTGCCATTGTCAAGCTCCAGTGATGACCGTCTCTTCGCACTACAAAAGCAACCATCCAAGATACCTGATCTGCTCCTTGCACAGTGTTCAAACTCATCGGGGATAGCACAAATTTCACTCCTTGTGCAGACTTGAAAAGATAATTCTTTTGTGGGACGAACCTGGTCCCTGTATCCAGCCCACATCCCTTTGTGATTGGCCTGAATGTGTGACTTTCCCCCGGTCCAGCGCAACCAGGTAACCACAAGTGGTGCTTTTTAGCGCTGTCATTACCTAAACTTTAAAAACTCATATCTCTGGTTCTACTGATTGGATGTTTATCTTTTTAGTATCATTATTGAAAATATTGTTATTAAAATGTACTCTATTTTACTAAGTTGGTTTGGGATTTCTTTTCTTTTATGTTTTCACTTTATTACTGTTTAAAGTGCTGCATAAATACTTTGCACATTGCCTCTTAGTTAAGCCTGGCTCTTTGGGACCACGCTACCAGAGGGTTAAGCACAGGTTTATTTAGTGAATGGTGTGGTTCAACCTATCAAGGGTTGTGTTTATTATTTGAGTGGGGGCTCCACTCCTCTCACCTAATCACCCAATTTCTTACTGTTAGAAATGGGGTCTCTAGTTGGCAGTCAGTATGCACCCTGTCCAAATAGGGTTCCTCACTCTAGTAAGGTTAAGTGAGATACACAGCTCAGATACCCCCTGCTCACCCCCTTGGTATCTTGGCAGAAGCAGTCAGGCCTATCTCAGAGGTAATGTGTATCAGAAAAAGCAAACAATGTGTTGATTCCTTACTCGCAAGTGAGGTTGTGCATGAATTATGTCTCTGCTGGGGAAGCAATGCGTCTATTCTTTCCTTGCAGGGAAGGGATATGTCAACTTCTGCACAAGCAGCTTCAGGTCCGTGCAGTGATGTTGAAGATTTTGGCACCCAGGGTCGGTGCATGAAAAATTCCGACTTGCTGTACAAAGGATTTGCGTTGAGAACAAGCGCTGCATCAATTCTCCAGCCGCACGGCAGGCGCTGCATCAAATTGTCAGCAGTGGGACAGGTGCTGCGTTGATTTTCCTAATGAGCACACAGGGGGACATGGATTTTTCCCTGCAGGTTACCAGCTTCCACTTCTAAGGGCACTGGGACTGGATTTGGCACAACTAAGCAAGTCAGGACTCTCAGCAGAAGAGCCCAGGCACTGGCAGATGAACTCTCTGATGTTCCCAAGACTTCAGAAAAGGGGGCAAGCTCAGTCCAAGTCCTTGGAGAAACTTCAAAAGCAGGTTTTCTGAAAGCAAAGTCCAGTCCTTTCCCCCTTCAGGTAGAAGCAGCAGCAGCAGGCCAAAACAGCAAAGCAACAGGCAGTGGCAGGTCCTCCTCAAGCTTCAAGCTCTTCACCTTATCAGAGGCTCCTCTTGAAGTAATCTAAAAGTCCGGGGTTTTGGGTCCTCTACTTATTCTCATTTCTGCCTTTGAAGTAGGCAAACTTCAAAGGAAAGTCTCTGTTGTTCACAAGATCGTGTCTTTCACAGGCCTGGCCCCAGACACACTCCAGGGGTTTGGAGACTGCATTGCGTGAGGACAGGTAAAGCCCTTTCAGGTGCAAGTGTCAGCTCCTCCCTACCCACTCTAGCCCAGGAGACTCATCAGGATACGCAGGCTACACCCCAGCTCCCTTCGTGTCACTGTCTAGAGGAGATTCACAACAGCCAAACAGTCAGTCTGACCCAGACGTGGAATACATGAGCAGGCAGGAGCACAGAATGGTTCAGCAAGAAAATACCCATGTTCTAAAAGTGGCATTTTCAAACTAATAATCTAAAAATCAACTTTACCAAAACATGCATTTTTCAATTATGAGTTCAGAGACCCCAACTCTGTATATCTATATGCTCTCAAAGGGAACCTACACTTCAAATATATTGAAAGGCAGCCCCCATGTTAACCTATGAGAGGGATAGGCCTTGCAACAGTGAAAACCACATTTGGCAGTATTTCACTGTCGGGACATGTAAAACACATCAGTATATGTCCTTCCTTTAACATACACTGCACCCTGCCTTTGGGGCAACCTACGGCGTATCTAAGGGGTGCCTTACATGTACAAAAAGAGGAAGTTTGGGCCAGGCATGTGGGTACACTTGGCAGGTTGAATTGGCAGTTTAAAACTGCACACAAAGACACTGCAGTGGCAGGTCTGAGTTGTTTATAGGGCTACTCATGTGGGTGGCACAATCAGTGCTGCAGGCCCACTTGCAGCATTTGATTTACAGGCCCTGGACACCACTGGTGCACTTTACCAGTACTTACCAATAACAAAAATATGCCAGTCATGGATAAATCAACCACCAATAAAATTTAGACAGAGAGCATATGCACTTCAGCACCGGTTAGCAGTGGTAAAGTGACCAAAGTTTTAAAGCCAACAAAAAATAGGTCAGAAAAAGTAAGAGAACTGAGGCAAAAGATTTGGGGGTGACCGTGGGCCTAGCAGAAAGGGCCAGGTCCAACAATTACATTTTTGTTCAGTGCTGAGGTCCAGTCTTGTATTTGTGCAGCACCACTCCATGATTTATGTAAACCTAAAAAAAAACGATACAAATTGACTTCTTTTTTAATTCTCCTTGTTTGGCTACTTTTTATTTTTGCTAAATTCAAACCCTGCCTCACATTTGTCCACCTGTTAGTCTTGCCTTCAAATATGGTGCTGGATCTCAACATCTTGACAGCTACAGTATGGCAGAGATTAAGAACATGTGCGAGGGAAGGCGGAACACACTGGTCAAAGGCTGCCCAAAGTCTGAGTACCAGATAGCCCCTCCACTGGGACAGGGAGGAAGTCTGCATAATGCAGAGTTCAGACTAGGAGCAGGATGATAAGGAGGAGGATGAAATTAAAGAAGAGGATAACTAGGCAGCAGCCCCAGAGCTCATTTTCATGGCCACAAAACCAGATGATAGAGAAAGACCCATAGCAGTGAGATCCCCTGCTGGATCCCGGGCAGGCAGAAGTGTGTACTCTCAAAAACCTCTTCCCTGAGCAACTGGAGGACAGAAAAGCGGAAAGAGAGTTTAATTTATAGCTGGCCCTGCTGGAAATAGCTGCAAAAGAGAAAAAGGAACAGTCAGAAAGAGCCCTAGCCTTGGTGGAGAGAAAACTAGCTCTGGAGAAGGAACTTTTGTTTGCTCAGGAAGGGAGTCTTAAGAACTGGAATTGAAAATAAAGAAGCTTTCAGAGGCCAGTGGTAACAGTGGCAGCAACAACAAAGTGTCCAATGGAAACAAAGAAACAACATCCTCAAGGACCTGGTGCTTACGTTTGTGGTGGTGGATGACATTGACAAGTGTTTTGAGGCCTGTGGTGGCGGGTGACCTGTGATCTAGCTCTGAGGTGCATAGAGTTCCTGTGGAGGACTGGGGAGCCAGTCTTCAGACGTGCATACACACTGAGAGGACAAATTCTTCGTTGGCCCTAGGAAAGGATAACAGGATTGAGTACCCACTCATGAAGGAAGCCCTTGTCAGGAAATATGGGCTCACCCCTGAGAAGTATAGGTTGAAGTCCAGGGACAGACAGAAGCTATCAAGGCAGTTGTGGGTGGATTTTATGGATTACTTTTGTAAAGCAATGAATGGTTAAGTGAAGGTCAGTAATGTGAGTAGTTACAATGAGCTATACAATCTTGTTGCAAAACAGCATATGTTCAGTAGTTGTTTTCCAGATCTGCACCAACACCTGATAAACTCCAAGCTCACTGACCCGAGGGAGTTTGCTAAGCAAGCTGACCTTTGGCTCAGCCCCAGGGACTAAAAAAAAAGGTACCTGGGAGTGACACCAAGAAAGGTGTTTTAGGTTCCTCCTAGCAGAGTGACACAGACAGGTACCAAAGTAACGCGGGGATAGGGTTCTAACATGCCCCTTCTGGGAAATAAGGGGGGGGAGAGGGTTCTGGTGGGCGATGGCCCAGGGCACCTAATTTCCAAAGCTATTGCTTCAATTGCTCCCAGTTAGGACACAAACAAGAGGATCCTGTCTATTCAAAAGACCATCTAAAGGTGGGAACTTTGCAGCAGTGGTCTGTGTGGCCTTAGGAGGAAGCATTCCCCAGGAGCATAGGGTAGGACATGCCCTAGTCTCCCTTTGTAGGGATAGACTAGAGTGTAAACTTGTGATCCCTGAAGATGGGAGTTGTCACTTTCACCAGATCACAGTAAATGGGATCCCTGTCACTGTTATGAGGGATTCTGGTGCCCGTCAGACAATGGTGGTGGAAAGACTGGTTTCCATGGGAAAGTACACTGGACAGGTGTGCAGGGTAGCCCAGGCCCACAGGTCAAGTCTTCGTCTACCAAATGGCTCAGGTAACCCTGAATAGGGGTAGGGAAATGGGCTACAGGAGGGTCATGGTCAGACCTCAGATGCCCATTGACTGCATATTGGGAAATGAGTTACCACTGGTGTTAGAGGAGCTGGGAGAGCCAGCCGCCCATGGCACCCTGAAAGTTCAGGTTTTTGAGGGTACTACTCCCAAATGGAGAGTACAGAGGTCCAGATAGAGAGGCAGAAGGAGGAGACAGTCCACTATGGGAGGACAAGTGCATGAGGGATTGCCAGCTGACAGAAAAGCACCTCAAGACAGACCCTTGTAAGGCTGCCCCTGTCTTGGAGGTGCTGCATGTGCTATCACAGAGACAAATCTGTACCAGGCAAACCCTTGCATGACACAGACAGAAGTGTAACCCTTGAGAGGGGGTGGTGTTTCCCCCTGGAAATCCTGGCTTGACAGGCACTACCTCAGCCTCAGAGTACAGACCTTGGACCGAGAAGCCAGTCTCAGCATAGCATCCCTGGGATGGTGAAAAGGAGAGTGGAAGTAGGGTGCTTCCCACCCAATTCTGTTGCCCCCCACTCTGACCAACCCAAGAGGTGAGGGAAGTCTCAGGAGCAAGTAGGGAAATCCTTGCCAGCACCAAGGCTGGAAGTGAGGACTTCCCTGGCCCCTACTTAAATCCGCCACCTGGTGGTAGATGGCTTGGGACCTGGCTCTTGACACTGGCAGCTGTCACCAGCCTCTCTTGGTTGTTGTCCTTGTGGGTAGACTTTTAATTGAGTTGGGAACAGGAGTCTGATTCACGGGGTCAAATAGGCTGCATCACCTTGTTGGACATGGTGGCACTGTCTGCCTACATGGATGCATCTATGAGCAAGCTAAGGTTAGAACATATGGGGTCCACAGACAAGAAGGGCTCCCCATGAGTTAGCCCAGTAACTCAGGAAGGTGTTAACAGAGGGGACCAAAAAAGTTCAGAGAGGCACAGAACTGACATGTGCCACTGCAGAAGAGGCCCATTGTCCACGTTCTATCACCTAAGCTGGGAAGTCAAGTTGGGCCTGGCCCTTTCTGCAGGGACTACCCAGATTTTTGTATTTCTCTACCTTCCTTTGCTAAATCAGTTTTTGTTGGCTTGTAGGACCCTGCACATTTTGTCTCTGCTAACAGGTGGTAAAGTGATTGTGCCCTCCCTTGAAAACATGATAAAACTGGCCTACACCTGATTGGTATATTTAGTTTACGTGTAATTCCCTAATATATGGTACCAAATTACCCAGGACCTATAAAGTAAATAGTTCTTATAGGTACTAACAAAGATGGCCGATGAAACGGACGGCTGAGCGCTGATCTCTGTGCCAGCCCTTACGAATCCTGCCTCATCCAGAGTACCTCGGGGTCAGATTCCCCCCTCACCGTGCTGACAGGGCGGACACTGCTGATTCGCCGTCCTTTGGCTATCCTTCTAAGGTAGGTAGGAGCCTTCTTAGGACTGGGGTGGGCCTGATTGCCGTGGAGGTCTGTGCGGCGAGCCCACCGAAATAAGCTGGTTGTCTGCATCAAGACGCTGGATGCCTGGTGTCAGAGCGCTGGAAAATGGAGCTGTGCTGCACTGAGGCTCCCAGCTGGCTTGCAACGTACCTTCTTCCTCTACCAGGACAAGGCCTCCACTGGAGGAGTCGGAGTGCCCCCAGCCGACTGGAAGACTAGATACCGACTCATGCGGTTCCAGTTCCCAGCTCCTTGCAGCGTGGATGGCGCTGCATGCTCTACACCTGACCTGCGGACCACAGCCTGAGGAGCTGATGCTCACAATGATGGGAGGTCCATCAAGAACTGCTGCGGGACTCGCTATACTGGAAGACTTTGCCTCAAACCTAATGTGACGTGCTTCCTCTTCCGAACATGGGTGAATGGAGTGACTTTGGGCCCCACTGGAGAAGTGCTACTCCCCCCTTTGCCTACTTGAGAAAAGACTGCAATGAGTGCACAACACTGCAGGAGGGCCATCATGCTGAGGGCGGGTAATGCCCGAACACCCAGTGGCTCCAGCAAGCACCACAACAGCCCTCTACTATTTTTACAGAGCAGACAGTTTGGGGGGCTCCTTAGTCACCCCCAGAGGCCAGGAATTAGGTAGGTCCACATGCCTGAGGGGTGACACAGGAATGGGACCCTGGGGGGGTCTGAGATGGCCTTGCGATACTGCAGCTGACTGGGCACAGACTGAGTAAAGCAGTGGCTCCTGGTTAACCCTTTATTAGAGTTTTGAGGGCCGGAACACAGGCCCTCATCAAGAACAAATCTTTGCATTTGGCACTCCTCAGATGAGTTAATATAAGGAGGCCCCTCTGACTCCTTGGCCCTGACAGCTGCTTTGGGGAGGTACAGGCACTGGTGCCCTGTAAACATTGGGGAAGTCAAAAGGGCCATATGGAACTTTCAGGCTAAAAGACTCTTACTTGTGAACGAACCTTGCTGTGGGACCCCCGGGACTGGAGTACTTCTCTACTAGGGGATCGCCAACTTTGGTGGCTCTGGGGTTGGGGAGTTGGTATGTTGGGTGTTTATTGTTGTTTGCTGCCACACAGGAAGTGAAGGTAAAGCACCGGGGAATGTTGGGGGATGGGGGTTGTGTGGCTGTGCTATATTGCACTTGATTGATGATTCCTTTATTCCATGGCAACGCTTATAAACTGATGACTTGGAATGTATGAGGGTTGGGCTTAGCAGCTAAATGCCACAAAGTCTTGTTGTATATTAAGAGACCGGGGTTCATACTGCCTTTCTCCAAGAATACTCCTGTGGAGGCTGATCGCCGTCAGCGATGGTGGTGGGATCAGATTTATGCCACTATCTACTTGGCCTTTGCACATGGGGCACTGATCTGGGTACAGACGGGGGTTCCTTTTGAAGCCACGACTGTAGACATTGATAGAGACAGTCGATGTCTTTGTGAAGGGATGGCTTTGTGGTAAACAAATTGTACTAGGCAGTATCTATGCACCAAATCAAGATCAGGCCTCTTTCCTGCAATCCCTTTTGGCACGGCTAGGCTGTCTGATGGTGAGGACCCTACCACCTCAAGGGAGATTCCAATTTTGTGATCGACACAACCCTGAACTCCTCCACTTCCCTCCTACCGGGGGCGGTGACCCTCAGGACTGCTGCTAGCTTCCACGCCTGGGTTACGCATTGGGATATGGGGGACCGCTGGCGCACCCAACACCTGACAGACAGGGACTATTCCTTCTACTCAAAGTTATATCGCTTTGTCTGTTCCATGTCTCTTAGTGGTAACATTTCACACTCGGAAGATCTTGGTCACACCCTCTTAGACCACAGTCCCCTCCTCATGACACTGCACCCATCAGATGAGTGCACACTAATACCCACATGGAGGCTGCATTCCATGGCCCTGAAGGATAGCTCCTTCAGCGACACACTGGCAGGTTTTCTTAGGGAATACTTTGCCTCCAACTAAAGGACGGCCGCGAGGAAGGGTATGGAATGCTATTCTTTCAAGGTGGTTGTGAGGGGGCATTGCTTGGGGCAATTGTTGGGAATTCGATGCAACCTGGAAACTGACCTATTGAAGCTGGAAGTTGCCCTCTATGCCTGTGATAATTAACATGGAGCAATCCATGAAGCCCGTGCATGCCTCTTGGAAACCCAGGACTTTTACTAGCTGGTGCTGGGAGCACCTTCATTGCCAGGACTACAAAAGCTACATCAACCGGGCACACAGTGTGAAAGGGAAATCAGGGTTGATCCATCCTGAAAGCAGAGGGGTCCCTATCTCCTGCATACTTGCCTTGAATGGAACACCCCTTTTTTCCCTTACAGGTATTAATGGGGCATTCCAGGACTATTCTGTCTCCCTTTATCGTTCATCGGAAACAGACCTTCCATAGGATCTTGACGTTGCCCTAGATGGCCTTGCTCTCCAGTGCCTCCCCACCATCGAACAGGAGGCTTAAGCACCTCTGTTACAGAACCAGAGGTCTGTAATGCCATTAAGACAATGGTGTTGGGCAAGACACCAGGAGCTCATGAATTCCCGACAGAGTTCTACAAGGCATTCATGTCAGTGTTGGACCCAAAGCTGGTGGTTGTGTATGCAAAGGCATATGATCGGGCGTCTCCCAGCCATGACTTGGGAGGCCTTGGTGGTCTCTCTGCCTAAATCTACTTCTCAGGACATTTTGGTAGCCGACTTTCACCCTCTCTCCATGCTGAATTATTATTTTAAAATACTGAGTAAGGTCCCAGCCACCCACCTGCTGCCCCACATGCAGACCTTTGTTCACACAGACCAAAACGGGTTCATCCCAACTTGAAACCCCTCACTCATCTCTGCAGGCACTACTCTATCCTCTACGCCCTGGACTGGTAGCCCTGCCGCCTGCAGTAGTTGTATCGGTGGCAATCGAAAAGTCGTTTGGTGCATTGGGATTTCCTGGAAGCTGTCATGATACAGATGGGGCTAGGTGCTAGTTGAGTGAAATGGGTATGACTGCTTTATACACACCCAATGGCACGAGTTAAGATCGGGAAACTGATCTCTGATGTCTATGAGGTGTTCAGGGGTACTAGGCAGAGATGGCTCACTCTCTCCCCTATTATTTGCCATATTGATTGAAAAACTGGTGCCAAAATTTCGGATTATGGGGTCAGACTGGGACATTGAGACAGACTCACATTGAGGGCTCGCGACAGTGAGACAGACATTGGGACAGTGGATAACCAAATGGCTCGGTGGACTGGACGTGTCCAAACTTGGCCTGGTGGGCATGGAGCCTAATCAGGGGCTGCTATTGGTGAAGCTATTCCAACCTGCCATGCAGATCCCTTGCCCAGGTGTTCTTCTGCCTACAACCCTATGCTTTTATTGGCGGGACTACGACGCACCACTACGGAGGTTCCTTATGCCCTTGAACTACCTTTGGCGGGCCTGCCTCATGGCGACCCCCTGTCATAATTTACAGATGGCCTCATGGACGGAGGTGGGGTCGGTGACACTAGGTGACTGTTTACAAGTAGGCTCTTTGGTCCACCTCAGCGACTTAGCTGAACAGTCTGGTTTACCCATAGGCCAATTCCTTACCTATGAAGCACTTACACATACTCTTGAAAATCTACAGGGATCGGTGGATACAGTGCTCCCAACATATGGGGTTCTCTAGCTTCTGCTGACTTTGGGATCTGGTCGAAACATAGACACATGTGTAAAGAAATGGCTCCCTGTTGCAGTTACCCCCCACTTTTTGCCTGATACTGATGGTGACTTGACTGAGAAGTGTGCTGGGACCCTGCTAACCAGGCCCCAGCACCAGTGTTCTTTCACCTAAAATGTACCATTGTCTCCACAATTGGCACAACCCTGGCACCCAGGTAAGTCCCTTGTAACTGGTACCCCTGGTACCAAGGGCCCTGATGCCAGGGAAGGTCTCTAAGGGCTGCAGCATGTCTTATGCCACCCTAGGGACCCCTCACTCAGCACAGACACACTGCTTGCGAGCTTGTGTGTGCTGGTGGGGAGAAAATGACTAAGTCGACATGGCACTCCCCTCAGGGTGCCATGCCAACCTCACACTGCCTGTGGCATAGATACGTCACCCCTCTAGCAGGCCTTACAGCCCTGAGGCAGGGTGCACTATACCACAGGTGAGGGCATAGGTGCATGAGCACTATGCCCCTACAGTGTCTAAGCAAAACCTTAGACATTGTAAGTGCAGGGTAGCCATAAGAATATATGTTCTGGGAGTCTGTCAAAAACGAACTCCACAGCTCCATAATGGCTACACTGAATACTGGGAAGTTTGGTATCAAACTTCTCAGAATAATAAACCCACACTGATGCCAATGTTGGATTTATTAAAAAATGCACGCAGAGGGCATCTTAGAGATGCCCCCTGTATTTTACCCAATTGTTCAGTGCAGGACTGACTGGTCTGTGCCAGCCTGCTGCTGAGAGACGGGTTTCTGACCCCATGTGGTAAGAGCCTTTGTGCTCTCTGAGGACAGAAACAAAGCCTGCTCTGAGTGGAGGTGCTTCACACCTCCCCCCTGCAGGAACTGTAACACCTAGCAGTGAGCCTCAAAGGCTCAGGCTTCGTGTTACAATGCCCCAGGGCACTCCAGCTAGTGGAGATGCCCGCCCCCTGAACACAGCCCCCACTTTTGGCGGCAAGTCCAGGGGAGATAATGAGAAAAACAAGGAGGAGTCACCCACCAGTCAGGACAGCCCCTAAGGTGCCCTGAGCTGAGGTGACCCCTGCCTTTAGAAATCCTCCATCTTGATTTTGGAGGATTCACCCAATAGGAATAGGATGTGCCCTGTGATCCCTTCTAAGTCAGATATACAAATAGGGTTGTATATCTGACTTAGAATACATTTCACAACACTGGTTTTCTATGAATGTAATAGGACCGGATTTGTTTGCTGTAGTGCTGACGATGTTTCGAGCTTGTGCATTGCTACAAGATCATCTTCAAGACAGAATGACAATTCGGCACATTTGGCAGGAAATGAGCATGTTCCTTTCTTAAAACCAAAAAAGAGTGTGCTACACCAGTGCTGGATCTTTCTGGCAGGGGCACAACTGTGAAAGCTGAACCGGTTCAGGTTTCACTATACCTATTAATATTGCAGACAGCACTTGATATGGGGTGGCACAAGTGTTACCAGTAGGTAATATCCCTGCAACACAGCTGCTGAAAGGTACCAATGCCAATCTGCTGGGGCTAATCACCTTTTTGATGCTGCAGCCCTGTGTAAGAGATGAGAGACGGTACTGATTCCAAGATGTCCTAATAAGGGGTTGAAGATATTGATCATTGATTGTAATTTGCATTAATCCTCTACAACAGTGGTTCTTAACCTTTTGAATTCTGTGGGCCTCCACTTAATCATTACTGGAACCCAGGGACCAACACTGAATCATTAATGGATTCCAGGGACCGCCCCTACCCCGCCACTAAGTCCGTTGGTCATTAATGGAAGCCGGGGACCCCGGGTCTAAGCATTTTGATGATTTGAACCAAAACAATACACTAAAAATAAAGAAACACACATTAATCAAATAAATGAATAAAATATTCACAGATATAAAAAAAATAAGATTTTAATAATAATTGGAAGGTTCGAGCTTTCATAATTTGAATGCAGGCCATTTATCATCCATACTATAATCTTTTTGAGGCACTTGCACTGCTTCCTTTTTTTTTTTTTTTTTTTTTTATTGGAAGGAAACACATAACACATATATTCTTATGTCATTATACACTGAAAGCTTACAAAAAAAAGTAAAAAAAAATATTGCCAAGTTATATCATACGTACTACAAAACCTAGCCACCCCTCAAATTCTATCTAGAAGTGGTGCCCATTAATTCGTTCAAAAGGGAGTGGCCCGATCATTATGGGCCTGTATCCAAGCCTGAAACAGACCCCATATTATCTTCCCTTTTCTTCTGGCTTGTCTCCCCTTCCGTTCATACAGTGACATCTCCAAGTGATATACAGACAGCAGCCTAGCCAGCCATTGTTGCCAGGACGGGGGTCGTAGATCCAGCCATGCTGTTGATAAACAGATTCGAAACACCGCTATAGCTACAAAGATAAACGCTCTGTGAGGTCCAGCGATTTCGCCATCAGTCCCAAAGACCATAATCTCAGGCGTAAGGACAAGATCATAGCCCACTACCTCCTTCAACACAGATTGAATACCTTCCCTTGAGGCTTTTAACTCCCCACATGTAGCCATCATATGTATAATATCTGCACCATGCATCCCACATCTTGGACAGTTTGTTCCTGACACACATCCCCATTTGGCGAGATGGGCTGGTGTATGATACAGATCAAACAAGGTCTTGTAATGCTGTGCTTGTAGGGAAGATGATAATAGAATAGTACATCCCAACTCCAGTGATCTCAAAAAATTCTTACTACCATCCGACAGCTTCTTACTCCACCTCTCCTTGTTCTTTTCTAGATCATCTGCTTCTTCTACCATTAAAATAGGGTAAATTGACCTAATAGTTATGCTGGGCTTAGCCAGAATATCGTTCAACAGTTGATTACTTTTGAATCCCTGGACCCCCCCTGTTTTTTTCCCTAAAAAGTTCCTTATCTGTAGATATTTGAAGAAGTCCCTTTTCTGTAGACCATACTGTTCCTGTAGATCTCGAAACGTCTTGACCCCCGAGTTGTCGAAAAAGTTTCCTAGCTTGGTGATACCTGATGTACACCACTTTGCCATATATCTATCATGAAATATTTCAGGAAGTAATGGATTCTTCTCGATCATGGTATAATAGTTGTATCTACCAAATCCTTTCTTTTTATACCATAATCGCCAGCACTTGTAAGCCGCTCCTAGGACTTTATACCTAGTTTTCTTATAATATCCAGGCTCATGGTATGTTGCCAAACACCCATTGGCTGCAGCTCCTATCTGCAGCTCATATATATTGGGGCTATCTGCCTTTATAGCGCCTTCTGTGTCAGATCCCAGTAGCGGACGCATATGCTGAAAGGCTGCTGCCATTTGATATAATTTTACATTCGGCAGGGACCACCCACCCCTTTCACGGGGAAGAGACATAAATTTGCTCGATCTCCTACACTTGCCATACGCCCATATAAATCTCATGATTATTCTATCAATCTCTTTAAATTTTACGTTAGCAAAGTTCAATGGTATAGCACGAAATAGATACAACAACTTTGGGAGGAAGATCATCTTTATCATATTACATCGCCCTACAATGGTTAAATGTAGATTATTCCATCTGCATGCATCTTCTCTAAATTTGGCGAGTATAGGATCTATATTTAGGTTTACAACTTCATCTACATTTGGTGTAATATTAATACCTAAATATACTGCATGGTCCACCCTCCGTGGATCTTTGATATTTGTATATTGATTAGCCAACAGCTGTGTCTTAGCTCCATTTAACAGATATCCGGAAAACCTTCCGAATTGTTTCGTCACCACTTCAATCTCTCTCAGTGCTGAATCAGGAGAGGGTGTTAGTATGGCTATATCATCTGCATATGCTAAGACTTTGGTATCCCATCCCTGCCTATGGATTGGTGGAATCTTACTATTTTCTTCCAATTGTCTCAGCAGAGGATCTATATACAAAGCAAACAGAAGAGGAGAGCAAGGGCACCCCTGCCTGGTGCCTCTCCTAATTAAAATAGTCTCAGATTGTCCTCCGAATTAGTTGTATTTGCGCAGTCGGGGATCTATATAAAGCCCTTACTGCTGTAATAAATTTCTTCCCTAGCCCATAATATTCCATAACGTGCCATAGATACTTCCAATTCACCCGATCGAATGCCTTCTCTGCATCCAAAAACACAGCCGCCATAGGCTCTTTTGCGACTTCCGTAGAATCAAAGAGTGCTAAAACTCTCTGGATATGATTGGTTGTATCTCTTCCTGGGATAAACCCATGTTGCCGTGGAGAGACCAGCTTTTTAATCACCAATGCCAATCGGACTGCCAAGATCATTGAATATATCTTGGCATCAGTATTTATTAATGTGATCGGGCGATATGAGGCTGGATTTAACGGGGGTTTTCCCTTCTTCTGAAAAATAACTATATTAGCTAGATCCCAAGATGGGGGGATTTTCCCTCCATTTTGTACCTGAGTATACAGCTCCAACATAACCGGAAGCAGAGGTAGTTTGAAAACTTTATAAAATTCTAGAGGGATCGAATCAGGACCAGTAGCCTTCGCTGTGGGCAGATTGCTTATTGCCATTTCTATTGCTGAGACATCTATCTGTTCTCCTAGGCGTGCCTTGTCTTCCTTATCTAGCTTTCCCAACTTAATGGGGTACAAGAACTCTAAAGCATCTTCATCCGAATATACTGATGTTTCATCATAAAGTTCCTGATAATATCCGTGGAACACCTTTCTGATCCCGCCCACTTCTGATGTTACCCGTCCTTGCCGGTCTGTGATCTCCCTAATTACCCCGGCCGCAGTTTTCTTGGTTGCCCGAATCGCTAGCAGCCGTCCGACTTTTTCTCCAAACTCAAACCCTTGTGCACGCTGCGTTAAATATTTTTCTGCTATTTTTTGGGCTATAGCCTCATTTGCTGTTGCTTTTATTATGGCAACCTCTTCCTGTGCTTTCATTATATCTACTCCGGCTTCTATAGCTATAGCCAACTGTCTTTCTGCAGACCGCAACTTCGCTTGGGACTCTATTATTTTCCCTTGAGCCTCCTTCTGTCTTTTAATACTAAATACTAATACTAAAGTTTAATGTTTCTCCACGAATACCAGCTTTCAGAGTGTTCCAGACAATCTCTACTGGGGCTGACCCCTGATTGAACCCCAAAAATTCAGTTATCCACTTACTCATATGCTCACAATATTCTGGATTTTTTAAAAGTCCCCTTTCGAATGTCCATCTGCTGACTTTTGGTTCTAACCCATCCAGTTCCACATCAAGCGCTAAAGGGTTATGATCTGACACCATCCGTGAGTATAACTCAATCCTGGCTTGTTTTAAGAATACAGGGGAGATTAGAAAATAATCAAGCCGTGCTAATTTCACATATGGAGCCGAGTAATAAGTATATCCGGGATCGGGTTTGCGCAACTTAACCCAAGCATCCACCAGCCCTAATTCTTGCTGAATAGCACCCATTGCCTTGTACACCCGAGGTTTACGCCCTTGATACGTCTCAGTTGTGGGTGCTAATAGATCCTGTAGTCCCTCCCACGAGCCATTAAAGTTAAAGTCGCCACAAATGATATAGGGAGGGGCCCATCCTGTGAGCTCAATAGCGAGGGTGTCAATTACAATCGGGTCATCCGTAACTACCCCATATACGGAACATAATGTAAAGCTATTATGGCCGTAGCTACATTCTGCTATTACCCATCTTCCACCGGTATCGGCCTTTTGCCGAGTAAATTTTAATTTACCAGTCTGGTCTAAAATCGCCACTCCTTTAGTTCTAGTTTCTTGTTTGGACCAGGCAATTGCCTTCAAACCAAGTGAGCCGAGGATCCCGGAGTTTTTATATTCCACGTGTGTTTCTTGCAGGCAGAAAATATCTGCCTTAAAAGTTTTCAGTTCTTCGGCCACTCTCCTTCTTTTATGAGGATTGTTCAGTCCACATATATTGATTGACACAATTCTGAGTCTAGCCATACCCCTTCCTTTTTGTAAATTCTAATCTTTTCTCTTTGAAATCCCTCAAGTTACCATTTCTGACTACACCATCTCTTAAGTTCCCTTTCCTTCCTTTTCCACTTCTTTGCCCCCTATCTCTCACCTCCATTGATCGTTTCCTTTCCATTTTCTCCCCCTGATTTACCCCTATCGCTCCTCCCCCAACCCCTCCTACTTTCCCCTTCCCCTTCCCACCCCCCCTTCCCTCCCCCAGGGCCAGTCGCCCCTTACCCCCTCCCTGGTCGCCTCCCTCCCCCCCTGATACTGACCCCCCATTCTGTTGAGCAATCAGACCCCACATGGCCTGAATGTTGGTGTCGTGCATGCATCGACCTACCCCACCCACCGGTGCCCCGAGTGCCTATGTCTTCCCTAGTTCTTCTATACTCTATACATTCACCCCCATCAAGTATTCTTTTGCCTTAATTTCTGACGTGAAGATTCTTACTTTTCCACTCATTATTGTTTTTAGCCTAGCGGGGGCCAACAAATAAGCCTCCCCTCCTTTCTCAAAGAACGGTTTAATGAGCTGCCGGAGCCGCCATCTCCGCTCAACTGTAGCGTGACAGAAGTCGGGGCGGGAAAAGAAGGTAACCCCATTGCAGGAGCGTGGGGTATTGGGAGGAGTCTTATCGGCTACCTCTTGACGTACCAAATAGCTCCCGAAATATACCAGAATCGCTCTTGGGTATTTAGAGTCTGCCCGATGTCCCCCCTCCCGTCGGTTTATCGGGAACCTGTGAGCCCTCTGCTCCTCATTGTCCCAATCCCGATTCCCCAGTTCTGGAAAGGCCCCACGCAAAAGAGCAACCATATATGCCTGTATATTGTCCCCTTCTAGTCCTTCTGGTATACCCAGAAATCGTAGATTGTTCCTTCTCTGTCTGTTTTCCAAATCTTCTATCTTCCACATCACATCCGTCAGTTGTCCGTCTCGGGCAGCGTTCTGCTCTTTGAGAGTATCAACGTCATCCTCGACTGCCACTATCCGATCTTCCATAGAGCTTGGCTTCAATTTCCATGCATGATTTCACTACCTTACGAACAGATCCTTGCAGCCTCTTTGTGGCAACCCTAGCCCGACGGCTTTCAATCCTAGTCTCCGTTTGTAGCTCTTTGATTGAAATGTAAATTGACTGCAGGATCCCCGTCTCGGTGCCCATCGCGTGAGCGTCACCAGAGTTACCAATACTCCCGGCTGCAGCTCCCGGATCACTTTTATCTTTAGCGGGGCTTTGGTTGCCACCGGTAAAAGTATCTGCCAGGCTGATCCCCGAATAGTCCCACCTTAAAGTCCTACCACTCATAGGTGCCGTAGTTTCTGAACCCTCTTGTAAACCAGAACGTGATTTAACAGATTTCCGTTGACCAGCCTTACGTACTGTGTGTTCCCCACTTGGAGATTTGTTGCCCGTTTCAGAGGTCTCACTCTCATCAGTTTCACTAAAACTGCAGTCGGCGCTGCCAAGATCAGACTCCTCTGTCAGAGAGTAAAACTTGTCACTGCTTTCTCTGCCCCAGTCAGTTAATTGGGGATTTTTCCCCCCCATAATGTTATCCCGTTTTTTAGGGCTGCCTAAGGGGTTAGTATAATTGTTCTCCTCCACTGTGTATCCTGATGGACTTCCAATTCTCCCCTCATTCTGAAGATCCAGCTGTTCGCCTTGCACCATTTGTTGGGTTTGTAGCTGTTCATTTCCGGGGGGACTAAGCACTTTTCCGATTGCTTCCCGGCTGTTGTCCTGATTTCCTGATGGGCTTATTATGGGTTTGTCACAATGATCTTGGTTTCCCATACTTGAGTCTAGAGGAGTTGATCCTATTCCTGGCCAGTTATTTTTCGGGGAGGGGATTGCATTTGCAGCAGAGGCATCCTGTACTCCACTGGCCAGAAAAGCCCTTATAGTTGATTGATTTTTATCTTTCAATTTGTTTTCCAACAGGGAGATAGTGCTGTCGCTTATCTTAACACTTATCTTGGAGTCTTTCATCAATCCTGAGGTAGAAATATTTCCCCCCCCCACTTTACCGGTTGTAGACGTTAAACGTTTATTTAATCCTGCTGACTCTCCTTTTCCCCTGCCAGAGCGTACGATCTTAGCGCCCTCGCTTTTATTCCCCAGATACCTATTGACTTTGGGTGCCATATTTACTGTTATAGTCTGAGATAGTAATCGAATAAGTCTTGTTATGCCCACCGCTGCCGCCAATACCTCTGTTATTGTTTGTTTAATCACACTCCTTAATGGCCGTGCGGGGGAAGACATATGCCATAATGTATTACTGTGTGTAGTCGGAAGCATTGACACTTCCTAGAGTTCTTCCTCTTCCCTCCCCTAATAATAGAGTCTTTCAACACTTTTGCCAGATCATTTCTCATCTATTTTCCTTCCACGTCCTTAATCGTTGTCTTGTTATGGCATAAATGGCAGCAAACAACGGGTGCAGGTATGCGCAGAGTCCTTAATGGTGGCTATTGCGACGAGAGAAAGCGCGACTGCTTTAATGAGTAACAGACAATTGTCACTGAAACGCTGGTGTCCGGGGGGGTATTTCCTTTACTATAGCATCCGCGCCTGCAGATACAGTCAGCGCTGCCTGTAGCTATCTTAATGAATACTGCAGCTACAACAGCAGTCAGACACGGCGCGAAGTTCCCGTGAACACAAGCTGTAGACCTTGCATTTTACGCCTTCACCTTATTGCTAAAAACCAACCCCCTTGTGTTGTGTCTTCATTGTTAGGCCCGGCCGGCCATTAGTTGGTAAAATTTCAGCCCGCAATCAGGCTTAAGCCGCCCTGCTCCGCAACGGCTCCTAGGTTTGCGCTGTTACCTGCGAATGCCGTTATTTGAAAACCGCCGCCTCTGCCGCAACTCTCTCCTCCTTTCCGTGGCCGAATCCCTTGGGACGCCGGAGGTTTGCTGGCGATTCTTCTCCGCTCCCAATCCTACCCGGCCGCAAGCGCGGCACCAACTGCGGCGGCTTCGGGATCCCAAGTGGGCGGGGCAGGAAGCCCCGCAATTACACGGCCACCATGTTGCTCCAGTCAGGCACTTGCACTGCTTCCATGAATCAATGTGAGGACACTAACTTATTTTTTAGCTTTGAATTTCAAATTCCTTCACACTTACAGAACTTCTTAAATGTTTCATTTTTACAGTTTGCTTCTTTCTTATTTACACGTTTTTTAAAAAATTTTAAAAATTCCAAGCAGTCACGGATATCCAGGGGGTTCCCGGGCCACAGGTTCAGAACCAATTCCCTACAATCTGGACAGGGTCCAAGGTCTTTATCCTTTTTCAGAACAAAAAATAAAAGTAACCCAAATGGAAAGGATGATCTGACAGTAAATCCGTACTGCAAATTCTTCAGTAAATAGGTTTACAGTATCTCTTGCTCATACTCATTCTACGACTGGGAATAGATGTGGCCAAACAGTACCAAAACGTCAGGTTCAATTGTCATGGTGCCACTATATTTCGGATAAAAAAGTAAGCAGACGGTTTAGCAAACAATGTAGCCTATGAATGAAAGTCTAGAAGCACAGTTTGAAATTGTAGTTGTTACTCTTATCTCTTCAATGCGTGACCTATAAGTTCTAAAAGCACGACAATATTATTGGCAGGTTGGCAAGAAACAGTATTATCCCAATAGTCAGATTTACAAACAGATTGTGTTGGAAAATGGGTTATTGGTAAGGGCAGGTAAGTACCTACTCTTAGCAATAGGCCACTAACCTCCACTTAGATCCAGTTAGGTCTCAGTAAATTAAACCCAGCTTAGCCCTTGGTAGCATGGCAACGAGCGACAAGGCTTAACTTAGGAGACAGAGTGTAAAGCATTCAAATATCACAAAACAGTTATTAAATAAAAAACAGGAAACAGTTTAAAAATCCAAAAGCAATTCATAAACATAGATTATATTTTTATCTTTAAAATGACACAAAAACAAATAAAATCGGATAAGGGGAACCGGAGATATGAATTTTTAAAGAATTATTGTTTAAGTTTAAGGCCGACCGCGATGGAGCCTGCTCGGCTACAGCTCGCGGGAGGCCTCGGTCAAAAGTTTACCTTTGGACTTAGTATCTTTTCTGAAGATTTTCTTCAGCGGGACGAACCTGCCAGACCAATCCAACGTCCTGGAACTCTTCTCCGGAAAAGCGTCGCGGGAGCCCTCGTGGAATTTTTTTTACCTTCGGACTTAGTCATTTTTTCAAGGTGAAAATCCTTCGACCGGGGCAAACCTGGATCTTGATCCGACGTCCCTGGAGCTTTCCTCGGATACGCTGGCTGGGAGGTCCTGGTCAACTTTTTACCTTCTGACTTAGTCTCTTTTTTGGAGATTTTCTTCACCGGGACGAACCTGCATATCAGGCCGGGTCGCGGTTGAGGCAAGCCGGCTAGAGTTGCCGCGGTGGGTCGGTCCCTCTATGTAGCTTTTTTTCAAAAGTACTCCAAACTTCACCAAACTTCTGGGGCTTCTCCCAGATGTTCTTTTAAGGTTCTTTTGGGGTCCACAGCTCACCACAAGGGTCCCGAAGCTCTGAGATGATCCGTGGGGGGTGTGCACTACAACTCCCAGAATGCACCTGCCGCAAACTCCTTTTTGGCCACTGGGTAGTGGTCAGCTGGTTGATTTCTTCAGGAGTTGGTGCAGGGGAAAATGGTTAGCAATTTTTCACCTGTAGCAAACAGGGAGTCCATCCTTGAACCAGTTGAAGCCAGGCAAAGTCCTTCTTGTGGTGAAGACCAAGTGTGCAGCTGGTGCAGTCCTTCTGAGTGCAGGTTCCAGGTGCAGGCCAGGGTCCAGCAGGGCAGTCCTTCTTCTCCTTTGGTTCTTCCTTGTTGGATGTGGTAGGGAACTGAGGTGTGGGTGCAGGTCTGCCAGTTTTATCCTTGCTCCTGGTTGAAAAACAGGGGGGTCTTGATTCTCCAATCAGGTGCAGGGTCCTTCCCCCTGTGAAGTGTGGCAAAAATCAATCCCAGGAGGCAACATTCTTCAAAAATCCATCATGGCTGAATCTGATTTTTGGAGGTCACATCTGGCTGAGCCCACCCACTGGTGTGGCTAAAAATCATAAACAAACCCCTCTCCCCCCCTCTCCTAATCTAATCAAGGGGGCACCTAGTTGTCTGGGGTTGCAGGATGTAGGGGTGTTTCTGGGGTGCTCCAAATGTCCTTCTCTGACTTTGAAGACCGGTTTGGCAGCCCTCCCCCTTCCTGCCTCACCATCTGCTGAGGGGAAATTCCCTCCCACAGGCACATCTCTTTGTGTGAAGCCAGGCCACTTCACACCTCATCAAGACAACCTGGCCAGGCTGCCAGAGGCTGGTCAATCAGGGCACAGCAGCAAAAACAATGCAGGGCTGAAATTGACAACTTTTCAGGTAAAGTTTAAACTCTTTACCTGAACAAGTTATATTAAATCCAACATCTGAAAGTTGTGGGATTTATTATAACAATTAATTTGATACCAAACTCTTGGTATTCATTATTTAAGTGGACGTTAAAAATTAAAATAAAGTCTCCCTATCCTAGCCTATGAAGGCCATTAACTACAATGTGGGAAAAACAAATTTGGCTGTTTTTACCTCGCCAGGGCTTATAAAACTACTTTTATAAGGTCCCTGCTTATAGTTACATGGCACCCAGCCCCAGGGGCACATAGGGCACACCTTAGGGGTGACTTATATGTAAAAATAAGGTAGTTTAAGACTTTGGAACTACTTTTCATTCCAAAGTCGAATTTGCATATAACTTTAATTTAAAAGCAGCCAGCAAGGCAGGCCTGCCTTTAAAATGACACTGGGCACCTCAGCAGTACGCCTATGGGTGCACTACCTATGCTGTGGTCCCTAAACCTACATGCCCTACCATATACTAGGGACTTATGGGTAGGTTAACTTAGGCAATTATAATTAGCCTAATTTGCATATTGATTTTACACAGAGCACAGGCCCTGGGACTGGTTAGCAGTACCGAGGGCACCATCAGAGTCAGGAAAACACCAGCAAAAAGTGGAAAATGGGGGCAAAAAGTAAGGGGGCCTCTGCAATCAGCCCTGTTTTCTCAGATTGTACCTCTTAATTCTAAAAATCACAGCATACTTAAGTGAGGCTATAACGTTAAAAGCCAGAACCTCTGATTGATTCCAAAAGGAGAAAATGAAGCTGAGCAATGAGTACAAGTCAACTAGATTTCCTCCCTCAAACCTTGACAAAATAATGTCATTTTGGTCCTCTCCACTCAAAACGTTTCGCTGCCAATTAGCGAAAACGGGCTCACATATGTTTAGACATTTATTCCGCCTTGATGAATATCGCATAAAGCATTTTTTGCAGAATATTCCAAAATCGGGATGTTCAAACATAAAAGCCAATAAGAAGGTATCATAGCTATCCAAGCAGAAATTCAAAATCGTTCTAAAAGGAATAGCCCAAGGCAAGTCCAGTGTCAGAACTGATTATGAACCCTAACTTTATTCGACCTTGAATAAATTCTACTGAGCAAAAAGGCAAAAACTCTCTTAACCTAACGGTGTTACCTCAGTTTAATGAAATCACAAAACGGAGAATATCCCCTTGACAAAAAGATACTGACAAAACTCTGTGATTTAATGAAAAGCCGGGTGGAAAAAACATATCAGACCCAAGTTTGAAAACTGGCACCAGTATAAACAAAATACAAAAACTTCTTACAATTCCTAAAGTCACAAGAATTGCACAAATAAAACATTTATATGAGTAATGGAGGTACCAAATGTATTAGTCCTTTTCTACTACAACTCAATTTAAAAAATAAAAAGAAAGCACAACAGAAGGCCACAAAAGAAGAAAACATAAATATACAAAAAAAGAAGGTGAGGAGGAAAAAGTTGTAGGTGTACTGGGGTTAGAACAAATAGGGAGAGAGGAGCATCAAAACCACACTGGAAGGGGAGGAGTGGGAAAGGAGAGGGAAAGAAAAGGCAAACTTGATTAAGGAAAAGAGTATGAGTGGTGCAGTGAGAACACCCCATTATAAAAGAAAAATACACAAAGGAGGGGGTAAATAAAAATAAAAAAAAGAACAGGGGGAACTAAGGGGAGGGATGAAATGAGAAGCATGAGGATTGTGGTGTATTCTGTATGACCTTACTGTGTAATACACACGCAAAACTGCCTTGGGGGCTGACAGGCTCAATTGTAAAACCTTTAGCTCACCCCTTGGTAGATGTGGCTTCAGACAGCAAGGCTTAAACAAAGAAACTAGTGCAAAGCATTTTAAAACACCAAACAACAAAATAAGAAAGTCACACAACACAAGAGAACTTAAACACCAATTTATCAAAATAAATTATATTTTAGGAGTTTTGGCACCAAGATGAGCAACATTCACCAGTGGGTTCTGGTGATATAGATTGTCAAATAAAACATAAATCTCAGCTTTTTAGTCCAAAGGTCAAACAAGCATTGGTAAATGTAAATATTGAAAACTTTCGAAAAGCTGTGAGTTGTGTTTAGCGACCAATTCTGAATGGGAGAAGGTCAAGGGGTCAATGAGGAGTTTTGGGACGGTTACCTGGTCACCAAAGCAGAGCAATTTCAAGTCCAGTTGCACACTTTCCATCAAGACCGCCACGGACTTCAAAGGAGTGGTCCTGCTGCTGGGGATGCAGGATACTGAGGATCCTGAAGGAGGCTCTGGGTGCTGTGTGGTCGACAGAGTTGGCTGTTCCTTGGTCACAGGTAAGGTGGGGTGACTGACCAGAGGGGCATGTCCCTCAGTGTCCTCACTGAGCCATTAGAAGGCCAGCTGCGGGTGGGCTACCGATCTCCATACACAGCGGGTCCAACAGTTTCCTTTGGTGAAAGCTGGTGTCCACCTTTGGCAACTAATCTGGTCTCTGATGATACTCCAGGGTCCTGAAGACTCAGGAGCAACGTTTGCCCATCGATGATCAGTCTCTTGGGGCGCCTGTCGGCGGTCAACAGTGATTCGAAGAATGCGGCTACTGACTTGATGGAATGGGCTGCTTTAGATTTGATGGCCCTCATGCAGGTTCCAGGATATCACACATAATCCTCTCTTTGTTAGCCCAAGATGCAGCAGGTGCAGTCCAGCAGTCAGTGCAGCCTCTCTTGCCAGGTCTAGCACAGTCCTTCTGTTGTCCCTTTTCCAGTTCCTTTATGATCTGAGGTTCAGGGTGCCATGGGCTCCACTGTTATGCCAAGAAAGTGCCCTGGACGGATAATGTGGTTACTAGCCAGCGGCTACCAGGATTCCTCCTCCCACGTGATGACATCTGGCTATGCGTGACATCTAGCATTATTATGCCCACTCTCAAGATGCCTGAACCTTCCTTGGAAGTTAGGTACTTGATAGACTTAGTGGCTACCTGTGGGCTACAAACCCACAGGAAAAGGACAGGTTGTCCACTGGCTTCCCATCTCTATTTCCGCTGCCAGCCTGTCTACTTCAACAAAGGGTCAGCCCTACATTAGTGTGTTCTCCATTTGCCCACCAAATGCAACGTCTTCTTTGAAGCTCGGCTTTTTGGGCCAACAACCTGTTTAGGGGAGGTAACACCTTTCTCTTTAGCAGGCCTCTATTGTCCCTCAGCCTGGGAGTCATTCACACTACTCCCCAGGAAGGCAGCAGGCTGTCTTTCTAAAAGTTGCCTTTCTTCAAATGCAAGATTAAATTAGAGTAGGGCATTAAGTCTGGTTTAATGCCACAATTAATTTGATGCCTTAAAGTAGACATCTTAGTAGTCCCATTCAGAATTTAACAGGACTGAGAGGTCAGCCAGTAACTCTGTACTAGCCAATTGGGCTGCTAACATTTCTGCAGCAAAAACGACAATTTGAGGGTTTTTCTGATAGGATATATTAGAGTGTAAGTCCCACATAATAATATTCAGCTCCCTGCCTTAGGGCTCAATAGACCCTTCTCAGGGGAGACATATATATTTATTGATAAGGGAAGTGTGGGACTTTGCCATTGGTTTAAATGGCAAAGTGAAACAAGCAGTTTTAAAACTGCTCTTGCAGGCTGCAAGGCCTTTTATACTTTGTCACATACAGGATAGCAAAATCAAACCTGCATCCCTGGGTGGACACTGTAACTTACATGCCCTGTGTCGCATTTGTACCTCTCTGTACCATATACTTGGGACTTATAAGTAAGTCAACGTACGCCAATTAAAATATTGAATTAAAAATACATTTTGTAAAGGGTTAAAATACTGGTGCTGACGTCTGGTGAGCAGGCCTCAGTGCACTCTCAGAGTTGAAATGCCAGCCACATATAGTTATGTTATATGTTACATTATATGTCATGTTACGTTATTACGTTTGGCGCAATTTATCATTATTGAGGGCACCCAGGCGCTGGAGCAGGAAAGTGGGAAGGGCAATGGTCCTAGTTGCCAGGTAGCCAGATCTTCAGTTTCTTGCGGAATTTGGAAGGTGAAGTAGCAGCCCTGGTGTGATGAGGAAGTTCATTACAATTCTTGGAGGTGATGAAGGTGTGCCCTCCTGACTTCCCTCTGCAGATGCATAGCACCTGTGGAAGGAAGAGAAAGGTGGAGCGTAGTTGTCTAAAGCGTTATTAGAGTTGAAGTTGGTCGTTGAGGTATGCTGGTCCTTTGTTGTGGAGGGTTTTGTAGGCATGGATGAGCAGTTGGAAATGGCAACTTTTCTGGATGGGTAGCCAGCACAGTTCATTGAGGCAGAGAGTGGAATCAGCGCATCAGCAGAGTCTGGCAGAGGTGTTCTTTGTGTGAGCTGGCTGGAGATGTCAAAGTGGTGTGTTGCTGTAGTCGAGTCTACTGGTTATGAGGGCCTTGGTGACTGTGGGTCCTGTACATGTGGGGAGCCATTTGAATATCTTGCAAAGTATTCTAAGGACGAGGCTGCAGGATGCCAGCACAGCACTGACCTGTTTATTAATTGTGAGTTTTGTCAGCAAGGATGATGTTGAGGTTACTTAATTTGGGTGGCCACCAGGAAGGGTCCCCAGGGGAGTTCTTGTTTCCAAAAATCAGGATCTTGTTTTGACTGCTTTGAATTTAAGGCAGTTCTCCTGCATTCAGATGGCTACACTGGGCATGCAGGAGGGTCCTGGTGCAGTTGTTTGTGTTGGTGAGGGAGAGGATGAGATGAGTGTCATTGGTGTAAGAAACAATTTTGAGGCTGTGGGCTCTTATGATGTGGGCAAGGGGTGCAGTGCACATCTTGAAAAGGGTTGGGTTGAGGGAGCAGCCCTGGGGACTCCGCAGACAAGCTTCTTGTTTTCAGAGGTGTAAGGGAAGAGTCAGACACATTGAGTTCTGTTTAAGAGGAAGGAGGCAATCCAACTCAAGACAGTCCTTCGAATTCTTGAGTCCTGCAGTCTGGTGATGAAGGTGCCATGGGAGACAGTGTTGAAAGCCGCTGAGAGGTCAAGCGGTATGAGGGCGGTGGTTTCTCTTCTGCCCATGATGGACTGGATGATGCCTGTTGCTGCCAGAAAGACAGTTTCTGTGCTGTAGTGGCTGCCCTAACTGGGTGGGGTGCTGTTATAGATAAACAGAAAGTTGCCTGTTCATCTCTTTCTCCAAGACTTTGGCCGTGAAGAAGGAGCAAGATGGGTCTGTAGCTGCCAAGTTAGCTAGCCATAGGTTTCTTCAGGCGAGCTGTGACTTCTGCATATTTCCAGCTATCTGGGAAGGTACTACTGAGAATGGAGGAGTTGATGATGACGGTGAGGTTGTCACTGATCCCTGTTCTTGTCACGCTATATATGTGGTGAGGGCAGGGGTCTGTGGGGGGACCCTCAACGGATGGTCTGCATAATTTTGATGGCGTCTTCTGTGATGAGAGGGCTTCAGTTAGTTAGAAGGTGTTAGCTGTTGGTGGCAATGGGAGGTTGCGTGATGATGTCTTCTCCTGCGAGTTGGAGTGCAAAGTTAGTGTAGAACTTGATTATTGGAATAGTGGAAATGTCATAAAGTTTGTCACAGCGGTCCTGTGAGGGGTTGATGATGTTGGTGGCTGCTGTCTGATTGGTGAATTCCAGGGACAATGTTGAAGAGTTCTTTGCCAGAGTTGGAACAGGATTCTAGTCTGAGCACTAGGGCAGCTTTCCTGGCTTCTTTGAACTGGGCATGGTCTTCCTCTAAACTGAGCCCTCAACTTGTAGAAGATAGAGATCACAGCTCAGCTAACACAAAGTAAAGCTGGCAGCAATTAAAGCTCCATTGATTATTCTGCAACCAAGTAATCAATGTGAAAGGCACATAGGGTTAATGCATCTCTAAATGACTGCAGCTTTGACAACTATGTCCTCAAAACCACTGCCTCAATTGTCTTCCTCATTCAGACTGCATACTAAAACTCTTCCCAAGAGTCAAATGCCTGACTTTGAGTAACACAAAGAATATGTGCATTGCATACCACACCATGTTTAGGTATGAAGGCATGGTGACGCCCTGGGGACCTCCATCTTCCATGTGCACTTCTCAGGAGTGACTCAGAGGCTCTCGGCTTGGTTAATTTTAAGCACAAGATATGGGCGGGCTGAGAGTTCATTATTACTGATATGGTGTTCTAAAATTTAACTCTTTTGATAGACACTTATTTGACAATGATTAATTCAATAAAGTTCTTCAATGTAAGCGCTTTCTTTTGCGGGTGATCAATTCTCCTGCATCTCAAGGCCAGTTTTCGGTATGTCAGAGTGTTAGCAATTGGCAACCATGGCTATTTTTGCAAGCTCCTAAGACCCTGAGAGAGTTATGACAAAAAACTAGCAACATCCTCACTTAGGTCTTACCTCTTGGATGAGCAATCTAGGAGACACAGGTATGCTTTAGAGCCCCAGTCCTGTTTCGTCTCCACCCAAGTACCCCTTTTAAAATGTGTGCATTTGTTCTTATATTGTTAACATTGATGTTGACATTAGATCACTCAACACACACGATAACAAAACACCTCTATACCCGAACGATAAATTTTCATACACAGACATAGTCACATCACACCTGTTTGATTCCCCAGTCATGAACTCTCCATCAAGCCCAGTATGTAGATGTACATGGTCAGGCAGACACTGCGGTCCAGGTCTGAAGGATAATGACTGACAGGTCTCAGGTGAGGTAATACTTAGCCGACAGCCAAACACAGAAGCTCAGTTCAGATCCCACAGATAGGCAGCATCCCCTGCCGCCCTTCCCCCCAAGTGGCACACGAAAATATGAAGAGCACAGAAATTATTTAGGGTCAAGTGGCAACGCACAGATATACAATGTTTTTTCTTTTGCAAGAAGCAAACTTAGAACTTACCCAACAGGTCTACAGTCAAGCAGTGAAGAGCAACACGACTACTCTGATTCACCAGCACCTTGAGATCTTTTAAGATTCATACCCCCAATGGGATCCCGTACCACAGGACTCTTTCTGAACTGTTTGTCCCCATCACTAAGAAAACGCAAGACATCTCATCCAGAAACACCTCAAGAATAACAATGATACATAAATTATGTGTAATATTACGTTTATACATTCGCTGGTTGCTAGGGATTCTACTGCATCCAAGAATCTAATGGAGCCTATTCAAGAGTTGTCACACATAAATAGAGACCTCACTCACATTATCTTCAATTACACTGCTCTCAACACTAGCATCCCACACACCGTACACAGCTCTTTTACAGAACATGTGGTATCAGCACATGATCACCATAGGCACTAAGACATCAGCTGGGTCATTTTATGCCTGTTCGCTGATACCAAAAGCAGTAGGCATGGATAGATTGTACGGATCCCAAGAGTTAGCACCTGAAAAAGCAAAATGCCTCCTCCATCTGTGCATGTGTAGAACTAAGGCTACAATATCTCCAACTAGAGTAGAACCCCATAGGATAGTAGCAAATATGACCCATTATGAGACCAACCCGACAGCACTATGCCTTCTCACCAAGCCTAGCGGCATCCAAACTGAACTAGATAGGATACGCAGGAAGAAGGCTATAGAGGAGGACACCGTTTGGCCCCAGGATTTTCAGGAATGAGATTCTTGGAGGTAGCTAAGCCACCTAGCCAATGCACAAACATGTCCGCTGCTGCTTCCGTCCGAGGTCCCAGGGTGACCTTAGAGTGTCTGGAGCAGTCTTCATTAACAAAACATCCACCTTGATGACATAAAGGGAAATGGGTCACACAGGGGAGGGGTAAACAGCACCATAGACACCCCATGTCAGGAGATCTTGGACACCGGGTTAGACGGGTACATATTAACAGAAGGGAAGGGACAACCCCTAATTGTACGGAAACTCACATAGTATTCCTTTACAGAGGCAAAGGGACATTCCACTGGACATAAAGGAGAATTGTAGCACAATGCTGCACATTCTGGATCTGCAATGAGGCACCTCCACACTGATTAACACTTACTGCCAGTGCGGCGAGTTTGCTTATACCCTGCTCATCCTTGGATGGTGTGGCCTCTGCTCCCTCATCACCATACAGACCCCAACCCTGGTCATCCCCAGAGAAGAACTGTTCCAACACCCGCTGAGGAAGGAAACATCATTTATGCATACTCAAAGGAGAAGAATGGCTGACTATTTTGGTTGGGTTCAGTACAAAGACATTCCTGAGGAGTTTAGACTGTTCACCAATGCTCAAGTATCAGAGGGAAGGTCTATACTCTTCTTCACCTTGCAGACAAAAGTAAATGGCTGCAGTTTGCAGATAACTCAGTGAGAGATGCTCAAAATGATGAACAGTACTGAGCTCTGCCTTAATGCCATTAAAGAAGAGCTAAGAGCCATTTGTCTCATGGTGATGCAACACCAGCATGTTTTGGACCTGATGACCGCTATGGGGGGTGGGGTGTGTGCCAAGATACTGCTGCACATATATACCTGGAAATGATATGGACAATGGAACTTTGACACTTGCCATTCAAGGATTGCACCGACTGCAGAGTGAGATGCATGAGAAGGGAAGTGCCGCTGAGCAGGAGGTGTTCAGAAACTAGTTCTCCTGGCTCCCCTGGTGGCTGACCAGTTTGGGCAAATCATTGTTGCTCACATTCACCCTGTTAGAGGTTTTTGTGTGGTTTCCTACACTTGGGTTTTTTTTGCTGTAAAAATGCAGTCCCCAAATTGGGCAGGGTACAAGTAGCGAGGGAGGTGGAGCAAAAAAGTATCAACACTGTGACATATGGGCTCGATGGTGTATTTGAAAATTAAACCACAAGAGAGAATGTTTACATTGGTGTTGTCATCAGATCAATCATTGCACATGACAACAAAACACCTCTATACACGAACAATCCATTTTCATACATAAACAAAGTCACATTACCCTTGTTGGATTCCCCTGCATTGAACTCTCTGCGAATCCCAGCACGTATGTGAGTGGGCAGACAGGCACTGCAGCCCAGGCCTTAAGGATAATGACTGACAGGTCATAGGTGGGGGTAACACTGAGCTGACACCCAAACACACAAGTTCAGATCAGATCCCACAGATAAGCAGCAGCAACACTACAATGGTCACCAGAGATTGGCCCCAATAAAGCACACACACCCGGAGGGATTCATGCATTCCCTAAACACCATAAGTCAGACTCCACATGTAGTTAAATACACTCAGCCAATAACCACAGTGCACACACAGTGACCATGCGCCCCTCATGCTGGACATCTGGACACGTACTCACTGGCAAACATGGAATCCAATCTGGAAATTGTATCTATAACGCTTTGTCAATAGTTTACATATTTCACCAGGAGAAGAATGTCTCTGTGTTTATTGGACTCAAAGAAATGTATAAAACACAGGTCATTTTGATCGTCTACGAGAGATAGTCCTCAGTCCAGGTGCTGTAACTGCTCTCACAACCGTAATATTTAATCAAATGAAACATTTCCTGTTTTGCCAGACGCTGCTTGCCTCTTGTTTTTTCAGTTAAAATCTAATTTGAGCAACAATATAATTAAACTTGCCTCAACAGCTCCCTTTTTATTTTCCGCATCTCACGTACAATTGCAGTGATGAGAAACTCTCTGCATTTTCTGAACCCCACCTTTCCCTTTTTGCTTTCCCCTGCACACTGCCAAGGTTATTCAGTTCCCCGTCTCCTTCTCACTTTAAATAAAAGTACCCTTGTTTTTGTTCTGTTGCAATGTGTTGAGCAGCATCATGGTAGTGTGGGAGGGTCAGAGAATGACAGACCGATTGCAGGGTGAGTGCCTGAACTACAGAATAGGCATGATTGGCAAGTTGAGCTCCAAATTAGATACAAAAAGGGGGAGATTGCTTTGTATAAGTAGCAGATGAATTACAAGTAAGGGTTGATACTAGTTTGTGAGAGACTGATAAATTATAATATATTCACCTTACCTATTGCCATTGTCTCAACAGAGTCGCAGGCTTCACTGCAGGGAAAAAGAAGTGAGCGGTTCATGATATTGCCCGCCATATATTTCAGGGAAGGAAGAGGGAGAAAATAGTGATTTGATGTGGTAATGGAATGCCTAAGAATGAAAGAATGAACAATGCAGAGAGGAGGGCATTCATGCATGATGGGGAAAGGAACTCAACACTAACTTGACATGTGGGGTTAGCGATAAGAAAGAACAGTCAGGGAAGGGACAAAGGACCCAGAATTAAGTAATATCAGATGGACATCAGGACTTGGAAGACAAAGCTTAGAAAAAAAAAAAAAAGAATGTTAAAGAGTAAACTAAAGGGAGTAGGTCGGTAGGATTAAAAACCACTCACAGAGTGTGAGGCTCGACAGAGTGACACTAAAAGAAAACCTTCAAGCGGATGGTCAGCTGAGTTGCCATCCTTAAGTAGTTATTATTCAGGTCTCTGGGTTGGTCCTGTGAGCAAAAGGTTTATAGTAATTTTAAAGAAATTAGTCTTAATTATTTAGTTATGAATCATTTAGTTATTATCAATTATTTTATTATAGTAAATTAATTATTGTATTGTCACTGGAACATATGTGCTCCCACAGCACAGTGAGCCTCTATTGCTTATTTCTGTTTGGGGGATTTTTATTGGCACTACTAATAAACAAGGCACCAAAATCACCCTGAACCAGGCTTGAGAAAGAGACCAGAAAGATCCTCTGAAGGCTAAATCCATGGGAAAAAAGCAGATAGATAAGGCAAAACTGAGGGACAAAAAATGAGTAGCAAAAGGGTGAGGAATGCAATGAAAACTCAGAGAATTAATGTGCAGTAACACAGCCTTCTCTAGTCCAAGTATTCTAATATATACTCAAAACAGGAAACAATATCACAACAAAAGAGGTAAAGACCATCTTGATTTGGGATACTGAGGCAACAAATTCTGGAGACAGAAACATCTTGAATAGGGGTAGACAGTGTAGCCCGATCTAGTGGTAAAGGAAAATGGTATTTCCAAACCTGAAGAATAACCTCATTTGTCTGCACCTTATCATCTATCTCCTGTATTCAGTGCTCAGCATGGCCCACAAAGCAGATGCAACATTTCAGACACTGCAGTTGGCAATGTGAGGTAAAGGAGAACCTCCCAAAATGTGTTTATGACAGATGCGCTATCTTCCCCTTCTACAATCGGGGGGGCCAAAGGAATATACTGCTGCCGCTGAGTCCTGCTCAGAATACATCTCTAAAGTGAAGTAATTTTATTCTGATGTACCAGTCCATGCATTATCGTTATTACATGTTGATTGTTTACCATTTTAGCTACAAAATTTGCCTAGTTTACAATTTGCTTTACATTGCAATTGTTATCTGTTGCTACAACTTAACACTCTGGTCCTCAAATTGAGTCCATAATTCAAATGCATGGCAATAGCCAGAAGTGGGGATGATTTTGCCAGGGGAGTAAATCCTAGAGTAAAATCTATTTTTATTTAATCGTTTTTATAATGGTACTGCACCATTTTCAGGCTACTCAATATTTATACAACAGGTGGAATACAGATTAAGGTAGAACTTGCGATGGTCAACTAGCTGCAACAGACGTTTAAAGAATGTTGTCCTCCTGATTTGGAACTGAAAGACATGTTCTTAATCATTAACATTAGTTACTGATGGTATGATTCAGTGGATTTTCCTATGATCTACACTTTTCCTGAAATATCTGCTTCCTTAACTCTTTTCTGAAGATTCTTGGCTATATTATTTTTCAGGAAGGGATTGAGCTTCTTCCAATAATATGCTTGGAGGTGCTCGATATAACATTGTATCTGGGGATTAATTATTGACCAACATTTAGAGATATACTTGCTCTTTTCTGGCAAGGTGTTTGTGAGAGAAGCATAGGATTTTCAATTTGATTCTCTGGTTCACGGGAAGCAAGAGGACTTCTTTCATGACTACATTAATGTGGTTGAATGTTAGGCATATCCTGACTGCTTGACTGTCAATCCCTTAAAGTTTCAGTATTTCTTTGAGTGCCCAAGCTCTATATTGCAGTTGACCAAACAAAATAAAGGTAGGGATTTAGGAAGTTTAAAACAGTGCTTTTTTGAAGGAGTGCAAGAACCTTTCTTAGCATCATCTGGAAGCTGGCGTTCTTAGTAAAATCTGAGAGCTGACAGTAGAAGGAGAGATGGAGATGAGTAGTATGAAGTTAATACTACCTATGCAGAAGGCCCATAAAACACACCCTTACACAGCATCAAACCAAACCTCACTTTCTCTTCACTTCTATACAAAATACTCCACTGGAACATGAAATACCAAACTACCCATGTCTTCCTCTTTGCCTCCACATATGCATTACACAATTACATTATAACTATTGCTTACATTCATTATTAACTGGTTCATGTTCCCGAATATAGATGATATCACATTCCGGGTGCACTTGTAATCAATCATTTGAGGGGCACTCCTCAAATTGACAAATGAGCAAAAGCCCTCGTGAGGTGGAAAATAAAACAACATGGCCACTCTACCCACATACAAAGCATCAATCAGCAACACTTGTTGAGAAAAAGAAAATCAAGCCTCCTTAGCTCTCCTGACTCTGGAACAATGAGTGGATGTCCAGCTAATTAGTTATGGTATATGCGTATTTACTTGTGTCATAAAATGCACTATTTTATACTTTGGTTTTGTGCTTTTGATATATAAGAACGTGCTGGGGAACTAGACAAATTTTACTTCAAAGTGGAATCGATCCAGCTAAGTGTGCAGCTACGGTATTATTTAAAACAAATCTAAGGTTGTGAACTTACCACAGCATTCGTTGAGCTCTCTTGTAAATCCCAAATTAATATGTGATTATCAGCTAAGGACAGGACTTTTTTACCGTCTCCCATTGGCTCCCATGTGACACTAGAAAAAAAATCAAAAAAATGTTAATTCGGCGACCAAAAAACATACTGCGCACAAAATAAATAATTTTAAATATCATAACTTACCCAAGAAGGAACCATCATTATACACAGGTTGCGATTATTAAATAAATGAAAAACAACACACACAGTAACCTGATAAAGGGAAGGCAAATAACTGATTTTAAAAATCTGTGGAAAAAGTGGGCTTCCACAGAAGGGCAGACATTTTTAAAATTCTTCATTCGTTTCTACTGGGTTGACTAGCATGGTAAACGCAGCTTTCACTGCTTCATTTACAATCGAATCTAGCTCTATAGCTCAACAGAGCATACCATCTCAACAACTGCACAGTCAAATTTGAAGCTGATTGTTACAAGTTTGAGTGTTTCATAGATGTAATTTTACAATGTACATATTGTGAGGGGAAAATTACACGAAATTTTAACAAAATTATGCAACATAACACCTAACTCTGAAAAATGAACATCTTTAATTTAGCACTACATTTAGTGTGAAATGCATTAATGAATTCATTTTAGACAACAGGAGACATTCCACACTACAAAATAACACAAAATGCACAAGTGCTGCGAACAACAGGTGCTCACGTTTTCTTTCTGTTTGTGTGGTTCCCGCACTATAATTTTGTGGCGTAATGGTATACTTTCGGGAATTTCATCTAACAAGTGTTACACGAAATTCCTAAAAATATGCCTGTATAATTTAAATTTCACCTGCGCCTCGTGCAAATGCACTTCTATTTAAACATTTCTCTCTGTGGAACTACCAGTTCAACCACACTCAGGCCAAGTCCGGTGTGCTGCCTGACGATTCTAACAATGGAAAATAAATGTACTAGTTCCCTTGATATGAGTACATTTCCAACAGCTTCCATGGTGGAAATGGGCCAAGTATAAGTTTATGATTAGCCACAAACCCACGAGTTTGAGTGTGTGCAGACACTTTTCAGGACATGTCCGCCCTAGAAAGCCCACTACCACCTAATATGTCACCATATTGGTGTAATATTACAAGTGATTAAATTTATTTAGAAGTGCAAACTTATAGTTACTGAATCGCAAAAGTAATTTTGCACTCCCAACTCAAGACACTAGCACCTGTAGGTTAAACCTTTTTGCAGTCCCAACTTTGTGACTTGAGCATTTTTTTCACTTGCGCTGTGTTGCAATTCATGTTTGCAGTACCTTTCAAAGACTTTTTGACTTTCTGCTTGCATGCAACAAGGAGTAGAAGCTTATAGAATGGGGCGTATGAGGTCACAACCTTACTTCAAGAAAAGCGGGTGAGAACAACATGCAGGATAATACTTAAATGTAACAATGGGGTCTTGAGGGGGAGCTGCCACAAGGGGTCTCCACCTCGGGGAGATTGGGGAATGGTACAGTCCATGATCTGGATGGGCTTTGTTTGGGCTATTAGGGCTATGTCATTGTGCTGGGTTACATAACAAGCCATTGTATGTGCCTGCCACTGCTGTGGGTATGGTGTCACAATGCTGGTCTTTAGGAAAATCTTATTTTTTTTTCCAAAGTCAGTGACATTATTAGGCATAAGGGGTTATAAGTGTATAAAAACCTTATTTATCACTAAGCGTAAACATTAAAATTCCACCTAGATGGACGGGCGTCTTACCAGGATGTCGGTGGAGGAAAAGATTGACCAAGCTATGCGGCTCCTCGAGGAGGCAGGCCACCTTGACCTTGTGGTGCCATGAGTACATGAGAGAGGCCGCTCAGCAAAGAGGGCCTCCGAAGGAGTCGTTGCAGCAGTGTGGGCATGTTCGCGATTGTAACCAACTAACCAGACCTCCACAGTGATCAGTGGGCAGGGCTGTCCTCGCGTATGGAGAGCAGCCCCTAAGGGAGCGTCGAGGAGTGTTTGTGTGGCTGGGGGAGCTGCTGCTTTGAACAAAGGCCACTATGCCCCCAAAACTACAGTTTGGCGCCCCCATAGAGATAGAGGGGGTGCCAATTCCAATCACTGAGTGAGGCCCTTCTCCGGTGACAGGAAAGGCCATGCTCCCTGCATTGTGACGTGGCACGTCTTTAAATGTGTGCACCTCTGCCTTGAAAGGGTTGGGGAGGGGCGGGGCTAGCCATCAGCTCCATGCAAGCTGCAATCTAAAGCAGGAGGTGCTGTTGAACAGGTGCCCAATATTATAAAATTAGCAGAAAGTAGGTGTGTGATATAGGCAACAGCCTGCCCAGCTGGCCTCAGTGGGCGTTTGTAGCCAGGACAGATTGGGGCACAGCATTTCGCTGTATGAAGCAGAATGGAGGAAAGGGTGCCAGTGGGGGCCTGGGAACATCTTGGATCCTTTTTTTAAATGATGAGGAGCTTGTGAGACAGTGGCAATTGGGTGATGAACAAGGGAGAACTGGGCAGGAACCTACTACTAGTATTCAGGAGTTGCAGGGCAGTGGGGGGGTCAACGGTTCTTGAGGTGACACAGTTAAAATGGAGTGAAGAGGAAGAGGAGGATGATGAGACTGGGAGGAAATGCAGTATGTTGAGCTGAAACCCCTTAAAAAAGTATGCAGCAAGTAGAGGAGCAGGCAGAAGGCATCAGGATCCCCGGTGGATGTCAGAGGTGAGTTGCCCACAGAGCTGGGGACCCAGATGGTGGACGGTAGTGCCACTTCCATAGATATTGAGCAAGGGGATCACAGGCAGATAGTGGATCTGACCAGCACGCCAGACTAATTTTCTTTTAAACAGGTTGGGTCATCTCAGGAGGCTGAAGACTCAGGGGAGCTAAGTGCCGCTCCGAGACCCTGGGAAGCAGTGAAGACGAGGCTCTGTGCGGCATGGGACCATGCATTATTGTTGCCCTGAGAAGGAGGATGGGCTTTGCCCTCTGGCGTCACAGCGCACAGGACAACACCTCCTGCATCATGGCAGCTGCAGGAGGAGCTTCAGGTGGCCTCTCAGAGTTTAAGTGGCGGCAGCACCCAGATGTCCCAGGAAGCAACAGTGCAGAGAGAGGTGTGAGTGCGTTCCTCACAGGCAGGCGAGTATGGCGATGTTTTCCCATATGTCGCGGAGGTCCCGGTTTCCTTCCTGTGTAAATGCCCAATAGGAGATTGAAGAATTTAGGAGTGGGAACTCAAATAGGGGTATGGGCCAGATTTCCCCTGAGAGAACAAAAGTTACTGGATATTGAGTTTGAGGGCCCACTTAAGTAGTGTTGTAAGAATAGTGCTGCATAATACAATTATGGTGATATACAATCTTTAAAGGCCTGACGGTTGCACACTGAACACAGCCGACACGTGTTTCGCCCTCTGGGGTATGTTCACCTAGGGCTTTCTCAAGGCTGCAAGTAATCAAGAATGAACGGGTCAGATATTGAGGTGAACCTTTCAGATGTAGATAGGTTAGGGACATGTGAGAAACATGCTCGGCTCTCACCAGTCAGTGCAAATAATCACAAGATTCCATGACAGAAGTGAGAGTGATATATGAAAGAAACATGCAGGAAATGCATCTTATTAACCCGGTTTAAAGTAACTTATTTAGAAACAGGAGTTAAAGGAAAAGTAAAAACTTATTTGTGTGTTAGCTCCCTATAGTTCATGTTCTGTAAGTCAGGGTTATGTGAAAAAACAGAGTTAAATCTATGCACAAAGAATATAACCTTGTGGATATTAAAGCAGTCAGTGGATTAGTATAGTTTTAATAGTGGTGTTGGCACATCAAGTTAGAATGAAGTGTGAAGCTAGATAGTACTAAAGCTGTCCATAGAACCCACAAAAATAGTTACTCAAAACATGCTTAGTATTAGTCAATAAGAACGAGAAAAAATCATACCAACACAATGTTCATATCAAGTACAACATGATATTGTATACAATCTATATAAGGAAAAAGATGATATCTCACATCAATGGCTACTAAACATTAGAAGATCATAAATCAATATATCAAAAACCCGGAACTAGCGTCATTAAGAGAATAATTTAATTATAAGTCTGTTACTATTTAACACTGCTAGAAAAAATATTGAGTAAGAAGCTAGTTCAAAAGACCTTTCGTGAATGTATAAGTAATTCGAGAATAGTATTAATCCGTGTAAAAAAACTTTAAGAAGTATGTGATTAGCAAGTACTCTATAGGTGATAATTTAGGCTTATTGGTGTGGTAATAAGAGCGCCCTTACTGATTTAAAAGAACTCACCCAAATACCGTTTGCAATGTCAAAAAAGAAATCGGCACAGAGCTGCCAAGTCGGCGTCTCATTTCAGTGCCATATTGGAATGGTCTTGAAAATTGACAAGCGCAAAACGAAGAAATAAATAGAGCACGGGTTAGCTGGTCCTACTTTTGTTTCTAACAGTGTGAGGC
The DNA here is from genome assembly GCF_031143425.1 of Pleurodeles waltl. Classification (NCBI taxonomy): domain Eukaryota; kingdom Metazoa; phylum Chordata; class Amphibia; order Caudata; family Salamandridae; genus Pleurodeles; species Pleurodeles waltl. Next base: position 1,558,346,252 of record NC_090444.1, read on the forward strand.
ATGAAACGAAGGACGAGTCTTTGGGTGCCATTTTGAACGAGTAAATATCAAAAAATATCACAAACGTTAAAAAGGGGGGACGAAGGGTTTATAGTACCCCGGAAGTTCAAACGGCTCACATTAAGATTGAAAATAGACAGACCTGAAAATAGCTAGTGCATTATTGTCTGATATACAAAAATCGGGGTATCAGTTAGAAGGGTTAAGTACCCTTTTTTAATAAACATAAGTTTGCAAGTCCTTCTTTTAATTTTTTAATTTATGACCTGCAGTGTAAAAAGCAGGAATTGCCTAATTGGGCACCATATTTAAATAAAGGGAATAGAACGCTAATATTAATGATCATAATATCCTTAAGGTGAACAGAAGCTTACTTTGTCCCAAAAATGGGGACTAATTCAGTAATAGCTGATGTATTAATATCGAGTGTACACTTATTAGGTAACTAGTGAAAAAAGGATGTAGATTCTTTCTAGTCAAATGTGTTGGCCACTTAAGTGTGAGCTCTAAATATTCTTTATCAGCAGTGATAATAGGAAAGTTTGTGCCCGTAGATAGAATGAAAATGAGAGAGAAAAAAGGCATAGTAGGTGCAAGTAACAAGTTAATAATATTATCCACATCCATGATAAAATACAGATCTGGAGTGACATACACATGAATGACGAATACTAGTTACAGTTGATATAGTATTTTTATCAATCTAGTAATAAGATAGATAGCCCTGTATAATCGGAAAGGTTCCAAAAAAAGTATGGCGATGTGGTCGATACCATGCTAGACTTTGATAAAGAGAACTTTGAGTACAGGGAAGTGAGAGATGAGAGTGAAGAGCAACAGGAGGGTCAATGGTGGGCTACAAGGGTGGGAAGTGGTTGGTGGGGTATCTTACCATCATGTACCTTCTGTGTTCTAGGCAACATGCATGAGGCAGTGGATTCAGCAAAAGGTAAAGAATATTCGGCAGAGGCAGCCGGAGAGGCGGCGGTCTCAAGAGTGGGCACCGACTTTGGGGCCAGGTAACCCTGTTTGTCGGGTGATGCAACAGTTACCAATGGTATTGGTTGGTGTGGAGGCAAAAGGGTCTCCGGAGTGCAGGGAAGCCTGCCTTTGCAAAGGAGTTTATGTGCAGGATATGGGAGTGGGGACAGAAGAGAAGGGTAAAGGGCTAATGACTTCCAAGGACGAGTCAAATGGGGACAGATGACAGGATGAGGAAGGTGACAAAAACAAACAAGATGCAATGGCCCCTTCGGTTTCCAGGAGGGGTGGTGGGGGGGGAGGGCAGAAAACTCTGAAGAAGCTGTGACAGATTAAGGAACTGAAGGTAAAAAAGGTACTCTACATGGGGACATCTAAGCCGTTGGGGGGTCACAACTAAAGAGAAGATCTGAAAAGGATAATATGTGGAACTCTTAAAATTATTGCTTAGGGAGCTTAGAGCAAACAAAGGGTCCAAAGAGGAGAACTAGTGAAAAGAAGGGTCCAAAGAGGAGAACTGGCGAAAAGGTTGAAGGTGCCAGTCACAACAGATAACTGGACGGCGGCCTTCCTGATTTGTGCCAGTGTGTACTGCAAGAAGCACCCGGAAAGGCCAGTTGCACTGTTTAACTATATGAGCGTCATACAAAAAGCATACATCAACTATGGTGGCTATGCTTGGGTCCAGTATGTCAAAGAATTCAAGGCACCCACGGCGGTCAACTCTGATGTCCAGCGGTGAGAATTTTTTTGTGATATTTGGCATATGACATACCATGGGTCTGGCAAAGTTTGGCAAAACAAACTTTACGAGCAGTGGTCTGCCAATAGTATACTAGCCCTCTGAGGGGCGTCCCACTCGAGGAGGGGTGGAATCATCAGCCAAGAGCCAAGTTAACGCACCAAACAATGCTATCATGCCAGAAGGAGCATGCTGGATCTTTAACAAAGGCTCCTGCACTAGTGAGTACTGTAAATTTTGTCATGAACGCTCCAAATGCAGAGGTCGGCATGCATTGGTCCAATGCTATGGGGAGGTGGGACACAGCAGCCGGCCCAGTCGAGGAGCTTCAAAGGGGTACGTGGAGCTTACCATATTGGGGTGTAGGGCGCCTACTCAAACTGACATTGGTAGTCTACGGTTATGGTTGGGATGTTATGACAGACAAGAGGACGTTAGACTGTTATTGGAAAGTTTCACATGGGGTTTCACACTGGGCTACAAGGGTCCAAGGGAGCGCCGGTGGGCTGACAATTTGAGGTCAGTGCATGAGCATAAACAAATAGTGCAGGGTAAACTCCTGAAAGAGTTCCTTGAAGGATGCATGGCAGGTCCATTTGATGACTGGCCCTTGCCAAATCTGATTTTATCCCCTATTGGAGTGGTACCTAAGAAGGAGAAGGTCCAATTTAGGTTATTTCAGCATCTCTCCTGGCCTGAAGGGGGCTTGGTGAATGATTACATACCCGAGGACCAGGTCTCAGTATCCTACTCGTCAACAGATGTCACACTGGCAATGGTTGAACAGGTTGGATGGAGGCGCTTATGGCGAAGAGTGACATCAAGTCAGCTTATCATTTGCTGCCCGTTCACCCTTTCGATTTTGAGCTCCTGTGCATACAATTCGAAGGCCAATGGTTTGTGGATAAAGCTCTTCTCATAGGCTGCTCCATCTCTTGTGTATTATTTGAGTGCTTCAGCATCTTTTTGCAGTGTTTATTTACACATCTCACAGGAGATAGACAGATCACGCATTACCTGGATGATTTGGGAGTACCCAGGTCCCCGGAATGCCAGACCTTGCTGCACCAATTCCAAGAGATTATGGCGGATTTTTAGGGTGTCATTGGCATTGGAAAAAATGGAGGGCCCACTTCAGACCTGGCATTTTTGGGTATTGAGATAGATTTGAGGTCTATGACGGCGCTTCTGCCATACGACAAGAAGTTGGCGATGCTGCTGTTACTTGATAACATGCTGTGCAAGCAGAAAGTTACAGTAAAAGAAATTCCGGTTCTGCTTGGGTATCTGAATTTTTATGCTGAGTGGTCTGAGAAGGGCGGACATTCTGCTGATGCCTTAGCCTCGCTTTAGCAGGAAAGCATTTACTGCATCACCATGTGAGATTGGCGGCAGGTGTGAAGGAGGACATGAGAATGTGGCATTTCTTCTTGGAATCCTTTAATGCGATACCACTGTCCACATTGCAGGAGTTTGACTGGAATGCACAAGTGTTCACCTATGCGGCAGGCGGTCAGGGGTTTGGCATTTATTGGGAAGGAAAATGATGTGTGGATCAGTGGCCGCGAGAATGGACAAATGGTAGCCACAGAATTGCTTTTCTTGAACTGTTTCCTTTGGTAGTAGCCTTAACTTTGTGGGCAGAGCAGTTTGCACACAAGAGTCCTGTTTCTAATAGACAATATGTCGGCCATTCATGTAGTCAACCACCAGTCTGCCATGGAACCGCAAGTGTTCAAGTTGCCTAGTGCATTTGTATTAGGTTGTCTCAAGCATGAGATTGCATTTCGAGCTTGACATGTGCCAGGTGTGGACAATGACATTGCAGACGCTTTGTCTCATTCACAGTGGAAGAGATTCCATGGACTGGCCATGGCTCCAGGTCTCTTCAAGACACAGATGCCACAAGAATTGTGGAAAACAGGTGACAGCTGATGCTACAAGTGGTTCTGAATTCATTAGCAGGCTCCACCAGAACAGCATATACACAGGCATGGTCACAATATCTGATCAGCGGGGCCAGGTGGAGACAAGAGGCATGGGCAAGGACCAAAGGGACAGTTCAATATGTGCTGTTACTTATTGAGCAAGGACAGTTGAGAGTTACCATTTCTGTGAAATTAGCGAGTATAGCGTTCGTGGGGAAGCTGCTTTGGGCTACGCTCCCTCAGGTGAACTAGGCAGGAGAATTTTAGAAGGTTGGGATAGAGAAGCGGTATCTTGGGTCACAAGAGGGAACCTATTTCCATCGCTCTCTACTGGGTCAATTGCTTGGTGCTTTACCCAACTTGTGCAGCGGCCCAGGGCAGATTCTAATATTTCGCACACTCATGTTTGGAATGTTTTTTTTTTTAGAGAATCTAGGATCTATGAGATGGTAGGCAAGCAAGGGTACTGGGGTATTACATGGGGTGAAAATCAGTTTTTCGCTTTCTCGCTAAGGTATGCAATAATGCATTTGCAGGTCAAACACGGATCAGAGGGGAAAGGGAACACCAGTATGGCTCTGAGCATACCCCAAGAGGGAGGTCTGTCATGTACACTTGGGGCAGCAGGGCAACAGCTTCAAGCTGTGAGAATGGGGAGTGGTCTTAAAGTGTTTTCACATAGGGATGGGACAGCGGTGTCCCCGTTTTAACTTTTGGCAGTATTGCAAAAGATGCAGCAGAGTCTGGGCAAGAATGCTTACTAATTTGGCACTTCCTCATTCCACACAGGAACGGCCACAGAGGCAGGACAGTACGGATGGGGCAGGAAGAAGATAATGCAATTAGGCAGATGGGCTTCAGACTGCTTTAAGAGATTTGTTAGAAGGAAAGGGGATGAGTGCTGAAGAGGATGCCACACCAATTTTGTTTTTCTGTTTCACAGGACTTGCCCCTGACCCAGAGGCGGAGGGCTTGAGTATCTGGATCAAGGGGCATTTGTTTAGGAAGAGGATGGAGGGATAGGCTCAACAGAGTTTTGGCTCACATTTGGGTCTTGATCAACGGTTGTATAATATGCAATGGCATGGAAAAGGGGTATGAAGTAGCATGAACTTTTCCCATGTTTGAATAGGTTGCTAAAGCAAAGCACGTGTGTGGATATTTTGTTGCTGCATTTGGGTGAAAACGGTATGGTAAGTATAAAGGGATTGGCGTTGATAAAACAAAAGAAAAAAGACTTGAAGGCGATCCATTCACAGTCGTACAGCTGTCATGTGGCATGGACGGCATTCATGCCGAGGAGAAATTGGCGTGGGGCTGTTCGCCCGGCAGCTATAGAAAGGGCTTGGCCTAAGCTGAATAATAAATGAGGCCCTTCTGTAGGGAAGACGGGATTTTATAGGGTGGAGCATTTGGACATTAAATCTGAGGACACTAAATTGACGGGTTAAACTTGTCCTTTATGGGTATATTTACTCCAAATTAAGGAGGTGTTGAAGTCAATGTTGAAAGCTGCCTAGTTTGCAAGTTTTGGGTTTTGGGGAGGGCAGAGAAAATCCATTAAAGGACTCTTTTTGGGTGGCGGCTGGAGGGCAAGTTATCCTCCTTTTTCACAAGTTCATGGTTGTGCTCTGTGGCAGTGCAGGCTGGAGAGGGTGGGGTAGATAGGAACAAACCCAGACAAGACAGGCTTCAAAGGTTGATTTCAGATGTATGCTTTCAGAGGTTAACAGGTTTATAAAACTGAAAGAGGTTTTTAAAGATAGAGTACAGAGCAGCAGGAAAGAAGATATCATCACAAGATGACTGGGTGAGGAAGATTGGTTGTTTAGAGGAGGGGGGGGGGTTAGAGGAGATACATTTTACTACATGCTTAGTGAGGTGGTAGTTTTGTAAGGCAAAGACTTAGGCTATGATATTGTTATGTGCACCTGTGCCAATCAACTGGCCTTTTACACACAATTTATCGCAGTAGTCATTTGTTCACCTCTCTTCCCCAAGCAAGAATGGAAGAGTGTACAAGCAACAGTGACCAGTATAGATCAAGTTAAAAGCGCTAGGGTACATTTTTAACCTTGATATTGATTGAGATAGAGAAACCTTAATAGACAGCCAGCTTTACCCAGCGCACGTGTCTACCTGTCCAACTGTGCTAAAAATTCACTAAAAATCCTTTAATATACTGGCGGATACAAGGGGAATCTAATTGTTACAGAAATTCTTCCAGTCTGGGTCCTGAGGAGACCTCAAAAAACCAGGAGGGTCGAAATGTATTGATCTTAAGGCGTTGGAGTTAGCAACCATTTGTAGGCAACCTTTAAACTGCAGGAAGGTGCCGAACTTCATCGGCCAATTGCCTGCTATGACCCCTATACAAGCATCAATGTTGGAGCCAAGAAACGGGTTCTGAGTTTATAGACTAGCCATCTTGTAAATACAAGGCTGATTTTAATATAATTTTGTCATGTGAATGTAATATTCTTTTGTAATCTGTAAGTTATTGTGTATTTAGTAATGCTTTGATATTGGATAGGACGAACAATATCCACATTTTCCACAGCTTTTGAGTGATGTTTTCCACTGTTTATGATGCACAGAAGTTAAATGGAGTTTTGTAAATAAGTAATAAGATATTATGTTCAAAAGAAATAAGGCCAAGGTAATTAAATTCTGTGATCTCCATAGATATATGTAGTAGTGTACTTTCAATAATTTTCATCAGTTGTGGTCCAATTTTATTCCTAACTTTGTGAATTTAGCATTTTTTTCACTTGTGCTTTGTTGCAATTCATGTTTGCCGTACCTGTCAAACATATTTTCCCTCTCTACTTGCTTGCCCCAAAAAGTAGAAGCTTAGAGAATGGGCTCTGTGTACATCTGCATTTAAATCTGTAAGTATACGTTCATATATATGCAAAAGACATAGCTGTACCTATTCCTATCATAAAGGATTCTTAGAATGGTTATGACTAAGGGTTGGGAGAGACCCCTCCAGCGTCAAGAGTAGGGTGACACATGATGTTTCTTTGTGGTAGCACACTGTTTCAGGATGATTTGATTTTCTGGAAGGGAATGCGTTGCCCTTTTGAACGAGAACATTTTAAGCCTGTACTTACCATGTCTATACTTACCAATCCTGTGTACTGGTAAATGCTGATTATTTTCTTTATTCACTCTGATTGATTTCTCACACCCGTTTGGTTATAAACTGTTAATTGTTTTATAACATTTTTAAAACGTGTAGTTTTTCTTCTAGCTGACTGATCACTACCGGTGCTATCTCATAAGTTAAGGCAGTTAAACTCATTGAATCCAGTTGTAACCGACTTCGCACAAGCTTATTCTTGTGTTTAGTTGGCTATTTTCCTTTCGTTCTCCTCAAGTCAAAGAAGAAGCACTCATCATCAGGATTTCTAGGCTAAAAATTGCAGCTTGAAAGGAACCCTGTCCCATTTCAAAACAAACCGGTGGCTCTAAAACAGCATGCTAGCCTCGGCAAATTCAGTGTTTCCTGTCCATGAAACGACTGGGAAAATGAAGAGACTATAAATACCACAGTTTTCTTTACAAGTGTTAGAAGTAGTGAGCATCCTACGGCCTAGGTGCCCTGCCGTTTACCATATTTTTCCCTAAAATTCTCACACGCTGTCCATTACAATATGATAAACATTGTGCGAAATATTCCCAACTCAAAACTCAAAAATCAAAAAGCAAGAATGTGCATTCTCTATAGATGTGGAGGAAAAGAGTGGTAGCGTGCAAGTGTTGCGGTAGAGCCAACGTAAACCGGAATCATAAGGGATTTGGCCTGAACTACAGAAATCTAGTCAATTCAGGAATCTGGGGCTAGAATTCGAGATATATGATTGCACAACAAAAACTTTAGTAACTATATAAAAACTCAAAATCTAATTTGGTGGTAAGTCCTGAGTAAGGTAGAGACATCAGTCCAGGTGAAAAAAGATGGACGCAGAAGGCGTCATCTGGGGAAATGCGACAAACAGGAGAACAAAACAGGGTCAGGAAAACAGAAACTTTGATACAGTAAGTCAGGTTACCCATTAAGCGGAGACCGCCTTTACAACTAAGTCTTTACCATGCAATGCCTGTACCACACAGGTAAGTAAATATTTTTCAAACAACAACATTATTATGTTATTAATAAAAAGGGTTTAGGGATGGGCAGTGGAGATAAAGGTAATTTTAGGATTTAGTGATGGGCAGTGGGAAAGGTAGGTAAGGATACTTTTTTGAAGGTTTAGGGGTGGGCAGTGGTGTAGGTACAAAAGGGCAATTTTATGGTTTATGGGTGGGTAGTGGTAAAGGGAATTTAAGAGTAAATTAAAAACATTGGGTTTGGGGGCAAACAAGAAAAAACAATATAAATTTAAAAAAGAGCATTTGTGATTTGGTCACTAAAGAACTAAAGAAAAAGTAAATACCTTTAAGTAATGCTATTCCAGGTGGATACAATTTTTTTCCCGGAGACGTATTACAGTACGAATGTTCTGAAGGCATCTGCCTGGACATAGAAAAACCTTTTGCCCCAAACAATAGTTCTCCAGCACCATCAGTTGTCGCCATGCAGCTCTATTCACAGCCCGGTCCACTCAGACACTGGCTATATATGGCACCATCTGACGTCAGATCTGTGCATTTTTTCAGTGCTCAACCAAGGCGTGAAGACAGGACTAGAACACCCCTTTCAATTCATAGTAAGAGCAGAGCTATCATTGCATACCTTGGGATCCTGTTATGAAATGCACTAACTCATTACTCATAAGGGGAGGGATGGAATGCAATGATGAATCTGATGGAAGATATGGTATCCTCCAGAAATATTGTTACCGAATGAAATTAACATTGCCTTCTTTAGGATACTTCTTCCTGCAGATGCCTCCCAATATGAAAAAGTCTTATATTGATATCTCTGGAGAAGTGAGATTGAGCAGTACCGATTAGCCAAGAGAGTCACACAACACAGCCCTTCCAAACTATCCAATACAGAGTAGTTGAGCTGCAAGAGAATAATACTTGGAAAAAGTAGGTATAGAGGGTCAAATGGCAATCTGACAAATATCAGCATCTAGCATGCCCGATGGTAAGGCCATTAGAAAATGCCATGATTTACTCAGATTACGCATGAAGGGCAGACATAACAGATGTTTATCACAAATAGACACAACACACAATCTCACATTTGGTCACCTCTTCGCCTTTTTTGGCTCCAGCAAAGCTCACAAAATGCCTGATTGTCCACACTGTCCTGTCTGGTACAGTCCATGTAATAAGAGACAATTTGCCTTGAAGAGAGAGTTGTAAAAACTCCTCTGCCTTGGTAAAGTATGGCAGAGGGAAGAAGCATAAAAGGCTGACAAACTGCAGGTGGAAGACAAAGAAAACGTTAGGCAAAAAGGATGGGCAGGTGTGGAGAGCCAACTTGTTTCAGGCGAAAATAGTGAACAATAGCTAAAGTGATCGAGCCCCTAATTCGTCCACTTTACATGCCAAAGACAACGCTAAAAAAACAGTCATCAGGCAAACCAAACCACCTTTCATCCATTTTAATGGCAAATTGACTAGAAACGTTAATACCAGATTCAAATATCAATACAGAACAATACAGTGTGATATCAGAACAAAGAGTGTTGATAAGTGTAATCCTATGTGTATTTCACCAACCACTCCATCTTGACCATTGACTGCATTTTGTGCTCAGCTTCAGATGTCGTCACAGCGGCGGCGAAGGGTTTATCCACACCGAGCGTGTTTTTGCTTTTCTCACCAGAAGAGGGTCATACCATGTAGGAAAACAATATGGAGGATGCGGACTTGATAAGAGAGTCTCAGGCTGGGAATGTTTTCATCTGGTAAAGGTATATCTCTATCTCTGGAATGCGCATTGGGGCCGGGCCTGTTCAATTGCGTGTTTTCGACACAGACTGAGTACAGCCAGAGTTTGAATTCCATAACCAAAGGGAGGGAAGTTACTAGAATCTTCCTCTTGAGTTAGTTTAAGGTACCAAAGATGAGGAAACTTTGCTGGGAGGGAGGAACTCACCTGTGGAGTGGACGCACTGGCCAGGAAAATCCCATTTGGGGAGGATCTCCTTCTGTTTACGTGTTCCCTGGCTTGGCGCCGGCAAGGATGATGGACTTAACCCCCATGGTTATCCATTATATATATATATATATATACACACATACACACTGCTGATGTATTTCACATTTTTGCCTGTGATTATCTAACTGCGGTGAGTATTCTGGCATATGCAAATGTTTCACCTCATTTGAGTTAAATGCTTATTTTCATATATTTCTGTGATTTTATTTGATATCTGTGACGTGCCTTAATAAATTAATTACTCAGACTAAGAGTGCTGCATTCTTTGGCATAATTTTCTCATAGTTTAAACAGGAGAAATACAACTTAGTGTCACTTGCAGGATTCAAAATAAAAGATTAAAAAGTGAAAATGTTTGGCAAAAAATCAAAGGCAATTTCCGAGATGCCAAATGAAATTTTGAGGTGGGAAAAAGCACTTGTGATTGAGTGGGCTTGCGGTGCTGGAATGAGTGAGAATTGGGGTGCATGTATTATAGTTGCTAAACCAGCAAAGTTATTAAATTATTTGCAAAAAGTGCCAGTAGAGAAGGTATGGGATTTATCTATCCTAGACAGACGGGGCTGGATCTTTTTATCTGCCTACCGGAAAATGCATGAGAAATGTGTTCAGTTAGAACAGGAATGTGAGCAAATAGACAGGCAGCTAGTTGAAGCCAAAAATACCTCAACAATGTTGTCATGTCAAAATAAATTACTGCAAGATAAAGTTGATACTTACCACATCGTAGCGGAGAGGGCTGCAATGTGTGTGGCTCACTATAAATACAAAAAGTGCAGGGGTAGAGTTAATAAAAAGAAAGTTCATTTAGCCATTGCTAAAGCAGGGATAGACCGGAATCTGAATGATTGGGATGCTAATATTTGGGATTCCTCTGACTTTTCTGACTCTGGCGAACAGACTTTTGCAAAACAATGGTGGTCAGGGTGAGGCAGACGTACAGAAAGCAATTTGTGCGCAGCCCATACGCAGACAAAAGATACAAAATGGACCGCAGTACTCTCAGGGTGGGTAGCCATGGACTCTCTAGAGGATTATACCAAACAGGTGGTTAATGATATTATAGACAGATTCCGGCAGAGATCTGGGGAAACATTGTACACATGAATGGTGCGATTATTTGACATAGGAGCATCTGGAGTGATGCTGGATGTAGGAGACGCCCCAAAGTTTTTTATACTTTACACTGATCTCACTGTACAAGAGCAGTTTAGGGGTTTATCTAGGTAACCAACAATTCATCCTACTGCAGTTAGCAGTCTTAGGGTGTCGTCATAAGTATCCTACAGAGTTAGACTGGCCACAAAATGTTAGGCCCTGGTATACATTAAGAGATTGCAATGCAGCAAATTAAGGAAGAGGGTATGAAAACCGCCATTTTTCTGGGTGATGCTCACCATCTATTGGATGTCCCGCTAACTTTGTGCGAAACAAAATAATTCACTTCGCTCCCCCAGCCGACAAACATGTGATAATGACCTTATTAATCAATCAGTCAGGTAATCCTTTAAAGGATGTACTGGCGGCTGTCTGTGAGTTGGGATAGCTGGGAGAATGGATGAAACCTGAGAGAGCCTCGAGATCGGAGGGCTGTACAGATAATAACAGATTATCTAGGAGCAATATGTTTATGGCATTGCTGAAGGGTGGTGTCAACAAAGAACAGATAGATGGGATACACACCAAGAGTCTGTGGGAGATGTATCGCAAGTGAGGGCTGGAAAGAAAGGAGGGGAGCAGAAAGGTGAATAAGCAGGATAACAAACAAGTGAATCAGGGCAAGTCACAGATGTAGGAGGAAGGAAAAGATGTGGAGCAAAATGTTTCTCCAAGGGGGAAGGAGGAGGAAGATTTGAATACTGACGGGTTGACTGAGGAAAACAGATGATGAGAGGAACCTTCTTGCAGATATGAGAGCATATATTCAAACTTGACTTGGCAAAAGTCGCCAGGTTTAAATCAGATGAGGAAACAGGCCAAACTCCAGTACAGGTATGGACTAGCAAAGGTGATAGACCCCAGGTTTATTTAGAAATTCACTGGAAAAATAAAAATATTCAAAAAGGTTCCAGCCTTGGTGGACACCGGAGTGAATGCCTCTTTAATATACGAAAAGAACGAGTTACTTACCTTCGGTAACGTCTTTTCTGGTGGATACATTAGCTACCTGTGGATTCCTCACCTAATGAATACTCCCATGGCGCCAGCATTCGACGGAAATCTACTTCCCAGCTTCTGCACGTCGACGAGGACGTCACATTTGCCCACGCGACGCCGTCTGACGTCATGCTGGCAATAAGAGGTCCTTGCCGACGTGCCGACGTCAGTACCAACACTTTTTTACGTGCCTGAGAACAATAATCCAATGCAATGAAAGATAAAGGCAACATCTCATAACATTGTAAACTACACATCATTGCAAGAAAATGGCTATAGATTTAATCTAACCTTTTTTTTTTTTTTAAATCAATACATATATACACTAAACATGTATATACACAAATAAATATATATATATACAAATATCCATATATACATAATCTATTACAGTCCTCAAGACCAAGAGGAGCACACTCAAGGATTACTTGGTGAGACCAAAAAGGCAACGGGGAGGCGGGTGGTACCGTGAGGAATCCACAGGTAGCTAATGTATCCACCAGAAAAGTTGTTACTGAAGGTAAGTAACTTGTTCTTCTGATGGATACAACTACCTGTGGATTCCTCACCTAATGAATAGAGTCCCAAAGCAGTACCACGCCCGGTGGTGGGTGCATGTATGGTCAAACCAAGAAATCCTGCAGCACTGACAATGCAAAATGGCCGTCCCTTCTGACCTCAGAGTCCAAGCAGTAATGCTTCACAAAAGTGTGAAGGGACGACCAAGTTGCGGCCTTGCAGATGTCGACCACAGGAACACCCCTAGCCAAGGGCGAAGTGGCCGACTTAGCCCTGGTGAAATGAGCTGTAATACCATCAGGAGGATCCTTCTTTGCTAAAGAGTAACAAATTTTAATGCAAAGAACAGCCCACCAGGAGAGTGTTCTCTTGTGGACTGCCTTTCCTCTCCTCTTGCCCACGTATCCGATGAAAAGCTGATCATCCAGCCTGAAATCCTTTTTTCTGTCAATGAAGAAGCTTAACGCCCTCTTTGGGTCCAAGCGATGAAGTCTCTCTTCTTCTTTTGAAGGATGAGGCGGAGGATAGAACGTGGACAGAGTAATTGTCTGGGCCAAATGGAAGGGTGAAAAAACCTTCGGAAGGAAAGCAGCCTTGGTCCTCAACACCACCTTATCCCCATAAAAAGTTGTATAAGGGGGTTTTACCGATAAAGCCTGCAACTCACTCACTCTCCTTGCAGATGTTATGGCCACCAGGAAAACTGTTTTAATAACTAAGAACCTTAAGGGGAAAGAATGCATAGGCTCAAAAGGGGACCCCATGAGGAAAGTCAGGACCAAGGACAAATCCCATTGAGGCATAACGAAAGGTTTTGGAGGGTATTTATTCATAAGGCCCTTCAAGAATCTAAGAACTATAGGGGATTTAAATAACGATGGTTGGTCTGGAAGACAAATGAAGGCTGACAAGGCAGACAAGTAACCTTTAATAGTAGCCACTGCACAATCTTTCTGCGCTAGAGACAAAGCAAAGGATAAAACATCTGACAAATGAGCACGTAAGGGATAAATCTGTCTCTCTCCACACCATACCACAAATTTGGACCACCTATTAGCGTAGATAGTTTTAGTGGAGTGTCGCCTGGCCGCTAAGATAACATCCACTCCATCAGGTGGGAGAGAGAAGGAACTCAGGTTGCCCCATTCAATCTCCAGGCATGAAGGTGCAGGCTCTGGAGGTTGGGGTGTAAAACCTGCCCCTGAGACTGCGAGAGGAGGTCTGCCCTGAGAGGGAGACGGAGCGGAGGGCACAGTGAGAGTTGGAGAAAGTCGGAATACCACACCCTCCTTGGCCAATCCGGAGCTATTAAGATTACTTGGGCCCGGTCTTGGCGAATTTTCCTCAATACTCGAGGAATCAAGGGTATGGGGGGAAACGCGTAAAGCAACTGGTCGCACCAGGTTCTCTGAAACGCGTCCCCCAAAGCCCCCTGCACCGGATACTGGAGACTGCAGTATAACGGACAGTGCGTGTTCTCCCGGGTGGCAAACAGATCTATCCGAGGAACCCCCCACATCTGGAAGATTAGACGGACTTGATCTGGATGGAGACGCCACTCGTGGTCGGCCCGAGAAATGGCGACTGAGATTGTCCGCACGTACATTCAAGACTCCGGCCAGATGATTTGCTACCAAGCAAATCTGATGGTCCTTTGCCCAGGACCATAGTCGAAGAGCTTCTCTGCAGAGAAGGTACGACCCCACTCCTCCCTGTTTGTTTATATACCACATCACGGTAGTATTGTCCGTCAGGACCTGAACCAACTGACCGCGAAGGGATGGGAGGAAGGCCTTGAGAGCCAGACGTACAGCCCGCAACTCCAACAGATTGATATGAAAAATCTGTTCCTCTGGAGACCAAAGCCCTTTGATCTCCAGATCCCCCAGATCCCCCAGATGAGCTCCCCACCCTAGAGTGGAAGCATCCGTTATGACCGTGGTCACTGGTGGTGACTGCGTGAACGGCCTTCCTTGGGAAAGATTGTTGTCCGCAATCCACCACTTCAAGTCCGCAGCAGCATCTCTGGAGATCTTGACAGAACCTTCGAGATCTCCTCTGTGTTGAGACCACTGCCTTCGGAGGCACCACTGAAGAGCCCTCATGTGCCAGCGAGCATGCGTGACCAACAGTATGCAGGAGGCAAACAAACCGAGCAGACGAAGGACCTTGAGGACTGGAACGACCGCTCCATTTCGAAACATTGGAACCAACTCCTGAATATCTTGAATCCGCTGAGGCGGAGGAAAGGCTCGATCCAATATTGTATCCAGTACTGCCCCTATGAACAGGAGGCGTTGAGAGGGCTCTAGGTGAGATTTGGGCACATTCACCGAAAAGCCCAGGTCGAACAACAACTGGGTTGTTGACTGCAGATGATGCAACACAAGCTCCGGGGACTTGGCTTTGATCAACCAGTCGTCTAGGTAAGGGAATACTGCTATCCCCTTCCTTCTGAGCTCTGCCGCAACCACCGACATCACCTTCGTGAAGACTCGGGGTGCTGAAGTAAGATCGAACGGGAGGACCGCAAACTGATAGTGCTGCGACCCCACCACAAACCGGAGATACTTCCTGTGCGACTTGAGTATCGGGATATGAAAATAAGCATCCTGCAAGTCGACAGACACCATCCAATCTCCATTGTTCAACGCCAAAAGCACCTGAGCTAGGGTCAGCATCTTGAACTTTTCCTGTTTGAGGAACCAATTCAAGATCCTCAGGTCCAGGATTGGTCTCAACCGACCATCCTTCTTGGGAATCAGGAAGTACCTTGAGTAACAACCTCGACCCCTTTCCTGCTCTGGAACCAACTCCACCGCGCCCTTTAAAAGGAGGACTTGAACCTCCTGTGCTAACAACAGGAGGTGTTCTTTTGAACAATAAGATGGGCGGGGCGGGGCGGGATGGGGGGTGGAAACTCCCCAAAGGGAAGGGTGTAGCCTTTTCCCACAATGCTGATAACCCAAGTGTCTGATGTAATAGCCTCCCACTTGTGTAGAAAATGCAGTAACCTTCCCCCTACAGGAGAGGAGTGAGTGGGAATTGGTGGAAGCCTAAGGCTGCTTCCCCTGCTGCACCCCTCCAGAGGACGAGGAAGAGGCAGAGTGCTGCTGAGAGGCTCCCCTGGTGCGGGCCCCACCCCTCCCCCTAAATGATCTAAAGGTGAGAGAAGAGGCAGGTTGATGGAATCTCCCCCAAAAGGAAGAGGAGGAAGAGCCTCGTCCAAATCCACGAAACCTCCTAAAAAACCTGGAGGAGGCAGAAGAAGCGGCTTGCAGTCATAATGACTTGGCTGTGGCCCTGCTTTCTTTAAACCTTTCCAAGGCCGAATCCGCTTTGGCTCCAAAAAGTTTGTCCCCATCAAACGGGAGGTCCAACAGGGTCGACTGCACGTCCGCAGAGAACCCTGAGTTGCGAAGCCATGCCTGTCTCCTCGCAACCACAGCCGTGCCCATCGCCCTAGCCACTGAGTCAGTCGTATCCAACCCAGATTGGATAACCTGGGTTGCAGCAGCCTGGGCATCCGAGACGATATTCAAAAGTCCTTGGGGAAGCTCCGTATGTGAAGATGTTATCTCGTCGATAAGAGCATAGATGTACCTCCCCAAGATACATGTCGCGTTGGTGGACTTCAACGCCATGCTGCAGGACGAGAATATTTTCTTGGATTGTGAGTCCAACTTCTTGGAGTCTCTATCCCCCGGCACCGTCGGAAAAGATCCAGGCACAGATCTAGAAGAACAGGAGGCCTGGACCACCAAGCTCTCCGGCGTAGGGTGTCTGGACAGAAAGCCAGGGTCAGATGGTGCAGCCCGATACCTCCTGGCCACAGCCCTATGAACAGCCGAGGAAGATACCGGCTTCTTCCACACCTCCAACACCGGATCAAGCAAAGCCTCGTTGAATGGCAAAAGAGGCTCCGCTGCAGTAGAGGCCGGATGTAGGACCTCAGTCAACAAATTCTGTTTCGCCTCCGCTACCGGCAAAGGCAGTTCAAGAAAGTTAGCTGCCTTTCTTACCACAGCGTGAAAAGTGGCTGCCTCCTCAGTATACTCCCCTGGTGATGACAAGTCCCACTCAGGGGAAGTATCTAGCCCACTAGCTGTATCCAGACCCTGAAGACCCTCGCCAGAATCCTCAATCTCTCCTTCCTCCAAGACCCGTTGGTATTCCTGCTCCTCCAAGAGACGGAGAGCACGCCTCCTAGAATGTAGCCTCTCTTCAATATGCGGCGTCGACATGGCATCCGCCGAAGTCGAGGATCAACGCCGATCTCCGGATCCATCCGATGCCATGTCCGGCGCCACAGGCAGCTTCGACGCCGAGGTAGGAGCCTGATGCAGAGAGGCACGTCTCGGAGTCTCTGATGGTCCTGTCGGAGTCACTGGTCGAAACCCCGAAGTCGACGGGATGGAAACCTCCGGGGCCGAAACCTCTGGGGCCACCGGAGCGGACACCGGAGCCGACACCGGCGCTGAGCCCACATTCCCTAAGGGGAGAAAGGGCATGAAGGGTGCTGGCCGTAGCGGCGCCGGAGCACCCAAGGTGAAAGCCAACGGCTCCGAAGGACCAGTTGGAGCACCTCCTGGAGCCATCTGCTAAAGATGGTATACATCGCATTCAAAAATGCGGTATTATCGGCTCCAGGGGCAGGAAAAGCCGGATCCTGGGGTGCCGGGATCAAAGGCGACCCGACGCCAGCCTCGACGTCTGCGACGCCGGAGAGAACACCTGAGGCTGCGTCACTTCAATCACTGAAGATGTCTGCCCAGGCGAAGTCGGCGAAGCCGGAGAAGGCAACGGCGTCAATGGATGTGGAGTGACTGTGGGACTGACCTCCCAAGTCTTACGACGCCGAGCCGAAGGCGACCTCGATCAAGACCTCTCTTTGCTGGAATGGCGCCGTGAATCCCTACGGCGCCGGGAGTCTCGATGACGCCGATGAGTCTTCGCCGAGGAGGACTTCCTATGATGCTTCTTCTCCTTCCTTTTCGACTTCGCCATGAAGAGTTTAGCCTCTCGCTCTTTTAGGGCCTTGGGATTCATGTGTTGACATGAATCACATGTTGCGACGTCGTGGTCGGAGCTTAAGCTCCATAAACAGTCCGAGTGTGGGTCAGTAACGGACATCTTGCCCCCACACTCCCGACAGGGCTTGACACCAGACTTCATCTGAGACATAGTAACCTCAGAGAAAAATCACGCAGCAGAAAAAACACTGTAACCTTGAAAGCAACAGTAGCTCCCTCGAAGATAACCGTTTCGAACGCACGGAAAAAGGGGAACTGACGTCGGCGAGGACCTCTTATTGCCAGCATGACGTCAGACGGCGTCGCGGGGCAAATGTGACGTCCTCGTTGACGTGCAGAAGCTGGGAAGAAGATTTCCGTCAAATGCTGGCACCATGGGAGTATTCATTAGGTGAGGAATCCACAGGTAGTTGTATCCATCAGTATCTGAAAAATGTCACAGGTCAGCACTACACCATCCCAGGGTTGGGTCGAAAGCAAACCCCTGCTGTGCAAACTAATGTTCAAATTAAAATAGGGAGAGTGGCAAAAAGAGAATACACTGTTTTGAATGTGTCCCTCTTAGAGTATTTTCTTGGAATTTACATTTTGAAGGGAATTACTTTATATTTGGAGGATGGGTGTTATCAATTTGGATCAAAGAGATACATTTCAGCAGCAGCAGTGAAAGAAAGTCATCTGAAGATACCACCAGTGAAAGTGCACCCAGCAACCAAGGTGGTTGATTTGTAACAATACCAAATCCCGGGAGGGCATGAGGAGATAAGTAGGACCATACAGGATTTCGTAGAGGCAGGTGTGGTGGCTCCAGTCACCACTGTGTGGAACAATCCTTTGTGGCATGTACGCAAACCGGATGGGAGCTATAGAATGACCATCAATTATCGAGAACTGAACAAATATACACCCCCTTTGATTGCTGCAGTCCCCAACACCATCACTTTGATTGAAAGGATACAAAAACATAAAGGGACCTCGTATGCAACCATTGATATTGCTAATGCCTTCTTCTCCATACCATTGGCCCCCGGAGAGCCAGTAGCAATTTGCTTTTTCACACCTTGGAACACAATTTAAAATGTTAAGATTACCTTTGGGGTAAGTACACAGCCTCACCATCTGTCACTGGCTGGTGGCAGAACACCTTGATGAAGCACCCGTCATTCCAGGAGTGCAGTTGCCTCATTATATTGATGAAGTGATGATTCAGGGAGAAACACAAGAACAGGCGCAGACTTAGTAGGACAGATTTGCAGCACTTTTGCAAAATAAAGGGTGGTGGATCAATCCATATAAGATGCAGGGACCCTCTCAAAATGTGATGTTTCTAGGAATTCAGTGGAATCAGGGACACAAGGAGGCATTGCAGTAGGTAAGACAAAAGATACTAGAGTTTGCCACACCCCGTAACAAGCAGGAAACTCAGTGATTGATTGGATTGTTTAGCTTTTGGAGACAGTATATTCCTCACTTGAGTCAGATTTTGGCCTCTTTTTACAAAATGACTCGGAAGAAACATGCCCTTGAATGGGGAGATCTGCAGCAGTGTGCGTTTGAATTGGCAAAGGCGGTGATTCCACATGTGTTAGACATATGGCCATTACAGGAGGGAGACATTCCATTACATGTAACCTTTCAGTGGCAATATGCAAATTGGAGTATGTGGAAAAAACAGGGAAGAAAGAGGGTGGCCCAACACAAGTAAAGAAATGAGAACCCACGTTCGTCAATTGAGTGAGTATAGTCTTTATTTAGAACTTCATAAATCCAATTTGGAGCAGAGGACAGAAATTGAGCCAAATGATGACAAAATGTGGTAAAGTAAATCCAATGAATTCAAAGAGTTCAGAACAGATTACAATAGCCGACACGTGTTTCGCCCCCTACGGTAGTTCCACCTGGGGATTTATCAGGGCTGAAAACAATTCAAAATAAGTACAATGAGGCCACTTATCGACCTATAAAATCTAACTTTTTTGATAATTAGAATCTGAGCATGCAAAATGTCATGCAAGGCTGTGACCATTCCAAACTTCCAGTGGACTGAATATAAAGTGGAAAAATTAGGATGAAAGATAAAGGGACACTAAGGGTCCCATTACCCCAGTGTATAGCAAAGGAAATGTAGTTGTTTCCGAAAAAAACAAAAAAGGAAGATATAGTGAAACCATACCAGTCCAGAACAGACTAATTGTGACTATTTAGTCCCACTGTTAAAGCAATAGTTCAATAAGAACACCCGTGAGAGAAGTGCAGTTCTCGAGCTCAATTATTAGCAAGTTGCTAGTACTGGAAAATTCAATAGTTAGTATTTTTGGTGAGTTATAATCAAGACTGAATATTAGTGAGCATTTTATAAAGACCACCAAGAAAATAACGAAAGGCATAGATTAATCATACCAATGTAGTATTCACAGTCATTCATCAAATCATCATCATCAACAAAGCCAAAATCTCAGATGCAGAGTTAGCAACGCATGATTCTGACTTGGTGGAGCTGGCTAAGTGGGCTCACCAGAAAAGAGGACACCTGGGCAAGAAGGCCACTAACAGATGGGCAGAAATTAGAGGGATGTACATTGTCCTAGACATGATCATAACTGTGATCATGGAATGTTCTATTTGTTAACATACGCAACATAGATCTGTTCTGCAGACCGTCAGAGGTCAGTTAGAGAGAAAAAAGTTGTCAGGGCAGATATGGCAGATTGATTACATTGGGCCACCACCGAGTAGTTATGGGTGTCAATACGCCTCCATGGTGGTGGATACTTATTCTGGATCTGATTGTGTTCCCATGCAAACGTGCTTCTCAGTTCACCACTCTAAAAATGCTGGACTTGTTAATGTTGTATTATGGAGTCCCACTTCAAGTCCAGAGCAACAACAGGTCACATTTTAAAGGTAAATTGGTGCAAGACAATTGTTCGCAACACAATGTAGAGTGGATTTATCATATTCCATATTACCCACAAGCTGCAGGATTGATTAAGAGAATGCACGGCTTTCTAAAAGCCCAGTTACAAAAGCTTGACGATTAGGCCCTCCAAATTTTAAATAATAGACCTCTGACAAACGCAGAGACTCCTTTAAAGCGAATGTTGACCCCAGATTTGCAGTTACAACCTCATACAGCAACCAACACCATTATGTATTGAGGGGCAAAGACTGGAGCTTTAGTTCCCTACTGAGCAACACCAGAATCTGCAGGTCTTGATTTGTATGCTTTAAACCTGTGCAAACTGAAACCAAGAGATATAGCCTTGATTGAAACAGGTGTTGGGATATAAATTCCCCCAGAGCATTTTGGATTGATTGCCCCTCGATCTGAGCTGGCACTCAAGGGTATTCAGGTCCTGGCGGGAGTGATCGATACAGACTACCAAGGAGGAATTTAAACAAGATTACTGAACAGTGGGGATGCTGATTTGATAATACAACCAGGAAACAGAATTGCTCAGATTTTCATCATTACAGTGCCTGGAGGAATAGTTAATAGGGGACTGCCCCACCTCTTCTTACAGTGCGCCGGGAGGGAGGCTTTGGCTCAACTGACAAAAGTCCTTGTGCTAGTGTGTAGGTAGAATTAGGTAGAATCCCCAAATCGTCCTGCTGAACCAGCAGAGATCATAGCAAAGGGCAAAGACAATGTTATGTTAGTCATGAAACCAGAACATGAGAAGTGGGAATATATACCAGCTGATAAATGGTATTTTCGAGAAAGAGCATACTTGTCTCTTTTACAGAACATACTATGAGGTGGCTTTGTGGTAACTGCGCTGAGTGGTCCTTGTTTAGGCACATCTGAGTGGGGTCAGCAGGGAACGAAAGCCCCCAGCTCTGAAATAATCAACACCTCTGCTGCACCAACCCTTTAACATCTGGACTTACCTAGCACAAACTGTGCTCAACAAAATGGATTTTTGCATGACGAATATGAAAAGCTCTGTTGAAGTCATCTCCACTTGCCTGGTGGAGATCCCAACTCCCGCCAGTGTTTTACTACAAATTTTCAATGACACCAATGCTGATAGAGCAGTGGAAGAAAGTGATGTGTGGACCCCTTTTACACCGAATGAGTACTGCCGGTTTTGCCAAGAAACAACAGAAATAACATGGGAAACTTGACACAAGTGATCACATATATTCTTATTACCAAAATGTCTGCTACAACCTAACATGTGACACTTTTAAAATCGGAACGTGTGCACAAATGTGCCTTGAGGCAACCTCGGGTGACCCCAAGAGATCCCTTGGGAACAACAAGTACTATGTCAATGAAGAAGCGATAAAATGTGTAAAAATGTTAATAATAGCCTGTCTTGCAAGAATATAGGTCCTCATTATGAACATGGCGGCAATCATCGCGCTGCCGGTGGTGGCGGTAACTACAGCCAACAGGCTGGCGGTCCGGACTGCCAAATAATGAAGCACATGAGAAACAGCCAGCGGGCCATCCACACAGCACCATCATTGGAGTGCCGAAAACGACGGAAGAGGCCGCCCACAGGCCGACGGAAAGGCCCCACCCGGCCAACAAATAATGAAGCACAAGACCACCGTCAGTTTGCGTGGCGGGAACAAACCAAATATAAGGAAATACTCACCGCAGGCACACACAACACATCGAAACAGACATGGAGAGAGAGTTGCAAATAATACCAGTCCTGCTCCTTGCAATATGTCTCCACGACTGTGACTGCCGACGAAGACGACAACGATAAGTACTGCAACCTAGTAAACATGGGAAAAAAGGGCAAAGTTACACACCCCCCCCACTTACCCAGCAACGCACTCCCAACCCCTCACACCATCACATGCCATATACACCAGAAGAAGAGGTACTTACCCAACACAAGGCAGAAAAAACCTGCCCAAAGTACACCCATGTGCACCCCACATCTCCACAATGAAACGATTAACCACGTCTCCATATTGTGCCAACAGCACCACTGGGCACACAAACTTTAATACAATATCAAAATAGAAATGCCCAAATAAGGCCATTGGCCAGTCCATTTAGAATACCCTGAAGGGCCTAAATGGGCTGGACTTGACTCCCACATGTGCACAGGGTACTCCACAGTAAAGGGACATCAATGGGGCAGCCGGGCACCTCAGGGAACAGGGGCAGGGGGTAGCGTGGGTGGGGACTTACCCCTGGAAGGGAGGGGGGCTTGGGCTTACGTGTGGGAGGTGGACGGGGTTTGCCCTTGGAAGGTGGGGGAGTGGGCTTAAACCTGGGGGTGGAAGAGGGACCTGGGGCAGCACGGGGCTTCTTCCTCTCTGGGGAAGGGGCTGTGGAATGGGAAGGGCAGACTGGAGCGGACTTGGACAAGGAAGGGGTGGACAGGGCAAGGAGATGGGCTCAAACAGGCCAACACAGGGGAGGAAAAGTTTCTTTGGGGCAATTGGGGTGGATATGGAGGAAGGTGTGGGAGTGGAGGTAGAGGGAGTGGTTGTACCAGGTGTAGGTGTGCTGGACATGGATGCAGGTGCCTGTACAGTATGCTGATGTGTGGTAGATGTGTGTTGAGTGGGTGTCTGGGAACGTTTGAGTGTCTTGGGAGGAGGGGGGTAGACACAGTGGAGCAAAACAGGCTGCCAGTGTAAATGCATGTTGTCTGGGTGTCTGCAGGTCTGGTGAGTGTGCTATAGTCAGTCAATATAGTTGTGGTGAGTGCCGGTGTGGTGTCTGGGGTGGATGACTGGATGTCAGATGTTGTGGTGACTGCAAGAATGGGGCCAGTAGCAGTGACTAAGGGTGCAATGCATGTGGGTGTGCATGTTGAGGTGACAGACAGGGAGGCGGGAGAGGTGGACACACTGGGGGAAGTGGATGTTGTCGTGTGTGCCTTTGTATGTTGGCTGTGTGTATGCCTGTGGTGGGAGGTGTGGTGCTTGTGTTTCTCTGTGTGCTTCTTGTGTGTTGAGGTGTGTGCATGGCTGTCTGAACGTGTGCTTGGGATGGGTGAAGGGAGTGGGGTGCTGGAAGGTGTAGAGGTGGTTGGAGGGGGATGGAAAGACCAGGGACACTGGCTGCCATCAAAGAGGAGGCCAGAGCCTGAAAAGGTCTCTGTAGGCCAGACATGCACCATTAATGCCTTCCAGGTATGCATTGCTGCATCTGGGATGCTAGCCCCTGGATGGCGTTCACAATGATTGTCTGCCGTTCAGAGATGGTCCTCAGGAGGTCAACAGCCTCCTCCGTGAGGGCCACAGGGCTGACTTAGGGCAGGGGATGAGGCGCCTGGGGCGAAGGAGACACCCACCCTCGTCGGTGAGCAGGCACAGGCAACTGGGTGGGGAGCAACTGGGAGGGTGGTGATGGCATAGGGGGTGGCGGAAGATGACAAAGAATGGGTGGGCCCATGGGGTCCGCCACCACCAGGGAGCTGCCATCGGAGGAGGTATCAGAGTCACTACAGCCAGTGGTAGTCGCCTCCCCTGTGGTACTCCTCTTGCCTTCCAACCCACTGATCCCCTTGGGCTCCGCCGACTCTGCCTCCTTGGAACCGTGGGCCACTGCATCCCCACTCGCCGGTGCCACTGCTCCCTCGCCAGATGATACTGATGTACACAAAGAACACAAGAGCATAGGGGTAGGGAGACAAAACATGAGAGAAATCTGTAAATATCTGAATGGATGTACATACTTGGTGCACATACACTCCCATCCAGCTTACACACCTACAAGCAGCACCTACAACAACAGTCATGACTATGCCCCTGACTAGTGGCCACTAACCCAGAATATAATTAATTTCCCACATGAAACACTGACCTGATGAACTGGGTGGACTACACACATGGGGGACCATGGCCAGACAATGCACCCACTAGTCCATGTGCCCACAAAGAATCCTATAGTACAGGTAGATCAATCTCCATGGGCATATTGTGACTGTTGACACCTGCCCCACACCATTTCCGTGCCCATGGGGGCAGGACTGCTGGAACACACCTGTCAGAGTGCCTAGCACTAGATAGCATACATACCACAGCATCCAAACACATCCATTAAAGTGGTATTAAACATTGTTGGTACTCACCCCCTTGTGGCTGCTGAGCTGCCTTCAAGCGCCCATCCAAATTCGGATATGCCACCGCCGGAATGCTGGACATTAGGGGGGTCATGGTCCGATGGCACCCCTTCCTCGTTGAGAAGCCTTACTCAACTGGGCCTCGCATGTCTTCCTGGCCCAGCGCTGCAGGTCCCCCCACCGCTTCCTGCAGTGGGTGCTCTGCCAGTTGTAGACCCCCAGGGTCCACACATCCTTGGCAATGGTTGGCCAGAGTCCCCTCTTCTGATGGGCGATGACCTGAATGGGATAGACAGAGAAGAAAAACAGATGTCAGGATATGCCCATCTGATACAGCTGACATGTCATCCCCTATGGGACGGAAACTTCACAGGATCATTTTACCAAACCACGCAATCTACGCCTGTGCAGTGACAAATCGAGCACACATGCATACAGGCATCCATCACACACATTCATGCAAGACAACCGCCAACTCACCTGCTTCTCTGGTCGCCCATATAACTTGGCATAAAGGGGTAGGACCCCCGTCCACGAGCTTCTCCAGCTCCTACGTGGTGAAGGCCAGGGCCCTTTCCCCTGTGACTCGTGCCATTGGAGTAACCAGAGTCAAGACACAGCAGCACACTCAGTGGAGTACTTGCATGCACAGGATTCGGGAGTCAAGTGAAATTGGGGTGATGACATGGCGTACCCTCCACGGCGGTGTGCAGCGTCACCGCCGGCTACGATCATGATAGGCCCAGTTACACCAGTGACAACCATGTAAACCAATAAATAGGTGCACGGCAGTGAACACCGCCTTCTGCCATGACGACTACCGCCAGTGGAATAATGTCACTTCCACTCCTTCATATCTGGATGGCAGGAGGCTGCCATTTTGCTAGCACCACGTACATATTTCCTGGTCAGGGGCCCCATTCAGGGCCTTCAAATCCCACCCCTTAGTCACATGCCCACATCAGTGTCTGTTCCTCACATCAGACGAGAGGTATCACTGCATACATGTCCATCATAAATTGCTTGTGTGTGTAACATACACATTGTACACCAGTTATTCATTCACAACATGTTTTGCATGTGTATGTGTGTCCCTCTTATGTGCTCTTTCTTCCCCACAGGTACAGACCCATGTGGTGAGGGAGGGCCCCATCTGTGTACAGACCTCTTGTTGATTTGGCTACTATGGAGGAACGTAACATAATTGTCACCTACAGACTCAATCTTTCAACATCCAGGACCTATGTTCCTTACTGGATCCTGTACTGAGACCGGCTAATTCTAATAAGCATGCCGTCCCTACTGAAGTGCAAGTGCTCTCTGTACTCCACTTTTTGGCTACGGGCTCCTTTCAGGTGACAGTGGGCATGGGTGCAAGGTTCTCACAGCCAATGTTTAGCCTCATCCTGTCCCAATTCCTGGATGCATTTGTACAACACATGCAGACATGTGTCCAGTTTTCCCAAAGGGCTGAACTCCTTGCCATCAAGTCTGGATTTTATGCCTTTGCTAACATTCCCCATGTTATAGGTGCAATCGATGAAACCAACATAGCTCTCATCCCCCTACGAGTGAATGAACAGGTTTACAGGAACAGAAAGAACTTCCACTCAATTAACATACAATTGGTGTGTACTGCTGACCAGTGCATATCACATGTAAATGGCAGGTTTCCAGGATCAGTTTATGATTCCTTTGTCCTGAGGAACAGCAGAGTGCCATACATGATGGAACTACTAAAAGGGGACAGAGGTTGGCTCATAGGTGATTGTGTATGACACTGGATCAGTACATTGCTAACAGCCACGCTGTATGCAAGTAATGGCAGTTTGGTAAAGTGCTCTTTCGCCCACTTTTGCAGGTGATTCTGGCTACCCCAACTTGCAATGACCCCTGACACCAGGACAGGTGCAGAGAGGAATTTTAATGAGGCACATGGACGTACTAGGAGGGTGATTGAGCGCACTATAGGTCTCCTGAAGGCTAGATTTCATTGCCTTCATCTCTCTGTAGGATCCCTGTGCTATGGCTCTGAGAAGGTGTGTAAAATAGTGGTGGCCTGCTGCATGCTGCACAACTTGGCTGTGAGGAGAGCTATCCCCCTACTAGAGGAGGAGAGTGCTGTACATCCAGACCTGCTACCGCTGAGAGGCAATCAGAGTGATGGTGAGGATGGAGAGGGGGAAGATGTCCACTCCAGGTACTGTTGTGCGTGGTGTACCATTCCTGCAATAAAGGAATGAATATGGAATTGACTGGCTAATGCATTCAGACTTACAACTGAATAATCATAATGACAGGGGACATACCAATTTGTGTAAATGTGTTTTATTACGTGTTACAATTTCATAGGTGCGCTGTACAGTGATAGGAAGTGGGCTCATGGTGCATGTCCATACCAGGTACATGGGCTCAGCGATTGGTGGCAGTGGGTATTGGTCTATATGTCCCTTGCAAGTTGGTATGTTGCTATTGGAGGGTCAAGATGGTAGCACAGTGGCACACTTGGGAGACAGTTCAGGTCAAAGTCACTTCTTAGCGGGGGCCTTGGTCTTGGCAGGTGTTCCAGTGCCATATCTGGGCCTGAGGGCACGTTTGAGTGACTGGTGCTGGGCTGCAGGGGTAGGGGCACTGGTCTCCTGTGTGTCCTCTGCCAGTGCCACCAGTCCAGTTACTGCTGCAGATGTAGAGGGTAGGTCTGTGTCCTGGGCAGTGTTAGGGGCTTCCAGGTTTGGGGGGGTCTTAGGCTGGCTTGGATAGTGGTGCTGCAGCACCCCTGCAATGGTGGCCATGGCGTCATTGAGTTGTTTCCACTGCTCCATGGCCTCTTGGTGTTGGGGTATCTGCAGCCCTTGATTCTGCTCCAGGGTGGCCAGGATCAAGCCCATCCTGTTTTGGGTATGGTAGTATGCTCCCAGGACCTCTGAGATCACCTCCTGGGCTGCAGCATCCACCCTTTGGCCTTCCCCCCTGGGCCACTGATGCCCTCCCACTGGGCCTAGCCCCCTGTGTCTGTGTCCCATGCACAGGTCCCACTTGCACTGGGGCCATCATCACCCTGCCTATTAGCTGGTGGAGACTCTGGCCTCTGTACATTTGGTCCACCAGTCTGTGGCCTGGAGACAATGGTGTGTGGTCGTTTGGCCTGAGCTGATGGTGGTGGCTGGGTGGTAGGGGTGTCAGTGGTATCCTGGGTGGGGCTTCTGGAGGGTGACAGTCCAGGACTGTGTGACGGGCCAGGGTAATCCTCACTGTCCATACATACCTCTCCAGTCTCCTGAGTGGAGCCTCTGTCTTCGTGTGGGGTGCTGGCACTCCTTGGCCTTTCCGTCCGGGTGGCATGGGTGGTGGTGCCTGTGGGTGGGAGTGGACATGTATGTTACATGTACAGAAACAGATAAGGATGCACAGCCCTGCCCTATTTTCTACTGTTTATTCCCCTGTCGGGCCATGCAGGGACCTTTTGTGGGATTATCTTTTCCTTTTGCATGGGATGTGGAGGTGCATTGTGGGTGCAGTAGTGCCATTGTAATTCCTTGCAGGGGTAGGTGACTGTGCACAGGGGAAGAGATGTGGACCTGTTAGTGGATGTATCGGCATGCAGGGTGAATGGATGTAGTTATTGTGGCCTGGGTGGGGTAGTGGTCCTGGTGGTAGTGAGGGGATGGGGTGGTACATTCATTACAGGTGTGGTGGATATGAAGAAATTGTAGTTGACTTACCCGAGTCCAGTCATCCAGTGAGTCCCTCCGGGTGCAGGATAGCCAGTACCTTCTCCTCCCAGTCGGTGTAGTCGGGGGTGTAGGTGGGGGTCCTCCCCCAGTCTTCTGTACCGCAATGTTGTGCCTGGATGCCATAGACTTCACCTTCCCACGCAAGTCGTTCCATCTCTTGCAGATGTCGTCCCTTGTGCGTGGATGATTTCTCACTGCGTTGACCTTGTTTACAATCGCCTGCCATAACTCCATCTTCCTGGCCATGGGTGTGTGCTGGACCTGTGACCGAAGATTTGTGGCTCGACCTTCAGTATTTCGTCCACCATGGTCCTTAGCTCCCTATCTGTGAAGCGTGGGTTCTTAGGGGGTGCCATGGTGTGTGTTAAGGGTGTGGTGTTCTGGGTGTATTGGTGAGGGTGCTTTTGTGTATATGTGTGTGTGCCTTTTGTTATGTTGTGTACAGTGTAAGCGTGTAGTGTTCTCAACATCTGTCATGCAATTGGCGCTCGAAAGCATTGTTGGGGTGTGTATGTGAGTGTTTTATAGTGTTGTGGATGTGTGTCAGGTGTGTGGGTTTCAAACTTGCAAATGTGTGCATTTCTTGCCGTTGGGTCCCATTGCAGGCCGTGGCGGTCTGTACCGGCAATCATCGTTCGACATCCACTATCTACCACAGTGATTTGTGCATCATTATTTGGTGGGCGGAGGATTTGTCTGCTTGGCGGTGGCGGGGTGTACAGCCTTTCCGCCATCAAAGGCCCTGGCGGTGGCTGGAGGTTGGTGAATTTTTGAAGGTTTCTGTTTTTGGCATAATTATATGGCGGTGTGCTGTTCACCGCACACTGGCGGTCTTCTGTTCACCCTCCCACGGCAGTCGGTGGTGTTTCCCACCACGTTCATAATGAACACCATAGTGTCTGCTGCTTGTCACATCAAGCATGTCAAATCACCTGTTGGATGGTTATTTTCTTGTTGAAATATCACATATGCTTACATTCCTGCAAATATAACTGGACTCACTTTTACTGCTTTCTCCTCCATTTTTTCTGTGGCTTCTCCTTGCTTTTCCCTCATGCTCACTGCTTTCACAATGCTTTCTCCCCATTTTTTGTGTGCCTTTGCCTTGCTTTTCCCTTGTTTTCACTGCTTCC
Organism: Pleurodeles waltl; assembly: GCF_031143425.1. Lineage (NCBI taxonomy): Eukaryota > Metazoa > Chordata > Amphibia > Caudata > Salamandridae > Pleurodeles > Pleurodeles waltl. The sequence continues at coordinate 1,558,375,646 of NC_090444.1, forward strand.
TCCTTGCTTTCTCCACTGTGTTTTTGTGTGACTTCTCCTTGCTTTCCCTCGTTTTAACTTTTTTTCTCTGGGACCTTCAAGCGTCTGGATACTCTGTCAAGTGATTAGCTGTACTTTACAAATCCTGACTGATTGACTGATTAATTGATTGAAGATTATCAAATAGCTCAAGAATCTATCTGGTGAAGGTGTAAAAGAAGTCACAAAGAAAATACTGCAAGCTCATGAAGTCACGTACTGTCAAAATAAAGAAGCCTTGAATCTCAAATTCAATCCAATGCTGGTACATTTTCAGTCAAGAACAACACAGATTTGTTGAATCCACAGACAAATCTGTTGAGAGACTGGATATGCTCATCAAACACTGTGATGAATTTAATGATGAGGAAGCAATATGTCTCAGAGTTATTGACAGATGCATGTCAGATTTATTCAGATGATGAATGCTGAGAGAAATGCTTAAGTTGGAATGTGTTTTCATAGCCGCAAGTGCTGAAGAGCATGCTGACTGACAAGCAGCTGACATGGAGTGCAGAGGTGCCAAAGTAAGAGAGTCATGAACATGAAAAGCAAGCAGGAACACAAGGCTGAAGGACACAAGGTAATGTCTCCACTGAAAAAGAAGTTGTGTTTTCAGGTGTGGATTGCTGTTTGCAAATTAAGGTAAATATCCTGCTATTTGGCTGTGAGAATTTGAACCATTTTGTAATGGTTTGCATGGCAAAAGAAAAAGTAAGTGCATCATGGTGAGAAAACAAAATGGCTGCCGGAAGGTTCCAGAAGCAACGTTCAGCGCACACCCACAAGGTCAAGCAACAACACCAACTGAGATGAAACTGACAGCAAACAAAGTCGATCATCATCTAAATCATCGTAAAAAAAATTCTTTAGTATCAATATCAAGTGAAACTGAAGAAGACTGTACAATGTCCATCTTTGCCTCAGAAAAATGTGCCCATTTAGCACTGGCAGCATGTGAAGAGAAATACCAGTCTGTTAGACTTATCAGCTCTTGGCATGGTTTCCCTGTCTTTTTGCTTCTGATCTCCTGTTTTTGATCCTGTGCTGAATTTCGTTTTTGCTAGCTTTAGGACTCTGGGCACTTTATCACTGCTGACCAATGCTAAAGTGCAAGTGCTCTCTGTCTAAATTATATGGGTGATTGGTTTATCCATGATTCCCTAGTGAAGTGCAATATGTGTGCCCAGGGCCTGTAAATCAAATGCTTCTAGTGGGCCTGCAGCACTGATTGGGTCATCCTCGAGAGTAGCCCTGTAAACATGTCTCAGGCCTGCCAATGCAGTGTCTGTGCGTACAGTCTTAAACTGCCATTTAAACCTGGCAGGTGTACCTACTTGCCAGGCCCAAACCTTCCCTGTTACAACATAATGTACGTAACCCTTGGAGTAGGCCAAAGGCAGCCCCATGGGCAGGGTGCAGTATATTTAAAAGTTGGGACATGTACTGGTGTGATTTACATGTCCTGATAGTGAAATACCGCACAATTTGGTTTTTAGTATTGCAATGCCTCTCTCTCTCATAGGGTATCATTGGGATTGCTTTGACATATCTTTTAACTGTGATTTCCCATTGAGAGCAGATAGAGATGTAGTGTGAGGTCTCTGAACTCAAAATTTAAAAAAAACATCTTTTGGTGAAGTTGGTTTTAGAATTGTGAGTTTGAAAATGCCACTTTTAGAAAGTGATATGCAAAACCAAATGTTACAGGAGGAATTATTTCTATACATATTCACTGTTTATTGATGGTCACCATAGTTAACCAACCAAAACTCAATTAAGATAAAATATACATAACCAAATACATAAATTCAAACAGTCATACGTAGCATATTGTAAAAAACGAAAGACACACTTTACTTTTCGTATACATCACGAGCAATGTCAAGACTTCTATACACTAATAATAATTATTCTGACCACATAATATAGCAATATATATACATACAACACTAACACTTCCTCTTCAGCAGTCCAAAGGGCTGAGGAAGCGTAAAAGACCTCCTAATCGCAAGCATTGTGAATCCTCCCTAACCACAGTGAACTCATCATATGTATAGTGTTCAATAACTGGAAGCTTGAAGAAAAGGATATTGGCTCTTTTGGACTTGTGATTCAGAACGCTTGTGAATAATTATTATAAGTGTATGGGAGTCTTGACATTGCACTTTGCGTATACCAAAAGTAAAGTGTGTCTTTCATTTTTTACAATATGCTACGTTTGACTGTTTGAATTTATGTATTTGTGTATACTTTTTTACTTAATATTTTTTCTCAATTGAGTTTTCGTTAGATCACTACGTTGGCCATTAGTAAATAGTGTGAATATTTACAGAAATAATAACATCTGGAACATTTGGCTTTGCATATCATACTACCCAGTTCCAAGGGGAAAATTGGGTTGCCCTGTCTTTCATAAACACTTTTAGAAAGTGGGCATTTTCTTGCTTAACCATTCTGTACCTCTGCCTGTCTGCTGAATACATGTCTGGGGAAGGGTGACAGTTGGGATGTTTGTGAATTCAATCTAGACAGTCACACAGAGGGAGCTGAGGTGTGCACTGATATCCTGTTAGGTCTTCCTGTGCTAGAGTTGTAGGAGGAGTTGACACTTGCACCTGAATAAGGGTATGCCTGTCCTCATACAAAGCAGTCTCCAAATCCTGGGGAGTGTTCTGGGGCCAGGGCAGGGAAAGACAGGGTCTTGTGCACTACAAAGACTTCTGTTTGATGTTTACCTACTTCAAAAATAGAAATAGGTATAAGAAGTGGACGGCTGACACCACATAGTTAGAATCCTTCTGGAATTAGGAAATTCTATCAGGAAGAAGAGCTGGATGCTGCGGGAGGAACTGCCACTCTGCCTGTTGCTTTGTTGTGCTGGCCTGCTGCTTGCTGCTTCTGTTCTGGGAGTGAAAGGACTGGACTTGGCTTTCTACATCCTGCTTTCCAAGGTTCTCCACTGGATCGGCCTGAGCTTGTCCCCTGTTAAGAGGTCTCAGGAACATCAAAGACTTAGGCCCTCATTACAACATTGGCTGTAAATCCCACTTAACGCTGTGCAGAAGACCGCCATCACACAGCTGCGGAATTCCGCTACAGCTATTACGACCCACAGCTCGGAATCCGCCAAAATCTAGACACCCACACAAGTCCGCCAAACCAAAGGTCAGTGATAAACTGGTGATAACAAAACCGACACTGTCACGCCAACAGGAATACGTCCACACTATCACGACCCACTAATCTACGTGGGGTCTTTAAACCGCGGTATTCCATTGGCGGTACAAACCGCCGCACTCAAAATACACACACATTTACAAAACACAACCACATTGGACAAATCAAAATACACACACCTGATACACATACACACACCACTCCCACACACCCAATACAATATAAAACACACACCCACATCACCCACAAACCCCTACGACAAAAATTGAGAACGAAGCACAGAGAGAGACACCACCCTCAACAAATTAGCATCCACAGACACACAACACCATCACTCACACAACATCCACGCACCTCACACAACACACACAAATACATCCCCTCACACATCACAACACACACCACCTCACACATCACCCACACCACACCATGGCACCGCAAAGACACCCCAGGTTCTCTGAGGAAGAGGTCAGGGTCATGGTGGAGGAAATCATCCGGGTAGAGCCACAGCTATTCGGATCATAGGTGCAGCACACCTCCATTGCTAGGAAGATGGAGCTATGGTGCAGAATCGTAGACAGGGTCAACGCAGTGGGACAGCATCCAAGAACACTGGATGACATCAGGAAGAGGTGGCATGACCTACGGGGGAAGGTGGGTTCCGTGGTCTCAAGACACCAGATTGCAGTTCAGAGGACTGGCGGCGGACCCCCACCTCCTCCCCCACAACTAACAACATGGGAGGAGCAGGTCTTAGCTATACTGCATCCTGAGGGCCTCGCAGGAGTAGCTGGAGGAATGGACTCTGGTAAGTCAAATCTTAACTATTACATCCCCCACCCTACCTGCATGCTATCACATACTCCCACCCTCACCCCCATCACTCCAACACCTCACATATGTCCTACTATCACAAACCACCCATCCCAACACCAAGCCCTGCATGCAACACCAAAGCATGGACACCCATCACCAAAGCATGTCCACTATAGATACCCACACAGATCCCCAAACCAAATATCACACAAGGTCCTGCACAAGAATGTAAGCACTGGGGTACAGGGTCACCCACCCATTGCACACGATGGCACACACAGATGCAATAATCATACCTTTACACCCCTGCAGGACCCCTACCCAACGTCACCAGACAGGAGGTTCCAGACATGTCTACACCCCCCCCACAGAAGAGGCCCACAGTGATGACAGCAGCTCTGTCCAACTGGATCTAGATGACCAGCCCGGCCCATCTGGGACCTCGGGACAGTCGGTTCCCCACACACTGGCACATGCCACCACAGAGCCTCCCCCCTCAGGAAACACCAGCACAGCACCTACCCAGCGGGCCCATACCTCTGTCCCCAGGACACATCAAGCAGCAGTGTGTCCACCACTACAGAGAACCCAGGTAAACCCACAAACCCAAGAACATCAGGGACCTGGGGGCAGTGGCAGTGGGCACACGGTTCAGGCGACAGAGGCACAGGAAAACAGGGGATCTGGGAGGACTGCTGTGCGACAGGGGGAGGGCAGGCCCAGGGAACCCACTCTCCACGAGGCCCTCTCCAACATCATGGGAGCGTACCATCATTCACAGGAGACGATGGCAACGTTACTGGCCAAGTTTTAGGAGACCCAGCGGCTGCTGGAGGAACAGTATTTGGGGATCAGGGAGGAACTCAAGTCCATCAACACTACCATGGTCACCATTGTAGGGGTGCTGAAGGACCTTGTGAACAGCAGGAGGGACACTGTGGCACAACAAGGGGCCCCTGACACTAGCCTCGATGATGAACTGCCCACCACCTCCGGCCGGCGCTAGTGGACAGGAGGCATCGCCACAGGACCACGACACCAGCACCCCACCCCCTGCAGATGGAGAACCACCCCGCAAACGGTCCCTGAGATCCAGGCACAAAACAGAGAACAAAGCCAAGACCCCCGCCAAGAAATGAGACCACCCTGAATGTCATCCTTCTGTCCCACTTCGTCACCCTGTCCATCCTTAAACTGCCCTAGCTCCACTTCCTATGCCCTTTTGGACAATGCACCTGTGAGACAAATAACTGGACTCTGCAACGGACATTCCTCCACCATCACCCCTGACCATTTTACAACCCCCTCCACTAATTTGCACTTAAATAAACACCATTGAATCACAAAACAATCTGGAGTCAGTCTGTGCTTTCACAAATGTGTATTTGCAATAACTGAGGAAAATAGCAATGTCCATTGTATTGTCAACATACATATGTCACACAGCTCTAGTCCATGAGGTAACATAGCAGAGGTCACACAGTGGGACCCACATCTGTGAAATGGAAAGGCAGAGTGACAGGTCAGGGTCCATACACTGGGTGAAAGTGACGGACATATGATAGATCTAACAATTGTATGAGATGTAGGAGGCAGTGATGTCTTCTTACCTGTGTCTCCCTGAAGTATTGCTGGATCACGTTGTTTCTGTTGTCTATATCCTCTTCTTCTGCCTCCTCTTCTTCACTGTCCACAGGCTCCACAGCTGCCACAAGACCTCCTTCTGGACCATCCTCCTGCAGAAAAGGCACCTGTCGTCGCAAAGCCAAGTTGTGCAGCATACAGCAGGCCACGATGATCTGGCACACCTTCTTTGGTGAGTAGTACAGAGAACCACCTGTCATATGCAGGCACCGGAACCTGGCCTTCAGGAGGACGAAGGTTATTTTTATAATCCTCCTAGTTCGCCCATGTGCCTCACTGTAGCGTTCCTCTGCCCTTGTCCTGGGATTCTGTACACCTGTTCACTCCTGCGGGGGGTACCAAAGCCACATGTGTCCCATCAATGGCACCTATGATGTTGGGGATATGTCCCAGGGCATAGAAGTCACCTTTCACTGTGGGCAAATCCTCCACCTGAGGGAAAACGATGTAGCTGTACATGTGTTTCAGCAGGGCAGACAACACTCTGGACAACGCGTTTGAGAACATAGGCTGGGAGATCCCTGGTGCAATGGCCACTGTTTGAATAGACCCATTTGCCAGGAAATGGAGTACTGACAGGACCTGCACTAGAGGGGGGATTCCTGTGGGATGGCAGATAGCTGACATCAGGTCTGGCTCCAACTGGGCACACAGTTCCTGGATTGTGGCACGATCAAGTCTGTAGGTGACTATTACATGTCTCTCTTCCATTGTCGACAAGTCCACCAGCGATCTGTACACCGGAGGATGCCGCCATCTCCTCACCTGCCCCAGCGGACGTGCCCTATGGACGAGAACAGCGAGCACAGAGTCAACCAACACTGAGGTAGTAAAAAAAGAATTTATTGCACACATTTGTCAATCCGCTATGTGCCTGTCTCTGTGTGTATGCAAGGCCTAGATATGTGTGACACATTTAAAAATAATGCCATGTGGCCCCCTGAAATGGCGGCTGCCTGACCTGTAATGTGGGACAAGGGGATATGAGGTAACTGCGCTGTCGTTGTACACCGTCGCGGTAGGCGGTTTAAGACCGCGGCGCAATCCTGCATTGGTTAACATTGGGCCCTCTGGGTCCCAGGAGCCATTGACAATGTACGCCGGCGGTGACGGTACGCACTGCCGCAGACGTGACCGCCATTTTCTGTCTGTTCACTCACTTGATACCTGACCTTCGACAGGAGAGGACCTACACTGCAAGTGCTGCTGTGACCTGTGTCTGGAAGCGACGATGGCTCATGTGTCTGGGGAAAGGGCCCCTGCCTTCACTTCGGAGGAGTTGGAGAAGTTAGTGGATGGGGTCCTCCCCCAGTACACACTACTCTACGGTCCTCCAGACAAACAGGTGAGCATGCTGTATGGGCAATGCCTGTTTGGAGTGGTGTGGATGGAAGATACATGGGGGGGGCTGAGGCCTGCATGAGCGGACAGTGAGTGTATGTCAGGGCAAGGGTGGGAACGTGGGCCAATGACTGTGGCGGTCCGGACAGTTAAAGTTTTTCCTTTTCCCCTGTACTATTCCTCTAGGTCAGCACCCACCAGAAGAAGGATATTTGGCGTGCCATCGCCAAGTACGTCCGGACCCTGGGGGTCCACCACAGACGGACCACCCACTGCTGTAAAAGATGGGAGGACATTCGTCGCTGGAGCAAGAAGACGGCGGAGGCCCAGCTGGGGATGGCCTCCCAACGTGGGTGCCCGTCGCACCATGACCCCCCTGATGTTCTAGATCCTGGCGGTGGCGTATCCGGAGTTGGATGGGCACTTGAGGGCGTCACAGCAGCCACAAGGGGATGAGTACCGTCACATCCATCTGACTCTGCGCACATTAGGAGGTGTCCGGTTGGGGGAGGTGGGCAGTGGGTTACCCTAGGCTAGGGCAAGCTTTGTAGGCAAGGACCCTTTGTGAGGCAGGCTATGTGGCGCCCCAACCCCACCAGTGGTAAGAGCCATCTACACCTAGTCAGGCTCCTGTGACTTCCATGTGTGCAGCAATCGGGCATAGGCCTTGTACCCCATGTCCCTGTGATTAATTAGGGAACTCTAAGTGCATGGCGTAGTGCAGAGGGCTGCTGTGTCTGTAGTGTCCGCCAATGGTAGCGGTATTGCATGCACTGAACATGTCTTTCTTCTTTCTCCCCCCCCCCTTTTTGTGGTGTCCCTGTCCTTGTGTGCATTAGCATCATCAGGCAGAGGAGCAGTGCCACCGGAGCAGGAGGGAGCTGCATCCCACATGGCCCTGGAGGGCGAGACAATGGAGTCTGAAGTTACCAGTGGGACGGAGGGCGAGGGGAGCTCCACGTCGGGGACAGGAGCAGAGACCAGCGACACCGACTCCTCCTCTGATGGGAGCTCCCTTGCAGTGGCGGGCCCCTCTGTGCCCACCGCATCTACAGGTACAGCCATCACCCCCCCTACCAGCACTGCCCTCCCAGCAGCCCCTCAGCGTGTGTCCCGTGGCTGATCACCCAGGAGGGTGGGCATCTTCTTCGAGGCAGGCACCTCAGGCCCTGCCCCAGTCAGCCCTGCTGCCCTCAGTGAGGAGGCCAGTGACCTCCTGAGATCCCTCACTGTTGGGCAGTCCACCATTCTGAATGCCATCCAGGGTATAGAGAGGCAGCTGCAACAAACAAATGCATACCTGGAGGGCAGGCAGCCCAACAGCGAGCATTTCAGGCTCTGGCCTCTGCACTGATGGCAGCCATTGTCCCTGTGTCCAGCCTCCCCCCTCCAACTTCCTCCACCCAGACCCAATCCCCTGTACCTCAGCCTATCCCAAGCACACCATCAGACGAGCATGCACACACATCAACACACAAGGGTGGCTCAGGCAAACATAAGCACCACACATCCCACAGGCACTCACACAAGCATCCTACCCATGCACACATACCAACATCAACTGCCTCCACTGTGTCCCCCTCCTCCACGTCTCCCTCCTCCCTCCCTGTCACGTCTCCACTCACACCTGCATGCACTACATCCTCAGCCACTACCTCCATCACCAGCACGCCCATCACCACACACCGCTCACGTGCACTCACCACCCCCACTACCATTCACACTTCTCCTGTGTCCTCTACCAGTGTGTCGGTGAGCAATCCTCCCAAAGTACACAAACGCAGTCACACACCCACCCAAAAGCCATCCACCTCACAACAGCCTACAGCCCATGCACCTTCACCCAAAGTAACCAAACGAACACCTCCTACAACCACTACCTCTTCCTCCACTCCCAAACCCCCTCCATTTACCCATTCCAGTGTGTCTAAAAAGCTTTTTCTATCAAATGTTGACCTCTTCCCTACACCCCCCCCCGTCTGTCCCCTAGGGCCGCCTTTCCAGGTCCCAACCCAGCACCTTAGCCACCACATCACCGGGCACAGTTGTGCCAGCAATAGCGGTGTTTTGGAGTGCGCCAAGCAACAGGGCTGCCAGTGTCCCAAGGAGCGAGGGCAAGGACATTCCGCCATCTCCAAAACAGAAAAAGTTGCCCACATCCCGGAGGGAGAAGGTGAAAACACCTGCCACCAAGGGCTCAGGCAAGACAAAAGTTGAAAGTGGGAAGACAGCTGCGCCACCATCCAATGTGGGGAAGGGCCTGAAAATGAAAGGCAGGTCCACGTCGATGCCAACCTGCACGACAGACAAGACCGCCATCGGCACTGCCACCTGCACCGCCGCCACAGACACTGCCACCAGCACCCTAGACACTGAGCCCTTCACCAACACCGCATACACTGTGCCCTTCACCAGCACCGCAGTCAGTGAGCCCGCCACCAGCACCGGCGCTACTGACACCGCCGCCAGCTGGAGAATCGATGCAGCGCCTGTCTCACGGCTGCAGAATCAAAGCAGCACCTGTTTCACTGGGGTCCCATCAACACAGCGTGTCTGGATTTTCCACGCATCGACCCTGGGCACCAATTTCTCATCGACCTCCCCACTGCAGTAAGGAACCGAGGCTATGTGTCCAGAAATCGATGCAGTGTCTTTCTTGCTAGGAAAGAATAGACGCATCACCTCCCCTGCCAGTAAGGAGCCAACACATTGCTGTGCTTTTCCGGTGCCTCACCTACATTGTGGCCTGCATCATCTTAGTTTTTTTCACATCCCAGGTACTTTTGGTAAAGAGATACATCCATTGATTCCTATGGAATAAGATTTGCATAAACTTTTAAAAAGAGATATTTTGACTCGTGTGTGGGGGATTTTTGTCATTTTGGTCTTGATTTACTCGGATAAACATTGTCCATTTTTCTAAACGGGTGAGGGGTCCTTTTGCAGTGTTTTCGCTGTGTTACTGTGTGTGTCTGTACAAATCCTTTATACATTGCCTCTGGGATAAGCCAGACTGCTTGTGCCAAGTTACCAAGGAGGTGAGCAGGAGTTACCTTACCTGAGTGACTCCCTTACTCTGACTACAGTGAGGGTCCCTACATGGACAGGGCGCAAACCAATGTCAACTAGAGACCCCATTTCTACAGCAGTCAAAGAAAAGTCAACATGAAAAAGCCCCAAAGTCATTCAAAGACTGCTTTACACTGAAAGTAAACGGTTATTCAATACCTTTGATTATTGACAGTGGTGCGTCAATAAATGTTATGCCTGAAGAGAAGTATAATGAAATATATCCATTACCACGACAGACGCCATCGAGAACTAAAGTAAACACATGGGCTGTAATGATGCAATTGAAAACTCAAGGTCCATTCCTAGCAATGATGAAACACAAGAAGACAAAAGTGCAAGTGCCCATTCATGTGTTTCAAGGTACTGCGTCAAGTGCCTGTTTCAGCACAGCTGCTGATATGGGATTGATCTCAGTGAACTACAACATGAATGCTCATCACGAAATAGTAAGTCAGTTTCCTTCTTTGTTTCATGGATTAGGAAAAATTAAGATTAGGAAAGTACAATGGCATATTAAGGAGGATGTACGTCCTGCTGCAGAAAGTCACAGAAGAATTGCTTTCATTTACAAGAAGCTGTTGAAAGGGAACAGCTTATCATTGAGCGTTCTGCTGGTCCAACGCCATAGGTTTCTCCCATAGTGGGAGTACCCAAAAAGGACACTAAAGGAGCTGTACACATCTGTGTGGATATGTCTCAAGCAAACAAGGCAACTGAAGGAGAACAACATCCAAGTCTGTACATTGCTGACATGATAACACAAGTAAATGGTGCGAAAGTCTTCTTGTGCAGGGACATTACAACCTTTTCAACACATGTTGGTCTATTTCAATATAAAAGTCTAGGTTGTGGTGTGTCATGTGCTGCAGACACTTTTTGAGATGTCATTCGACATATCACACAGTCTTTCATGAATGCTTTTAACCACAATGATGACATTTTAGTCTTCAGAGTTACACAGAAATAAATAAATAAAGCTCTCAAGCAAATGTGTCATTTACTAGTTGATGCAGGTTTAACTTTCAATGCTGAGAAATGTGAATTAAATAAAACAAAGCTAGAGTCCTTTGTCCATATGTTTTATGATATAGGTATAACACTAGATCCCGCTAAAGTGCAAACGCTGTTAACTGCAAGTCCTCCACAAGATGTTTCCCTGTTACAGTCATTCCTTGGCATGGCCGGCTACCGTTCCAGATACGTACAAGACGTTGCCACAATGGGTGCTCCCTTGAGAGACTTGACGGAAAAGACTAGTTCATTTAATTGGTCATATGAATGCAAGCTAAGCTTTAAGAGAATCAAACAAGCTATTGTTAACATTACTGAAAAGGCATATTTTGATCCAAAGCTCCATGCAGAAGTTGTTGTTGACGCTAGTCCAGATGGGCTTGGAATAATCCTTGCACAGCACAATGGACACTCAAATGCTTAGAGACATACTGTGGCATATCCAAGCAAACGTTTGGACTAAAATGAACCTCCTTATTCATAACCTGAAAAAGAAGTTTAGCAGTGGTGTGGTCTTGTGAACATTTCCATGTGTTCTTGTACAGAAAGACTTTTACGCTTGTGACAGATCATCAAGCATAATTGACCATCTTTGGTAATACAAAATCCATGATGCCACCTTGTATTAAACATTGGAGTCTATGACTGCAAGAGTACAACTACACAACTGTACATCGTCCAGGGAAAGATCAAAACACTGTGGACTACTTCTCCAGAGTGCCTACATCAGGTGTCTCCAATGAGTAGCTCGTGAGCTACCAGTAGCTCTCCAGTTCCCTGTGAGAAGCTCTCCTGTGTGCTGTTCAGCCTACTACTATATAAGCTTTTGTTTGGCTGAATCATAATATGTATGCCAAAATTAAAAAGCATACATTCGACATGAATATGTGTGTATTTTCAGTACTCATAAGGTGTTGAATCTTCAAAATGTATTTAAATCTTTTATTTGAGTTGGAGGTATTTATTATTTACATCATTACTCTGCTGCCAGGGGTATGCAGCTGCGGCTAATATGTATTGCTTATTTAGAGGCATTCAGCCCTGCCTAATTCTGTGACGTGACCACTGTTGACAATCTTGGATGGGGTGGTCACTACTTCATCACTAATATAAGTAGCTAGGGATGATGTTTATTGAAAATAAGTAGCTCTTGTTACAGAAACGTTTGGAGACCCCAGGCCTATACAGTGCCAGGGTACCCCTTCCAAGACAGCTGAAGCCTACGTAAACTTAATTGTGAAATCAAACACACCATCTGCCATATCATTGGAGCGAATTATCACTGCCATGAGTCAAGAAAAGTACATGTTAAACTGAAAGACATTATTACACATCAGTCTTCGAACCAGCACACACGACCTCTTGCCAGTGATAGTGGATGCCAGAAGTTCAAGAATGTCACAGATGAACTGTCTGTGACTCAAAAAGTCTTTATCCTGATAGGTTTGAGAATTGTTATTTCCGAAAGTCTGCAACAACAGATAACTGAAGTGGCCTATGAAGGACTTAGTGGAATAGCTGCTACCAAGCGAGCTCTTCGAGACAGAGTTTGGTTTCCTCATCTCGATGAAAGAGTTGAGAGAGAGTCAAAAACCACTCAACACCCCTTAACCATGTCAGAATTGCTAAAGCATACATGGGAAAGAATTTCTGTTGACTGTTTCAGTTCTCTTAAAAATGGACATCACCTAATAGAGATTGTAGATGAATACTCCTGTTTTCCATTGGTAGAAGATTTTTCATCTATCACTCAAGGGGGAGTCATCGAGAGATTAGGCAGCGTCTTTGTCACATTCCTGTGATCCTAAAATCTGACAGTGGCCCACTTTTCAACAGTTGAGAACTCAGAGACTTTCTGAGTAATCTTAATGTGAAGCATCAAAAGATCACACCTATTTGGCCACAGGCTAACGGCTTTGTTGATCGTTTCATGAGTACATTAAAGAAAGTTGTTCAGCATGCCATAATCAAAAAGCTCAACCTGAAAACTGTCTTGAATTCTACCCTGCAAGCTTACTGTTTAACTCCTCACTTGGCCACCGGTGAAAGCCGTGCAACTCTGATATTCGAGAGAGCAATGATGATCAAGTTACCTCAATAGACCAACACAAGACCCAGTAATGAGAAGGAAACCTGTACCAAAGACCTGGATCGTAAAAAGATAATAAAGGCCTATGCAGACAAGCAACAACATGCAAAAGACATTGTTTTCACAAGAGGAGATCAAGTGCTTGAAAGTTGAGAGTTGATCAGTTGAGAAAACTTAAATCTGATGCTCCATTTATTGCTGAGCTATTCCATGACGTATCCTTGACACATGGTGACTGCCCAACGTCCTGAGATAGCCATTACACGAGATTCCTCGCATTTCAAACATGTGGCTCACCATTTGTCAGATACTGATGTCAACGTAGAAAATGGCTCAGAAAGGACAAGTGAAAAACTTCAGACTGCTGTTCCGCTGCATTGCCAACGCAGCTAATGGACACTCTTATTGGCAGTTCCCAGTTTAGAAAGACATGATCAGGATGAGTAATCAAAGAGCTATGATTGTGCATAATTTTGTAAAACTGTAAAAAAAAATTATTTAACAGAGGGGGAGATGTAGTGTTGTATGAGTTATGAATGATGGAACACTCCGGGCTCCTGAAGAACTCCGAAGTACTGTGACATAAGTGTTAGAATGTGGTGAAGTGAATGCAGGTTTAGAATGTTGAGTCCGTTGTTACATGCACTCCGATAATATACAGCTCCATGTGTGGCATAGTTTTTGGCGGGTACACCGGGGGTTGAAAGATGCTACAATTCTGATTGTCAGGGCATTGGTTTGTTTTAATTCTGGTACCCACAATCACATAGTCTTATTACCAGGGCATTGGCTTTTAAGTCGCATTCCCTGGGCCTGACCCTCCTCTTTTTACACTATGATAGAGGGTACTTCTAGGCTGCTTGTGAGACGTATCACTGTACAAGTGTACATGACTTACTGTAGGACATATGACTGTACAGGTGTACATGAATTATTGTAGGCCATATCACTGTACAAGTGAGGAATGTGTGCTGTGTTTATCACTGGTCTCTATGTTTTTTAGGAACATGACATTAAAGTCCATGGGCTGTATACGTTACTATGGTTTGAGTAGTAGTACAGCAGTTATGGGTGTTGGTTTGAGGTCTGCAATATGTGTGGTGTTAGCATAGCGGTGAGGGTAACAGGGTGTAAGTGCGGTAACAGGGTATATAGTTCTGCTGTGGTAGTACATTGCCTGAGGGTGTTAATGTAATGAAGCGTGATAGGTTGGTACTTTAGGGAAGCATGGTGACAGGAAGGGTGGAAGTGTAGTTCTGTAAATTGGCAGACCACAGCTTGTGTGCTAGTTAGTGGCTTTTTGTGTGTTATAGTATAGTGCTGTGATTCGACGAACTGCACTTCTGTCTCCCTCCACCATACTAGTACCCACAACACTACCAACTCATTATAATGATACAGCATAATTATTTTCCAGTATCTCAAATCATATATGAACTAAGAAGTGTGTGAACTAAAGTGGTCTTCAGTCTCTCAAATTAGAGTTCATGACCTATGTAATAAAAAAAATCAGGGCCCAATTTGCAACACTTACTGAGCACTCAATTGCACAAAAAACATGTATGCAGATGGATACTACGATGACGGAAAATATTCATGTACTGCTGATTTTCCATATTCGTAAAGTGAGGAAAAGGATACAAGGAAAGGCGGTAACAAAAAAAAACACTCAGTCGTAACTCTGGGTATTCACAAACTATCCAAATGGATATCACAAAGAATTTTCACAGTAAACTTTAGTACAAAAACGTTTGCTCAAAGACCAACATATTTACTCGAAGTGTGGGTTAGGCCCGTGGAGGGCAGTGAATCATCTATGCACACAGTGGACCACTGCCAACTCTCGCTGCAGTTTAAAAAAAAATGAAAACTTTAAAAGGAAAATAAAACAATAGCCCCCATTTCCTGGGGTTGCTTTAAAAGAAATTGTATTCTTGAAACGCAGTGACAGGGATAGCAGCCTGCTAATCCTTGCAGGCCTCTATTCCCGGGATAGTAGCCAATCACAGTGGGTGGCAAATTGCGATCTAACTACCTAATAGGTTGGTCTGTGGTGCATTACAAATCTGTATTATTAAGGCATATGTCCATTTGCAAAATACGATAGTGGTTGCAAAAAGTAGAGTCGCAATTTATGATTAATATTCAAGTACAACTGCCTCTAAATTCTAAATGATATAAAAGATACATTTTAGGATGCAGACCATAAAATGCATTTGTGGAAAATGACATCACTAACAAAGTGAAGCTAAAAATAATGAGGTTAACTCCTGAAACAGTTCTGCACTGCATGAAACAAGAAACTAAACCTAAAGTCTGTTTCCATATGAGTAAATTTATCCTCCCTGTATTCACATCAACAACAGATCTTTGGGAAAAACTACTATAAAAATTAATACAGAACGAGAATTTAGAATTTTGTTTTATATTTCCTTTCACAGTATTGCCCTGAAAACCAAATTAAAAATCAGATCTCATGTGACTGAGAAAAGCTCAAGATGGCTTCCCTTACTCTACTTTTGTCTCTGACCACCCCCACCGCCCTTTCCTACAGATCAGGGAGTGTACCACCCACAGCTAATATCGCGCCTGGCTGGATCGGGGAGATGCATGAGCTGTTGAGTGCACTCAGTGATTTCAACACTTTTTGTAATTTGGTGAGCGACTGTGTGAGCGACTTGCTACAACGACGTGGGTGGAGGAAAGACTCAACAGTCTTGTGAGGAGTAACCAAGGGGCTAAATAACTGAACTGACCAATGCAAAAGACACCATCGAAAATGGAGAAAACAAGATTAGTTACAAATCATGAGCCTGAGAAAACACAATCTGACGGAGGTGGATGCTCCCCAGACGGCTGAGAAGACCGTTGACAAGAACAGCAGTGCCCCACCTGTGACTTCTGAGAAGCTGGGCAAAATATTGAAAGCTACTGCTGCTATAATGGAAGTCACTGAAAGTAAAACAGACTCCATAGTAGTGGATGTTTGAGTACCACGAGCTGAGCAATGGAGGTGAGCAGAAGGACCATGCTAGCCTCTCTAATACTGGCAATGAATGCCTTACAAACGCATATGGCAGACCTATAGCTGGGACCACAGCACTCATAACACAAACTTGCCGATCCGAATAAATCACTTTGTGAATACTAAGAATATTACTGTACTCTATACCTTGTATTGTTTACATCGAGAGTTTATTTCCGCGCTTACAAATGTTTGTGTTATGAGTGCTGTGGTTCCAGCTATTTCTCTTATATAGTGTATATATTTTCATATATATGATAATTCTTTGTCTTAGGTAGGAGGGCATTGGACCATAGAGCACCATTTTGGAGTAGACATACTCTTGTACTTACTGTGGACACAACTAGGAGGTGCATTTTCTCTGACCACTACTACCGTTTTCCATATGGCAGACTTGATTGAATGGGTGAGATTCCTAGAGTATAGGGCTGAGTATTCAGAGGGCAAATCTAGACAAAAAATATACTCAACCATGACAAGATCAGCTTTGAGGAAACATGGCTATTGCAGGTGATGGCAGGTTTCTCCTAATTTTAAGCTGTGGCACGGGCACACAGTCATATTAAGACCTCACCTCCCAGTGCTACCACAAGACCAGTGTTGGACTGCATACTGAACATCAGAGAAGCAATACTGCAAAAAGACAGGAAGGAAGTACACTACTTATTCAATACCAGCAAGGCTGTTCCCTAACTACAGTGCAGCAATGCAATAGAAAAAAGCCTCCTTCCTAACCATACGAAGGAAACTGTGCTAGAGACATGACATATATGCTGTTGTTTCCCCCAAAATTGAAGATGATGTCAAATTTTGAATAACACTTCTTTGACGGACCTAAGAAGGTGTGTGATTGGGCAGAAATCCGAGGGGGCTGGACGCATGGCTTCCAGTGAGATCTAAGGAGAAACATATTAGTTTCTCCTTTGTACGAGGGCAGGGGAGGTCAGGGAGGCATGAAAAGGAACAGAAAGGCTTTTTAATTAGGCCAATCTGCCTCCAGGTGAAGCAGAAGCCACTAGACACTTGGGATTCTTTTTTTTTTTTAAATGTTTCACGTGGGAAGCGACCTCTTAGGCAAGGGTCGCTCCCCTGGGGGGCAAATTGTATTTAGGCCAATCTGCCCCCATGGGGGGGCAGAAACCACTAGACACCAGGGATTTTTTAATGACAATTTCACAAAAGGCGAGCGACCCCTTAGACAAGGGCCGCTCCCCCGGGGAACAAATTTATTTTAGGCCATTTCTGTCCCACTTGGGGCAGATTGGCCTATTTTAATTAGGCTGATCTGGTCACAAGGGGGACAGAAACCACTAGGCACCAGGGATTTTTTTGTTTTATTTTTTTTACAGTGGGGGAGCAACTCCTTAGTCAAGGGCCTCTTCCAGAAAGGGGGAATTGTTCTCAGGCCATTTCAGCCTATTTCGATAAGGCCGATCTAAACCACTTAGGCACCAGGGATTGGTGTGTGTGTTTTGTTTTGGGGGGCAGGCCCTTGGGCAAGGATCGCTCCCCAAGGCCCCATGGGGGCACATTACTGTTGGACATTTCTGCCCCCTTGGGGGCAGATTGGCCTATTTTTATAAGGACCGTCTGCCCCTAAGGGGGTGGCAGAAAGCCCACCTGACACCAGGGAAGAATTTGTTTTTAAAAAAAAAAAGAGGGTGGGGGTATGGCTATACCCCCACCCCAAACAAATGGGGAAAAAGTTGTTCTGCCACTGGTGGGCAGATGGGGCAATTACCCCCGAGGCAGAAAGCCGACTAGATACCAGGGAATTAAAAAAAAAAATTGTGGGGTGGTGGCTACCACCTAGTATGGGCATGGTTATTCCCCCACCCCAACTGAAGGGAGTAACAGTCTTTCAGTTCTCCCCCAGCACACTAAAAGATCTTATCCTAACAGCAAGCAAGAGGACATTTGATTATTTTGGGTGTTGGTTTCACATTAGGGCCATGAGAGCTTAACTAACTCTCAAAATCGTCCCACTTAGAATGGTGGGGGCTGCACCTTTTGGACTTTGGGACGCTGCCATGAAGAAAACTTTATGAGACCAAGACACATCTGAAAACAAAACATCTGGGTGAGTCAAGGGTGGTGTGCTTCAAATGCACCCCACACCATTTTCTTACCCACAGTGCCCTGCAAACCTCCAACTTTTCTTGAAATCACACATTCTTCCCACATTTGTGTGATGGAACCTTCCAGAATCTGCAGGAATTCCCAAAATTCCTACCACCCAGCATTGGCACATCCATACTGATAAAAATTCTGCCCCACTTGTCAGCCTAAAAACAATTTATTTTCCAAACTGCCTTTTTGGTCCCGCTTTGGTTCCCCCTCAATTTTAACATGTTTTTGGCTCTTCCTTGTCACATGCACTTGGCCAACCTACACAAGTGAGGTATCAATTTTATCGGGAGACTGAGGGGAACACTAGGTGGAAGGAAATTTGTGCAGGTGCAGTGATCCCACAAAGAAATGTGGGAGAAATGTGGGGTTTTTTTCAGCTAAATTTGAGGTTTGCTGAGGATTCTGGGTAAGAAAACACAGGGGCATCCACGTAAGTCACACCTCCCTGGACTCCCTCGGTGTCTAGTTTTCAGAAATGCCTGGGTTTGATAGGTTTCCATAGTTGGCTGCTGAGCACAGGACAAAAAATTTAGGGCCCCCTGCAAAAACACATAGGCCCTCATTATGACATTGGTGGTAAATCCCACTTACTGCCATGCTGACAGCCGCCAATACACCGCCGCCATGGCTGATATCCGCTTACCATATTATGACACACATATTCCAATCCGTCACTATACAGCCACACACAGAACTCCGCCACACCAAAGGTCAGTGATAAACTGCCAGTAGCAAAACCCACACCGTTACGCCAACCATCACATTATGATCCATGAATCACCACGGCGGACATTCACCGGCGGTAAACTATTGGCGGTACATACCGCCGCGCTCAAAATAAACACACTCAAACAAAAACAACACCACTTTGGACAATTCAAACTACACACACCACACCCACACCACTATAAAACACACACCCACAACCTTTTACACATACAAATCATTGCCAACAGAGAGAGACAGCAAGAGCACACACACACATCAAGAGCCACATACCACCATCACCTATACAGCACCCACGCACCTCACAACACACACCCCAACACATCACCCTACACACACACCACTCACAAAACACCCATGGCACCACAACGACACCCCAGATTCTCTGAGGAGGATCTGAGGGTCATGGTGGAGGAAATCATCCGGGTAGAGCCTCAGCTATTTGAATCACAGGTGCAGCAGATATCCATTGCTAGGAAGATGGAGCTATGACGGAGAATCATGGACAGGGGCAACGCTGTGGGACAGTAGCCCAGAACAAGGGATGACATCAGGAAGAGGTAAAACGTCCTATGGGGAAGGTGCGTTCCGTGGCAGCAAGACACCAACTAGCTGTACAGAGGACTGGCAGTGGACCCCCACCTCCTCCCCCATAACTAACAACATGGGAGGAGCAAGTCTTGGCAATCATGCATCCTGAGGGCCTGGCAGGAGTAGGAGGAGGACTGGACTCTGGTAAGTCTACTTTCTAATATTTCTATTACACCTCTATCTGTATACCATCACATACCCCCACCCTCACTTAACCACTTCCCACACACCCCCACCATCACATCGCACCCATCCCAATCCCAAGCCCTGCATGCACCACCAATGCATGGACACCACTCACAAACCTGCATGGACACATATCACTAAAGCATGCGCACCAGAGGGAAACAGCTAGCCCACCAAATAACAACTCACACAAGGCAAAGCTGCCAGGGCAATAACAACCATGGACAACATGTCACACACAGAAACAATAACACTACATTTACATCCCCACAGGTGTCCCAGCCAATGTCACCGGAGAAGAAGTGCCAGCAACATCCAGTCCCCCCACAGAAGAGGCCCATAGTGATGACAGCAGCACTGCTCGCCTGGATCTGGATGACCAACCTGGCCCATCAGGGGCCTCTGAACAGTTGGTTACCCAGGCACAGTCACACACCACCACAGAGCCTCCCCCCTCAGGAAACACCATCACAGCACCCACCCAGTGGGCCCATACCTCTGTCCCCAGGACACGTCAATCAGCAGTGTGTCTACCTCTACAGGGACCCCAGGCCACCCCACAAACCCAGGACAATCAGGGACCTGGGGTCAGTGGCAGTGGGCACACGGTTCAGGGGACAGAGGCACAGGACAACAGGGAAGCTGGGAGGGCTGCTGTGCGCCAATGGGACCACAGGCACAGGGAACCGACTCTCCAGAAGGCACTTGCCACGATCCTGGGAGCATACCAACATTCCCAGGATACGCTGGGCCAGATCATGGACAAGTTGCAGGAGAACATTCGGCTGCAGGAAGGACAGTACCTGGGGATCAGGGAGGACTTGAAGTCCATTAACACCACCCTGGTCTCCATTGCAGGGGTGCTGGCAGACATGGCCAACATTATGAGAGAGGCAGTGTCACACCAGCGGACCCCTGCCACTAGCCAGACTACTGAACAGCCCTACAACTCCGCTAGTGGACGGGAGGACAGGACCAACAGGCCACCAGCACCCCTCCCCCTGCAGAAGGAGAACTACCCTATAAGCATTCCCTGCGATCCAGGCAGAAGCCAGAGACTATTACCAAGACCCCCGCCAGGAAATAAGACTCTCCTGAATGTCACCCTTGTGTCCCACTCTGTCACGCTGTCCACCTTGAACTGCCATTGCTCCCCTGCCTATGCCCCCTTGGGCAATGCATCTGTGCTACCAATAGACTGGACTCTACCCTGGACTTTCCTCCATCTTCACCTCAGCCCATTGCACTACCCCCTTTCCTTCATAGTACTTAAATAAACACCCTTTTGAAAAAAATACAAGTATGGAGTATGTCAAATGATTTAAGTATGTATTAGTTTAACAAGGTTTAAACATTGCAATTCAACTGTACAGTAATGTATACATAGGAAAGACCTGTAGTTGGCTGCAGTAAACACACCGGGAGCTATACTGGGGCACCAATATCTGCAAATAGAGATGCCAAAGTGTACAGTGATTGGCCATAGAAATAGGAAGTCACAGCCTGCCAGTGACAATTTCAAACATTAAACTGTCAATGAAATGTGAAGCTAGACTGTCTTACCTGTGTGTCATTGGAAGTATTGACGTATCACTGCAGTTCTGTTGTCCTCATCCCCATCCTCTGCCTTCTCATCTTCACTGTCCACAGGGTCCACTGCTGCCACACGGCCATCTCCAGCCTCCTCCTCCTGCAAAAAAGGCACATGGCATCTCAAGGCAAGGTTGTGCAACATACAGCATGCCACAATGGTCTGGCAGACCTTCTTGGGTGAGTAGCACAGGGATCCACCTGTTAGATGGAGGCACCGAAACCTCGCCTTCAGGAGGCCAAATGTATGTTCAATTATCCTTCTTGTTCGCCCATGTGCCTCATTGTAATGTTCCTCTGCCCTTCTCCTGGCATTCCTCACAGGGGTCAGTAGCCATGAGAGGTTGAGGTAACCAGAGTCACCTGCAAATATCGAGGGACAACTGTTAGCCACACACTAACCCTTATGGCCCACACCATTCCCATACACCAACATCCACTGGGTGGGAACCAGGGCTCACCTATTAGCCACACCCTGTGCCTCTGGAGTTGGCCCATCACATTTGGGATGCTGCTATTCCTCAGGATAAAAGCATCATGCACCGACCCAGGATACTTAGCATTGACATGGGAGATGTACTGGTCCGCCAAACACATCATCTGCACATTCGAGTGAAAACCTGTTCATTTCGGCGGGGGGACATGTGTTCCATCAGTATCCCCAATAATGTTGGGGTTATGTCCCATTGCATAGAAGTCATCCTTCACTGTGGCCAAATCCTCCACCTGGGGGAAAATGATGTAGCTGCACATGTGTTTAATCAGGGCAGACAACACTCTGGTCAGCACGATTGAGAACATTGGCTGTGACATTCCTGCTGCCAAGCCCACTGTCACTTGGAAAGAACCAGTTGCCAAGAAATGGAGCACTGATAGGACTTGAACTAGAGGGGGGATCCCAGTGGGATGACAGATAGCAGATATCTGGTCAGGCTCCATTTGGGCACACAGCTCTGTGATTGTGGCCCTGTCAAGTCTATAGGTGAGTATTATGTGCCTGTCCTCCATTGTTGCCAAATCTACCAGCAGTTGCAATCTATGGGGCAAAACAGTGAGGAGCCTGTCATGTTCTGTACATTGTAACCACTACAGATCAATGCATGATGTGATTTTAATAATTCATTAGTGGCATTTGTCCTGAATGTATAATTGTGAACTGTGACGTAGTTAGGATCCATGGCCTGCCCCCACAAAATGGCGTCTGCCTCTCCTGTATGGAGTGACAGGTGGAAGTGAGGTAATTCAGTTGACGTTGTACGCCATTGCGGGAGGCGGTCATGAACCACCGTACAATTCCTCATTGGTTATCCATGGGCCCTATGGGGTACAGTGGGCAATGGTGATGTACGCCGGCGGTGACTGTATGTACCGCCGCGAACGTCACCGCCATTTTCTATCTGTACACTCACTTGCTACCTGACCTTTAACAGGAGTGGACCTACACTGCATGTGGTACTGTGACCTGTGTTTAGAATCTACCATGGCTCGTGTAACTGGGGAAAGGGCCCCTGTCTTCACCTCAGCGAAGTTGGAGAGACTGGTGGATGCGGTCCTTCTGTATGGGCTGTATGGGCCTTGAGACCAACAGGTGAGTAGACTGTGAACACGATGCATGGGGCGCGGTGTGTGAAGGCCCTGTGTTTGGGGGGTTGGTGGATGGGCCCTGGACAGCGTGCAGTATTTATGCTGGGCCATGTCTGTGCGTAAGGGGAATTGAAAGGGGTATAGTGGGCCATGAGTGTAACAAGCAGGACAGTCTAACTAATATCTTTCCCCGTGTATATTTCCTCTGCAGGTCAACGCCCATCAATCGAAGGGTAGACGGCGTGCAATCACCAAGGATGTGCACA
Source organism: Pleurodeles waltl (assembly GCF_031143425.1). Lineage (NCBI taxonomy): Eukaryota > Metazoa > Chordata > Amphibia > Caudata > Salamandridae > Pleurodeles > Pleurodeles waltl. The sequence goes on from NC_090444.1 coordinate 1,558,398,915, forward strand.
CCCTGGGGGTCTATGGCAGGCGGAGCACCCACTGTCGGAAACCGTGGGAGGACCTGAGTTGCTAGGCACGGAAGATGGCGGTGGCCCAGCTGGGGATGGCCTCCCAACAAGGAAGGGGTGCCTGTCGAACCCAGACCCCCCTGATGGCCCACATACTGGTGGTGGCCTATCTGGAGCTGGATGGGCGCTTGGGGGCATCACAGCAGCCACAAGGGGGCTAGTACAGTGCCCAATCTCACTACTTACGCCTGGTGGGGTGGTATCTGGGTCGGGGGTGTGTGCCTAGGGATGCCCCTAGGCCAGGCCTGACATTGCAGTGTAGGTTTCATGTTGGGCAGGGTTCTGATGTGAATTTCCTTCAGCCTAGCTAGTAGGCATCCAATAATGGGCTGGGATATGTGGGTCCCAGGTATGCTGCAGTTGACAGTATGTGTCCCTCCCCATGCCCTGGAGACTGGCATTGTTACTGGTAGTGCATTGCCTAGTGCGTAGGGCTGTTCCCTGTGTGTGAGTGTGTTGTGTACGCCAACTGTGGTGTTGGTGCAACCCAGGAGGCAGAGTCCACCAACAGTGAGGGAACCAGTGGGACGGAGGGTGAGGGGTGCACCACAGCAGAGACAGGAGGGGAAACTGACATAGATACCTCCTCCGATGAAAGCTCCCTGGTGGTGGCGGACACTTCTGTGACCACCCCAGCTACAGATACAGCCGCCACCCCTGTACCAGCACCGCCCTCCCAGCTGCCCCTCAGCGAGTTGCCCGTGCCCGCTCACCCAGAAGGGTGGGCATCTCCTTTGCCCCAGGCACCTCGGGCCCTGCCCCAGTGAGCCCTGCTGCCCTGAGTGAGGAGGCTATTGACCTCCTGCGATCTATCTCTGTTGGGCAGTCAACCATTGTGAATGCCATCCAGAGACTGGCAGCCCAAATGCAACAGACCAATGCATTTCTGGAGGGCATTCACACTGGCTTGGCGGCCCAACAGAGAACAATTCAGGCTCTGGCATCCTCTCTGATGGCAGCCATTGTCCCCGTTTCCACCCTTCAACTTCTTCTACTCAGTCCCATTCCCCTCAACCCCAACCTATCCCAAGCACACAGGCAGACGTGCATGCACACAAAACAACACACAAGAGTGGCACAGGCAAACACAAGCACCACACATCATCCCACAGGCACTCACACAAACACCATCCAGATGCAGACATACCAACATCCACTGCATCCACTGTGTCCCCCTCCTCCACCACTCACAGTTGCGTCTACACTCACATCTGCATGCACTAGACCATCATCCACTACCAGCATCACCACCACACCTAGCAGAACACACACCTCACCTGCAGACACCACCCAAAAGCCATGCACACGTCCCCTGTGTCCTCTCCCACTGTATCTGTGCCCCCCCCCCAAGGTACACAAACGCAAGCACTCAGACACCCAAAACCCATCCACCTCACAACAGCATACAGCCCATGCACCTGCACCCAAACACAGCAGACAGACACCTCCTACAACCACTCCTTCTTCTGCTACCCCCAAACCTTCTCCCTCTTCCTGCCCCAATGTCCCTAAGAAGCTTTTCCTCTCCACCTTTGACCTCTTCCCTACCCCTCCTCCGCCCCGTCCTTCACATCTGGCCAGGGTGTGTAAAACCCAGGCAAGCACCTCAGCCACCCAGTAGATGGGCCCAGTAGTGTTCACATCAACTCCTGGTGGGAAAGGATCCCGGGCACCAGGGTGCCACACAGAAAGGGTGCCTGCCCCAAGTGCTGCCAAGAAGGGCAAGGTGCCATCCCCAGCTGCTGAAAGGAAGGGAAAGATGCCACCCCCAGCTGCTGAAAGGAAGGGAAAGGTGCCACCCCCAGCTGCTGTAAGGAAGGGGAAATAGGAATCCCAAGCTGCTGCCAGGAAGGGGAAGGAGGAATCCCCAGCTGCTGCCATGAAGGGCAAGGGGCCTGCACCAGTAGGCAGAAAGGACAAGGGGCGGGGTGCTGGGACTCAGTCGGAGCCCACACCACCAAACATGGTGGTGCAGCCGTACAAGACTGCAGGGGATGGGCTGGAACCTCCCCCCACCACTACCAGCTCCACCAGCAGCACCGCCACCAGCATCACCACCAGCAGCACCAGTGGGCAGCCGTCCGAGGCTGCAGGGGATGGGCTGGAGCCTCCCCCCACCACTACCAGCAGCACCACCAAAGCCAACACTGAGCAGCCGTCACCGCCACCGGACAATGTGTAGTCCTGTATCCATGGGCTGTTGTGGGCCTGCCCCTGCAAATCCTGTGGGTATGACACCCAACTGAGAGATTGTGACCTTGCACTCCCCAAGACCGTCGTCACCGGGCACAATGCCCCCTCCAGAACCAGTGGAGATGCCATCCACTCACCCCATCCTCCCCAGCATGAAGATCACAGGGCACAATGCCCCCTCCAGAACCAGTGGAGATGCCATCCACTCACCCCATTCTCCCCAGGATGAAGAGCACAGGGCACGATACCCCCTCCAGAAGCAGTGGGTATGGCACCCACTCACCCCATCCTCCCCAGGATGAAGAGCACCGGACACGATGCTCCCTCCAGAACCAGTGGAGATTCCATCCACTCACCCCATCCTCCCCAGGATGAAGAGTACAGGGTGCGATGCCCCCTCCAGAACCAGTGGAGATGCCATCCACTCACCCCATCCTCCCCAGGATCTAGGCACAGGGCATGATGCCCCCTCCAGAACCAGTGGAGATGCCATCCACTCACCCCATCCTCCCCAGGATGAAGATCACAGGGCACGATGCCCCCTCCAGAACCAGTGGGTATGACACCCACTCACCCCATCCTCCCCAGGATCAAGAGCACAGGGCACGATGCTCCCTCCAGAACCATCGGCGATGCCATCCACTTGAGAGACTGTGGCCATGCACTCCCCAGGACCAAGCACAGGGCATGTTATCCCCTCCAGAGCATGTGGGCAAGTCACCCACTTGAGAGACTGTGGCCTGCACTCCCCAGGACCAAGCACAGGGCATGTTGCCCTCTCCAGGACCAGTGGATTTGTTCCATCTTCCGGCTGAGGTGCACCCCCGTTCCCCATCCCCTTTAGGTGCCTGCCTGTTTTCCCCTGCAGTGTTCTCTCCGTGTTGTTGCAGGAGACAAGTGGAGCCTTGGACTTAGTAATGTGGACCTTTGACCCACAAACATTGAGGACTGGGCAGTGTCCCGTTATTAATAAATATGTATATAGTTTTGGATTTGAATGCACGTATTTGTACTATATTTATCTTATTACACTCACTTTGATCTATTGCTGTAGTCCTTGCATTATTCCAGAGGGGTACTTGTGTGTATGGTGTTGGAGGTGGGGGTGTTGCGTGTTGTATGTCACTCTCTTCCCCCCCCTTGTGCTAGGCGGCTGTACTCATTGTGGTCGTCTTCGCCGGCGTTGATGTTCGTGGTGGAGCACGTAGAAGATCATTGGGAAGATATGCAGCTCGGGATCTATGGCGGCGTGGTTCTTCCCTGAGTCAGCACAAGTAAGTTGTTTCCCTTCTGTGCAGTGTTTCCATCAGGCATCTGATGCCGTTGTTACCACCCCGGAAAAGGTGGCAGATTGATGTGTCAATACAGTGGGCGGAACATTGACTTCCGCCTGACTGTAGGTGGCTACCGCCGTGGTGCCTGTCGATTCCACCCTGGCGGTCGGTGTGTTAAAGTTGCTGTCTGTCTGAGCTGTTTCCGCCATGGTCATAATTTGGTGGTATTTACCGCCAGCCTGTTGGCGGTATTACCGCCACTTTATCACCGACCGCTAGGGTTGTAATGAGGGCCATAGTCTTGTATTTGATCATTTTGATGTGTCAACATAGTGTTTTGGGGCATTTTCTGTTGCGGGCACAAGGCCTACCCACACAAGTGAGGTACCATTTTATCAGGAGGAGTGCGGGAATGCTGGGAAGAAGGACATTTGTGGCTCCCCTCAGATTACAGAACTTTCTATCATCAAAATGTGAGGGAAAAGTGTTTTTCAGAAATGTCCACATTTGTTAGTTTTCCTAGTTGCCGGATGAGCTAGAGGCCAAAATCTACAGCTAGGCACTTTGCAAAAAGAAGGTCAGTTTTCTTTAGGAAAATGTGATGTGCCCATGTTGTGTTTTGGGGCATTTCTTGTCGTGGGCACTAGCCCTACCCACATAAGTGAGGCACCATTTTTAACGGGAGATTTGGTGGAATGCTAGGTGGAAGAAAATATGTGGCTCCTCTCAGATTTCAGAACTTTCTATCACCGAAATGTGAGGAAAAAGTGTTTTTGTGTGCCAAATTTTGAGGTTTGCAAAGAATCCTGGGTAACAGAACCTGGTGAGAGCCCCACAAGTCACCCCATTCTGAATTCCCCTAGGTGTCTAGTTTTCAGAAATGTATTGGTTTACTAGGTTTCCCTAGGTGCTGACTGAGCTAGAGGTTAAAATCCACAGATAGGCACGTTGCAAAAAAAAAGGTCAGTTCTCTTTGGGAATATGTGATGTGTCCACGTGGTGTTTTGGGGCATTTACTATTGCGGGCACTAGGCCTACCCACACAAGTGAAGTATCATTTTTATCGAGAGACTTGGGGGAATGCTGGGGGGAAGGACATTTCTGCCTCCTCTCAGATTTCAGAACTTTCTATCACCAAAATGTGAGGAAAAACGTTTTTTTTGGCCACATTTTGAGGTTTGCAAATGATTCTGGGTAACAGAACCTGGTGAGAGCCCCACAAATCACTCCATCCTGGATTCCCCTAGGTGTCTAGTTTTGAAAAATGCACAGGTCTGGTAGGTTTCCCTAGGTGCCGGCTGAGCTAGAGGCCAAAATCCACAGATAGGCAGTTTCCAAAAAACATGTCAGATTTCAATGTAAAAATGTGATGTGTTCATGTTGCGTTTTCTGTCACAGACATTAGGCCTACCCACGCAATCGATGTACCATTTTTATCAGGAGACTTGGGGGAACACAGAATAGGAGACCAAGTGTTATTGTGCTCTTGTCTTTCTCTACTTTTTTTTCCTTCCAAATGTAAGACAGTGTGTAAAAAAGACGTCTATTTGAGAAATGCCCTGTAATTCACTTGCTAGTATTGGGACCCCAGAATACAGAGATATGCAAATAACCACTGCTTCTCAACACCTTATTTTGTGCCCATTTTGGAAATACAAAGGTTTCCTTGATACCTATTTTTCACTCTTTATATTTTACCAAATGAATTGCTGTATGTGGGATATATAATGAAAACCCATTGCAAGGTGCAGCTCCTTTATTGCCTCTCGGTACCTAGGGCTCTTGATGAACCTAGAAGCCCTACTTATCCCCGCAACCAGAAAAGTCCAGCAGACGTAACAGTACATTGCTTTAAAAAATCTGCTATAGCTGGAAAAAGAGAAGAAAACGTGGACAGGAATGGCTCTTTTTTCACCTCAATTTCAATATTTTTTTATTTTAGCTGTTACTTTCTGTTGGAAAACCTTGAAAGATCTACACAAATGACCCCTTGCTGAATTCTGAATTTTGTCTACTTTTCAGAAATGTTTAGCTGTCTGGGGTCTAACATTGGTTTCACACCCATTTCTGGCACTAATTGGAAGGAGGCTTAAAGTACAAACAAAGTATAAATGGGGTATGTCCCAGTAAAATGCCAAAATTGTGTTGACAATTTTTTTTTTATTTTTTTTATTCAAGTCTGCCTGTTCCTGAAAGCTGGGAAGATGGTGATTTTAGCACCGCAAACCACTTTCAGGGGGAAAAAACACAAGCTTTCTTCTACACTCTTTTTTTCCCCTTTTTTAAAAAAAAATGAAATTTTAGCTGTATTTTGGCTAATTTTTTGGTCTCCTCCAGGGTAACCCACAAACTCTGGGTACCTCTAGAATCCCTAGGATGTTGGAAAAAAAGGATGCAAATTTGGTGTGGGTAGCTTATGAGGACAAAAAATTATGAGGGCCTAAGCGCAAACTGCCCTAAATAGGCAAAAAAAGGTCTGGCACCTGAGGGGGAAAAGGCCTGGCAGCGAAGGGGTTAAATCACAAGTTTGGTAAGTTATTGGTAAACACAGCGCCTCGGTGAGGTCAGCACCCCCCCCCCCCCCATCCAGGTCAGCACCCAGTGCGGCCGCTCCGGTTGCCCAGCCCTAAATCCGGCCCTGGGGCTACTCAACCACTGCCCAGCAGTCAGGTGGCAATGACCTAAGAGGAGACGATGCAGAGTCCAGAAGGCCTGCTGCATCAAACAAATCTATGAAGGCAGAGGCTTACAGAGAGAAGGAAGAAGCCATAACGGGAGTCTGCAATTCATTGGTCAGAAGAACTCTAAATGGGACCTCTAAATCAGGCTCGGATGTTTTGAATAGGGGTACCTCCTGTGACAGCCCCTCCTCGAACAGATAGTAAACTGACTGCCCAAATTTACACCTAGATCCGCGCATTATATTATTTAAACTCCACTGTTTCTGGCTTGCTGATGTCACTGAACGGCTTGGAACTGCTTGCCATTAGCTGATACAGAGCCATGTTACACAGAGTGGGCTGTTTAGCTACCATTTTTTCCTGCTCTGCCAGCGCTCCCAATGGTCGCCTTCCTAATTATACCTGGCCTCTCCATTGAGAAGGTACAGTATATTTGCAATGCATTTAAAAAGAGGCAGCTCCTCCATTAGGGCTGAGGAGCGTTGCTCCCCCGCCTGCAGTGGCACCTGCAAACCTTTTAAATAAAAGGATACTAAACTTTGTTTATTATCCTTTTCTTTTAAGGGGGTGGGGCCATGGGGGTGACAAGCAGTGAGGGGGAATGCTTCAGAGCACATGTATGTTTGGCCGGCTGTCTTGGGGCGACCAAACATGCATGAGCAGTATGATGTCTCCAGCCCGGCAACTAGCCTGCACAGGCTCCCAGTCTGCCTGAGAGTGCCCTGGCTGGGAGCTCCCAGCCAATCATGATGCTGCTTCGAGCAGCTTCAGGATTAGCACAGGGCAGGCTAGGAGCCTGTGGATGCAGCAGGACGAGAGAGGAGTGATGCGGGCGTGGCGAGGAATGAGGTAAGTGTTTTATTTTCAAAATATTTATTACCCCCACGCTCCAGCACACCTCTTCCAAGCCCCGCAAGCCGCCCCTGCATTTCAAATCATGTTGCTGGTTAGGAGACTGTTTTTTCACTGTGTGGGAGTTTGAGATTACTCTGACAGTTTGCTTGGTTTATTGCCAACAGTCCATGTGGGTGGACGTGGGAGACGCCGAGTGAGGACTCGCAGGATCTACCTTTATTTTGGTGCAACAACATTATGACTCCAAATGGCAAATGTATATAAGTTTGTGAGCTGGAATCTCACAAATAAATAACCTCTGGAAATCCTGCAAAATCTAGACACAATTGAAAAGGTTGAAAACCCAAATTGTTTTTTTCTTCAAAAGATGTACCTCACTCGAAGGGAGGGAGGGGGCTAAACAAACTAAACTACAGAAGAAAAGCCGGGGACACACATTTGCTACAACATCCTTTGGAATTGTCAAGGACACGATGATTCCTGTTCTTTTATGTCCCTATGATACATGCAGAGCAGGAAGAACAATATACTACAGTTGCATATCTGCTGAATTAAGGGGATGTCCTACTAGCAGGAATTTACGCAACAGGATTGATTCTGTGTGATGGTGTCTCTTCGCCCAGTATCCAGCCTTGATTAGAACCATGGTGGTAACTATAATGGTGTATGTGATTTGAAACTGGCCATATCTAACCCACCTCTCCCTCTTCCCAAAGGTTCCTACATCCCAAGCATTGGCAGAACAGGCCCTGAGATAGAACTTGCCGGATGCTTGGCAGCTGCAGCACTCTGACAGTAGGGAATTTTCATTTTGCTCCCACGTTCACAACTTGCATGTATGCTTGCAGTATACTGCTCTTCATGTTTACTAACTAGAGTGGAACCAGCAGAGTACCTCGACAGAATTGTCCAAGATCATGAACTCTTACTGCTCGTATTATCCTGCGGGAAGCTTAGAATGATGATCTCCATTTGGCATGCTGCTGCGCTGGCCTGTATATATTCAGAGAGGCAATTAGACGGGACTTCCCCATAATCACAACTTGGAGAACAGGACCATATGATTTCAGGGGACGAGGGGATTAGTGGGGTGCACTCCCAGTACAAGGAACAATACACAGTCTGGAAGATTATTAGCATAGCTGGTCAGGGCAGACACAGAAAGACTGTCACTCATGCCCATACGAGACAGGATTAGACGGGTGTTCACACGGTCTAAATTAAACAGGTGTCTCTGGATTATTACAGAGACCTGTATAAGAGGAGTCTAGAGGCCCCAGATGAAAGTATTGAGAGTTACATTTCTGAGACACGAGTATAAGTCATCCCACCAGAATAAGCAGAGGCCCTGGAAACACACGTAATTAATCAAGTCAGAAGAGTTATCATGGAGGTAGCTGGGGAAAAAACATCCCAGGTGCAGACGGGCTCTCGGTCATGTTTTACGTAACTTATGTGGACCTGCTTGTGCAGAATCTTCCTGACATGTATATTACAGACCCAGAACATAATGTGCTGCCAAACCCAAACAGATAGGTATTGATCATCTTCATATGAAATCCCAGCAAAGATCATTTAGATGTGCTATGCTTTTTTCCCCTTTCCATGTTGAACATCAACTATAAAATTGTTTGTAAAATGATGGCTAATGGTCTGCCAGATTTGTAATCAAAGATCAATTACCCAGTTGAAACGAGTTTGTCCTGGGTCGTAGTACAAATCCTAACATTAAGCTTTCATTCTGTATCCTGGACCAAAATGGTCCATGCGACGTGCCCAAACTCAACAGTGATTGCAGTCAACCTTGGAAAGGTTTTTGATACCCTTAGTTGAAAATACATGTTCACAATGTCACCACATTTGGGATCTGGAAAAAATATGGGACAATTCTTGCTGTATGCATGCCAATTTGCAGATATGTTGTTGTCTGAAGCTTGCTGAATCCAGCGAGGTACTAAAAAAGGCTGTTCTCTATCTCCTGCGATAGGTAATGGGCATCTAACAACCTCTAGTGCACTATACGCCGGAACAGCATGGATCATGTAATTTCATTATACGCAGACAACATTTTGAAAGCAGTCAACAATATAAATGTGGACCTGGTACTGTCAGCTACTAAATTCAAATTTTGGGGGAATCTTTGGACTGTGCCATAATTGATCGAAGTTATGAGTGTTTGTAACAAGCCCAGAGATACTATGAGATTGTGTCGAGATAGGTCTCAGGAATGGATTTCGCTTCCTCAGGATATCAAAGATATCATCCAGAACCTAATGTAATAGACAGTAATCTGGCCAAAAACTGAAGGGATGCATGGTCTTCTGGAAATCTCTGTCTCTCACTTACTGATAATGCTACCCTGTTTATTGTATTATTTTGCCAACAGTCCCCTACACCTGACCAGTTGTTTCTTCTAGGGAACTAAACTAGATTATGAGTGACCTTATATGGAATGGGGGTCGCCACATGGCTTGATTGTGTAAACTCCAGTTCCCCAGTGATGTGGGTAAATCGAGTGTCCCGGACTTTAAGCTATGCTTCATAGCAGCACAGATGCCATGAGTAGTTTGTTAGAAAGTAGATTTCAGCACCAGCAGCTAAATATGTACTGCCACACTCTGAACCCCTTAGGGGTATTATGTAGTTACTACTAAAGAAATGTTTTTTTTTTTTTTTTTTAACAGACTCCAGAGGCTGTTGATAATTGCCAAATCGAACTGGGAGAGGTACTGGCGATAGACCCAGTTGTTGAGCACATACTTGCCAAAACTACCAATCAAGTACCTACCGGGCTGCAGACTGGAGAGTGAGAGCATGCCTTGAAAATAGGACTGTGGCTGAGGTAGTACTACTAGAAGTCTTGCTCGAGGGAGGTAGAGCTGCTGGAAGACACAAACACACAGAACGGCCAACTTTTGACATACAGGAATAGAGTGAAAGTGTTTCAGAAGACCTGCGGAGAGTGGAGAGAAATGCGGTAATACGGCTGTACACGGCTGAATACTACGAAACAACCCTTGGCAGAGATTAGGAAAGACAAGCTAATGACTTCAGTCAGGATATCATAGACAAGGAGCGGAGCCTTGCATTGCAACATGTTCCTAAAGTGTTTAGAAATTTGTGTTTGAAGTATAGTTTCCTACACAGACTTGCCTCACACTGAGGAACTTATATATACTGACTTGGTCTTGGCAACAATGCCATCTTAAAGGGGTGTGGTTTTACCAAATTACTTGGGATTTCCCAATATTAACCCATTACTGTCAAGCGGTGACCTGTGCAACAACCAAGACTGTGAACAGAGGAATTCTTCAGAAGCCTGAATCATGCTTATTAGGAGTGATGCTGAGCCCCAGGAAAGAAAAAGGTGTAGTAGATATATTGATGTTAACATAACATAGTCATGGACAGATGCAGCTTGACAGAAAGACAGATGCTTATGCCCAGGAATTCTGAATACCCTCCTGTGCCAGTTTGGAGCCACCAGAATGACTTGGGCCCAGTTGGCCTTGATCTTCAGAACTCAAGACAAGAGAGAAAGAGGTAGAAAGGAAGGAACAAAACTGCACCACATTAAGAATAGATCAGATGAATGGAAGTGTCTGCAAAGGAGTCAGGTGTTAATTTGGCGCATTGATAGTGAGCCTCAATGATGTTGGGAGGGTCAAGAACACATGTAGATGGTTAGTGACTGCCTAGGAAAATCTCACCTTCAACAGTCAGTCATTGAGATAAAGAAAGACTGGTACATTTGATTGTACTGCGACTACTGGTAACACTTTACTGATCACCCGAGGGGCAATGGTACGGCAAAAGAGGGGCACCGCAAATTGGAAATGCTCTTGGCCCACTGTGAGCCGCAGGTAACACTTACGGCTTCAGAACAGGAATATAGAAGTCATGCGTCATGCAGGTCTAATGCTACCATACAGACTATGGGATTCAGTGCAGACAAGACCTGGGCAAGCATCTTTAATTTGTCATGCCGCAGCTAGGTGGTGAAAAAGCAGAGCTCTAAAATAGGACAAAAGCCTATATACTTCGTCAGCACAAAGAAGTTGCAGGAGTACCACCCAACGTCTACCCCTGAGTATGGAATCCTCTCTATGGTTCATTTGGCAAAAAAAAAAAAAGTCTGTACTTCCTGCTGCAAAACTGACATGTTCTCTGTCAGACACATTAATGGGGGAAGGGGCAACTTAGCAACGTAGAAAGCAATGGAATGGTGTAGCCTCTCTAGATAATTTGCAGGACCCATGCATCTGAACTTATGTCTTGCACACTTGGATGAAAAAATTTCTCATCCTGCCTCCTACAGGGCGGGTGTGTGTAGAAAAGGTCACACCAAAGCGGTTTTGTGGTTGTGGTTACTGGAGAGGGGCTGAGCTGTACGTTGGCCAGCCCCAGGTAACACATTGCCTCCTTAAAGTGTTCCAGGGCCAAATCTGCTTTTTCACCAAAAAGGCGAAAGCCATCAAATGGCATGTCCATCAAAGATGCCTGGAAATCCTTAGAGAATGCCCTCAGACCTTATCCAGGCATGGTAAGAAGCACATTTGTGCCCAATGTGCAACTCAAGCAGTCAGTTGTGTTGATGCCAGACAGAATAACAAATTTTGCTGAATCCCGGCTGTCCTGTATGGTTTGGGCTAAAGACACTTGAAGATCCTCTGGGACAACCAACAGGATATGACCAACTGCATCCCATAAGGTATGACTACACTGGCCTAGAAGGCAGCTGGTATTAACTGAACGCAAAGCAAGGCTAATTCGAAGAAAACTTGCACATGCCAAAAGTTGCCATGCTCTTAAACGCATGGTCAACATGAGCCAAGTGAAAGGTGTTAGTGTTGGCTCTGCTGGGCAATCAGACTCTCAGGAGTAGGTAGGGTGTTGCATCAAAATGTCAGGATCAGGTAGAGCTGGTCCGTGGCGATGAGCTACCTGTCTATTAACTGGGGGTTTTGTCCAAATAAACAAGAAGGTATCCTTTAAGGTGTCACTAAATGGTAATAGAGGTCCAGTAGGTCAGACACGTTGGTTGTCACCATTATCCAGCATACTTTGGCACATTTTATCACTGCAATTATCAATACTGTTGATGACTGTACTACGTTTGCCTGCTGAGCTTCGGTGTCGGGTAATTGGTGATTATTCTTTTACTTTTGTTTTCCTGTTACTCACCACATATGCATTTACAATTTAGAGATATATTTTTTTATCGTCTTTTCCTCATGATGTTCTAGGGACTCTCTAATTATCGAAGATCCGCATTGTTTACTTTTTAGATTAATACAACCCCGAAATACATCAGGACTTCAAGTGTTAATTTGTGCATCGGAGATACTTCTGTTAATTATGAATGGAGCATGACACATGAAGTTAAATGTGGCTCTGAATATGAATAAACACAATTAAGCTATCATTTTCGGTGAAATTTTGGGAACATCAGTTACATAATGGAATCAACATCAACCTCAGTTTGAGGGGATAAAGTAGTGCGTCAAGGGGACGCTGTTCCCATGTGACAACAGTGCTTCTAGAACCTCTTTCTACTTTGCCCTGAACGTGGCCCGGACTTTGTGCTTTGTAAGATCCGTAAAGGGGTGCTGTGGAAGGGCATACTGATTGCGCTGGGCATTTACTGACCGAATGCCCTCCTCAGATGGACTTGCTGGCTGGTTGTCCCACTAGCTCTCCCCCCCCTCACCCCCCCCCCCCCCCCACTTGGGCCTCGTAGCACACACCACTAATTAGAACTCTCTGTGACTGCGCATTATTGGGCAGATTGCTGGTACAGTTCTCGATCTGTGTGTGGCCATGGGCTGTGCGGGCTCCCTGGAAAGACTGGAGCCAGACGGGCACCTTTGAGACCCAGGGGTGTGAGCATATGTGATGATGTCCCTCCCAGGCTGTAGATGAGTGCCTTGGAGTGGCCCCGACTTCCTACCTTGTTGCCAGTTTCCAAGAACTGTGGGAGACATGCGGTTAGCCTCTGCTTGGTGACTTATACTCCTGATGCTCTGCACCATCCTCTGAAGTTCCTGGGGTTTTTTGTCTCACCGCACGTCTGGGACTGGGGTTTGGCATAGATTGCTTGTGCTGCCCAGGTCCTGTCCCTGGCGCAAGCGGGTCACCCTGCCCACTTGAGCATTCATCTATGGCCCCCTACGCAAATGTTGTCTTATCATTATCGGATAGCACAATGCTGCCTGACTCCTGTTACTTCCACTGCACACACTGTGGCACTGTCATCTCAATATGGGCCTGGACAAGGGCCAGGCGGGCCAGGCCTAGATGGACAAGTACACAGCTCGCTTGGGGGGATCTAAGGGCGTTCCGGGGGCGCCAGAGGCGCTAGCAACTGAGAACAATAAGGACATTCATGTCTCTAAAACACTGCTCGAAACCAAAATTGGGTAAATTGGAGCAGACATGTCCCTGCTTCGCCAGGATCTCTGAAAAATGGTTGAAAGGGTCTTGGATGGAGAGTCAAAAATTTCTAAGCTGGAGGACACTGTTGAACACCTCTCTTCTGAGGTAACCCATTTACCCTGCAATACAAAGTCCCTCCAAGACTGTACAGAGAATGCTGAAAACAGGGCTTGTCATAACAACCTTCACTTCATCTGCTTCCCTGGGGGGTCCGAGGGTCAATCTCTTGAAGGCTTGCTCGTACACTGGATTTGGTCTTGGCTAGATGCAGCAAACCTTTCCCCCGCTTCGTTATTGAGTGGGAACATCACTCTCTGGCCGTAAATCCCCTTATGGGGTCTGTTTGTAGACCCATAGTTGCATGCTTCCTTATTTACAAAAACCAAAACGCAGTTCTTCTGGGGGCTCACCTTGCAAAAGAACTCCGGTTTCAGGCAGGACATATAATGATTTTTCTGGACTATACTTGCCTGGTACAGACTCAACACAAATCCTTTGATCAGGTAAAGACTACATTTAGGGCCATGCACATTTTCTACATGCTCCTTTATCCTGCCAAACTGTGAGTGATCCACCAGTCCAAAATCATCTTCTTTGAATCGCCAAACGAGGTCTGAACCTGGCTAAGTGAGCAGTGCCCCCTTGCCCTTAATCCTTTGCTACCATGGGGCTCCACAAACTTGTCTCGCACGGAAGAATGGGGCCTGGAGAAGCCGAAGTGCCAACGCCGCCGGAAAGGGTCACATTGGCAGCCGATGGGACACTCGGGAGCGGATGCCACCATGGACTCCAAAGGGAAGAAGGGACAACAGGTGGGAGATACTGCGCCAGTGGTTCACATGAGCCTGGATTCCACTGTGGACATTAATTCTGGATGCCAGACTACACCACCATTGGAATATTGCTTACACTGCAGCACCATTATATCCTGCATTGCTCTTGGTCACTGCGGTACTGGAGGTGGTGGATGGTGGCTTCTCGGCCAGCCCCAGTATAGCTCCCCCTTATTTTTTCATAGTTAGTTCTATGTTTTAGTTTGGGATGGGTGACAGATGCTTCTATGGGGATGGAAGTATAGTAAAAGGGGTTAGGGGGAGGGGCGGTTGGTTTATATGTATTATGTTTTTGGTTTGAAATGCTTTCTTTTGCTCTAGGGCCCTTGTGGTTCTTCCAATGGATATCTCATTTCCCACCTAGGGTCTCACCCACTGATCTACTAGGATCGCCTGCTTGTGGGTTGGTCCAATGTAGTAGTGGAGATTTGCTGTGTGTAGTCCCCACACTGATTATACACCTATCACCATGCCTCAGTCTTTAACACTTATAACTTGGAATCCCAATGGCCTCTTGGTTCGTATTAAACAGGGGGCAATATTCCAGTTCACACAACATCACACCCCGGGAATCCTTTTGTTACAGGAAACCCACTTTTAGGGTCAAAACAGCCAATTTCTTGCTCATAAGGGGTACAACAGAGTATTCCGTGCCAGACATGTTAGAGGGTCCCGGGAGGTGGACCTTCTCCTTCACAAATCTCTCCTGCTAGACTTCACTAAAATAACCGGTGATACCCAAGGCAGATACATTATACTGGAAGGTACAACGGAATGGGTTACATATAATATTCTAAGTGTCTATATTCCCCCTGCTTTACAGTATTCAATGCTGAAGATAATTGGTGAACTGATTGTGGCATTCCTTCAGAGGATAACTATGGTGGGAGGGCACTTTAATGATATTATGGGGCACAAAGGCTGGTACAAATCAAGAGACAGCGCTCAGTGGCATGGTTTGGGGCCTGGCAGAGTGGGCACTGGGACCTGCCTTTAGTGATGCTTGTTACATATGGCATCCGAAGGACCTAGAGTACTCTCATGCCACTATGGCCCAACTGGTCTCTGTCCCGTATTGACTATCTGCTTCTACCCACTTACGATATACTTCATTGCACGGAGGCTAAAATCTCACCCCATGGGATATCAGACACTTTGAAACAGATATGGGAAAGTTGGGTTGGTGCCTTGGATGACACTGACTGGAGAGATGCTTGTGTGACCCCTCGGACTTTGGTGATATCTGCAAGGCTCTGGCTTGAACAGTTCAAATACTTACATCAGGTGTACATGACACCTTATCAGATGAGGTGGATGGGCACTCGCTATTCCTCAGCCTGTCGCCGGTTCCCAGACCTTAATGAGGATTTTTTTCATATTGAATGACAGTGCCCCGTAATATCTTCCTAATGGGCTGCCCTCACTAGAGTTCTCTCTGCAGTTGTGGAATCCCACGTTGAACTAGACCCCTGAATTACACTACTGGGCATTTTGGAGGGCATGGGCAATTCCAGGGGGAGAGGGGAAGGACACTTTCTGGCTTGGGCATTCTGATAGTTAAGAGGGACATAACCTACAGCTTCCTCCATCAAGGCATGGGCGAGGGGCAAGCATGAAGAAACTGATGTGGTAAGCATGAAGAAACCATATGCACAGAGAGAGGTTGCCCTAAACAATTTCATAAGGTATGGAAGAAATGATGGGACTACAGGAAACCGTGAGTGCATTTGGGTGGGGAAACGTTAATACAAACTGGATTTTGAAGTCTGTTGTTATGGTGGATCCTTTAGTATGTGAACCCGTGGCGGCTCACAGCAAATGCTTTCTTTGTCTGTTTGAAATGTGCAATAAAATGTTTCTAAAAAAGAATGACCTCCATTTTAGGCAGCTACAAATCAAGGACCTCTGCAGCCCTCCTTATGACCAGAGAGAAAGAGGCACTATCCTCAGTGGCAAGACAGGGGGGAGGCAAGCCCATTGTCTTAGGAAGCGCTTATAAGTGGCCCCGCTCATCACCTTCAGGGGAGAATGATGTCCACACAGAATCGCCCAACGCCACCTACTGGTGCAAATGAGTAATGCTTTTGAGTGCTGGATTCAGTCTGACACTTGAGGGAATATTCACAAGGCGAGGAATCTGAGGTTAGAAGTACCCAACAGAAATACTGTTCTATTACAGTGGGCTTACAGCCCATCCATTGCTTATGATTGGTTGGCTTCACTGTAACTCCAATTTGATTGCTTCTTATTCGATAGATATGTGGGCTTTCTTTCCTCTTTGTGTGTTTGCTCCACCTTTTGGAGCACAGACACATTACTGTGTCCTTCAAATGTTTGCTTTTACAGACACTGCTTTTTTCTTTTTGTTAAAGCATTTTATGAGTTTGCATGGGTATCCCTGATGTTTGCCTCATGAGCTTCTATCTTCATGCCCAATGCACTCAGTGTTTCTCTCTTGCACCTATGTATTTCTTTCCCACTCCCCTGCGTTTCCTTCTCACGCAGGTGCTTTCATTCCTCCAGCTCCATGTTGCCCTATTTCACCCATTTCATCCTCCCTTCTGTGTCGCTGTGTTGCTTCCCCCACGAATGCCTGTGTTGCTTCTACCCCTTGCCTCCCTTGTTGCTTTCTCCCCCACCATTGACCTGTGTTGCTTTCAACTCTTGCTGCTTCCCCCACCCACACCACCATTTGCTTCTGCTACACATACACATACTCAGTACTCCTTCAGCTGCTTCAGCCCTCACTCACGTCCCCTATGTTGCTTCCATCTTATGTCGCTTCTGCCCCAGATGCTTTCACACTTTTTTGTTCTTTTTTTAGTTACCAATCCTATACGTTTGGTAACTTAAAAAGAAAAAAAAGAAAGCCACCTAATTGTGTAGGTATGCCTATAAAGCGACAAGGACGACTGTGTCAAAACCTTTTTTTTTTTATTATACTTTAGCAGCGCCATTACAGATGCTGTACCAAATTACTTAAACCACTGACAAAGCCAGTAGGTCCCAAAGGTGAAACCTATTGGGTTTGCAAATGCTTGATTTTTATTGCACATCATTAAATTGAAAAAATGCCAGAAGAAAGCAAACTCAATTTTTTAATTCACTAAATTTTCCAACATTGTACGATTGGGCAAAAAAGTGAGAAGAAAAAAATATAAGACTATATAATAGAACCGTCAATATGTAAACATCTGTAAGTGAGAAAAGTAAACAGAAATGTGATAACAGACTTGCAATATTTTATTGCAGTTGGCTAAAGAGTTCTTAATGCAGATACATGTCTACTTCATTCAATCAGTTCTTTTTTTAAGATACATGATAGTTTCTCCAGTTCTGTGCCACTAAAAGAACATAAAGCGACGGGTTCAGTAAAAAAAGCATGTTGTTTGTCTTCTCATGTTGACATCTGTCATATTCAATAATTACAAATATGGACTGAAATTTGTTTTGCCAGTCACTGGTCAGGTTATAAGTGCCTTTCAGGGAAATGAGTGACAGGTGACAGCATTTAACGGAACTTTCTCTGACTAAAGGAGAAGACTGAAGTTTGCACATGGCTTTACCGAGAAATGCGCTAAAAACAAAAAAATAAAAACAAAGATGATATCCATTTTATGCCCCAATGTACTACTTCGAAAGTCCTCGAACTCCCAAACACCATCAGATTCAGACTCTTTATCTTAGGACTGATGCAAGGCTTACAAGCATAGCTTTATAATGGTAACAAGAATATCGTTTATTTGTTGGACCAAGATGATCAGCGCTATAATAGTCACATACATGCAATATTCTGTCTTTCTCCTTCACGATAATCTTAAATTATAAACAAGCACCGGCAAAAGCAAAAAGTCTCACCAATCGCACGTCCTGACAAAAAACAATAAAAAACATGCTGCTGCACTGCAGACATTAAAAAATGACTGTTTTGTTTACTCAAAGCATGGATAAGACAAATAATTAGTCGGATGTAAGACTCAATTTGGCAATCGCAAACTGCGCGATTCACAAAGCAGCAGGGTGTGTTCCAAATCATTTCGAATTGCAATTAGAAAGGACCATGTAAGAAGTACCCCCTCCTACCTGTGAGTCGCAATCGTACGTATGAATAGTTTGTGACCACAAATATGTTGCTAAGAACTGAAAGGTTACCAACACCTCAAAGGGGTAGGAGCTGAGTCTCAAGGGGGAAGTTGTTTCATGGAGACAGCTTCTGTTTTTGGAATTGTGTTGGTAAACCTCATGGGACGTAACACGCAGCGGTCAAAATCCTTATTTGCATGTAACACCAACATAATAATCAGCTTTGAAAGAAGAAGTTCAGAGCCTTGTAAGCGTAATTGCTTCACTAAATAGACTATGCAAGTACAGGAGGTACGTTACCATCGGTTCCAATCATAATACAGTGAACAGTAAATGCACGATTAATGTTCAATTTAGCAGAAAATGTGTGCAATCATATTAGTCTAAAATTTCCTTTATTTATGGAAATGGATGAAGAAGCTTGTCTTGTAAATGGATGAAGAAGATTTTCTCTGAAGTCTCCATTCAGTATTACATATGTTTTTTGTATATTTGGTTCAGAAATGTTTTAAGACCACCAACTTAAAACCACAACAATTAATTACAGTAGTGGCAATAAACGTGTAAATCATCAGCATTAACAGTCCCACTTATTGGACGCCCACAATTTGCCATGATTTTCCACTTGAGCAACCTATCCGTAAATAGAGCTAGCCTGTTCACAATTTTAAATTGTTGTGGTTTTAAGTTGGTGGTTTTAAAACATTTCTGAACCAAATATACAAAAAACATATGTAATACTGAATGGAGACTTCAGAGAAAATCTTCTTCATCCATTTACAAGACAAGCTTCTTCATCCATTTCCATAAATAAAGGAAATTATCCATCAGAGAATAACTGCCCAACCTGATATAATTCCTCCAGTAGTCAGCCCCTGCCAATGCCATTGCAAAATATATCAGGTAATGTGGTGTATCCCCCAATGGCGTGTATTGATTAATTTTAATAATGTTGAACATTTTGCACCACACAAGCTAAACTTATCATGCAGGAGCAATGACCTTGAAACATGTATGTCTCAAGAAGTTAAGATACATAAGAAGAAAGAAACCAGCATCTAATATCACGCCCAAGGCACATTTAATAGGTATTTAGGAACTGATCATCCCCAACATCAAATAACGAATAGCTGAGCGTGGACCACAGCAGTCCTATAATAAAACTTTAATTCGGGAGGTAATTCATGAAACCCAATTGCCCTTCAAACTATTCCTACTTAAAACTGCTGATAGCAGTTTCAAGGCATGGAAATAAAAAATAGGGGAGCATTAAAAAAATGGATGGTCCTCAAAGAAATGAATAACAATTTCTTTAAGTAAGGCATCCAGACTACAGATGTACCACTTATGCTCCTCTATCACAGAAAACACAGTCATTAGGTTGATTATAGCATATGCTGACAGGTATCCATGGAGGAGACCATTATCAATATTTAATTGTGTGGCTATCAAGTCTGACTTCATTTACAAACTTCTTTCTTCTGCTAGGTTGAGATTAGGGGCATAAAAATGTGAACTGAAAATATCAAGTCTCCAATTCCCATATATCAGCACCTATAGATTCTTATGCCAGCAGACAGAACTCAGAACTGCAGAAAATCTGCGAGTACCACATATTTCGTAATAGGTGCAAGATTAACTGGAAGAGCTGGGATGGGGATATTTGAGGGAATGGGAGCATGACCATGCAAAACGCAATAAACACTCACAAACCTTAATGTTTTGCTGTGTGCAGGGCTTGCGACACTCAGTACATTTCCCTTAAACCCCAGGCAGTGAAGGTGTAGCAATGTACAGTTCGAAGCACGGAAAGAAATAGGTGGTGTTAATGGAAAGCAATCAACCAAAATGCCAGGGGTAGAGGAAGTGACATCCCATACGCTTTGACCTTAATGACATCACACAAAGTGACATCATGTACCGTTGGCCCTGATGGTTTCCAAAAAGTCATGCGTGATACGCATCCTTAATTGTAATAAGTGAGAAAGCCAGGCCTCTAGTAGGGTGTTTCTCCCCTTAAGAACATTTCTGAAAGAATGCAGTCAAATAGTGCCTTTTAAGGCACTATTTTCACACAGATTTGCTAAAAAGCCTTAAGCTACGAAAGGGCATTCATTTAATTTTCAAATCCTTTCATGGTTTTCCAAGTCAATGAAACTTGACACACCCCAAGAGTTGCCCCAGCTTTATAAAATGTGCTTTGGATGCCACTGTATGTCAAGAATTAGCTCAATTGTGCCAGGGATGCTACAGGTGACCCTTAAATAGGCCCATAACTCAGGTTGCCAATATGAAAATGGTTGCCTGAAAACTAAGGATAGAGAAGCGGAACAGGGACTATATCAAGAACAAGCAAACAAATCCACCTCCAGAAATGGTTCCACAAAGTGGAGTACCACATAATAAAAATAACAAAAGAAAAAGGTCAAGAGTTAGTCATACAAATTGCATTGCAACCAACAGCGCTGTAATCAAAAGTATTATTTAATTTCCTTATATTCATGACTGTACTTAATAACTTTCTCCATAATATTTTTATTGAACTGTAGGAGCTAAGTAGCATACCCTAAATGGATACAGCCATCATACATATCATCCAAACAACTCTCACACCAAACTCACCAAACAAAAACTCTAGTTTGATAACAACAAAACAATTCTTCTCAGAAGGACCCCCCCCCGAACATCAGAAACCTAATATAAACAAAAATACTATACATGGTTGATAGCAATGATTCAACTTTTTCTTTTATCCAGGTCGCAATATTTCGGGACTACAAAAAATTAATTGCAATTTGCTTGATACATCCCTATATTCCCGTCATCAAAGTTCATCATTCTTAGAGTGGAACATTAAAATTCATAATGCGCGGGATCCATAGAAAGAAGGATGGAATAAAATGTCATGTCCAGCCAAAAGTCGTGCCGACGTGTGTTTACTGATCACCCACCTTCTTCAGGGCACGCGTCAATTCAACAGTACCTTGTTAAAACACCCCACAAGAGACTTTGGTCCTATCTTCAACACAATCTATAAACAAAAGTATATAACTTGGCTGTTGGAAATGGCCTTTCTGTAGGGTCACCCCCAAAACTTTTTGCCTTCCTCCTTCTCTTTTTCTGACCTCATTTGCGCTGGCTATAGAACTCTGCGCACTGCTAATCAGTGCTAAAGTGCATATGCTCTCTCCTTAAAACATGGTAATATTGGATCATACCCAATTGGACTATTTAATTTACTTATAAGTCCCTAGTAGAGTGCACAATAGGTGGTCAGTGCCTGCAGATTAAATGCTAGTAGTGGGCCTGCAACATTGATTGTGCCACCCACATAAGTAGCCCCCTTAACCTTGTATCAGGCCTGCCATTGCAACGCCTGTGTGTGCAGCTCCACTGCCAATTCGACTTGGCATTTAAAAGTACTTGCCAATCTTAAAACTCCCCATTTTCTACATATAGGATACCCCTAAAGTATGCCCTAGGCAACCCATAGGGCAGGGTGCTGTGTAGGCAAAAAGCAGGACATGTACCTATGTAGTTTACATGTCCTGGTAATGTAAAACTCCTAAATTCGTTTGTACACTGCTGTGAGGCCTGCTCCCTTCATAGGCTAACATTGGGGCTGCCCTCATACATTGTTTGAGTGGTAGCTGCTGATCTGAAAGGAGTAGTAAGGTCATATTTAGTATGGCCAGAATGGTGATACAAAATCCTACTGACTGGTGAAGGTGGATTTTATATTACTAATTTAGAAATGCTACTTTAGAAAGTGAGCACTTCTCTGCACTTAAATCTTTCTGTTCCTTACAATCCACGTCTGGATGGGTTTAGTTGACAGCTCCTGTGCATTCACTCAGACACACCCCAAACACAGGATGCTTGTGTAGGTCGAATAAACCACGCTTTGTAAAAGATATCTTGGTTTACGTGGTTTATTTACCACATTCTTTTGGCGACGAGGATTACGAGGATATCGACCTACCGAGCGGCGTTTTTTAGGCAGGCTGATGTCCGACGAAGGTCTTCCAGGAACAACGCCCTCTTTCAGGAGAAAGAGGCGTGGCGTATTGTTGAGAGCTGCTGTGAATTTCTTAAAGGGGACTGTTTTAAAGGTGAAGTCACTCCTGGAACTACAAGTTACTGCTTGTGATCTTAAAGGAAAAGTCACCAGTTACCAGCAAGAATTTAAGGGGAAAGCCACCATAGAAATTGGTAGTTATTCCTGCTGGTTTCCTTAAAATTAAGGAAGAAGTCATCTCTAAAACTGTTATTGTTGGCGGTGAGAATTTCCGTGTATTTTTTTATTTTTTTTTGTTATGTGACTTGATTTTAACGGTGAGCAGTGTTAGATATTCTGGATTGTTGGAGTCATCAACGTGGATAAGCGCAAAACACTTCACAGCATTGCAAAGATCTCGTGTGGGCTCATCTATTTTTTTTTGTGAGCAATGGAGCACGTCTCAATTACTGCACCACCTTGTTTTCTTACACATCCAGGTACGCCAGCGATCCAGTGGGAGGACTGGATAGACCTGTTTGACAACTATTTGTTGGGGTTGGACAGTGAAGAGTTTTCTCCTGCACGTAAAAAAGCGATTTTATTGAACTGTCTAGGATCAGAAGCGCAAAGGTTGTTCAAATTTATGCCAGTGGCTACAGACAATGGGGCACGTATTCCAGATGAGTTTAGGGAGGCTAGATTAAGATTGAGCAATAGGTTTGCTAAAGAAACCAATGTGGTTTTGGCAAGGTCCAAGTTTTATACACAACCACAGAGAGTAGGGGAGTCTATTGAAGAATTTGTATGCAGATTAAGGGAATTGTCAGTTAAATGTCAATTTGGGGAGATGTGCGACGAGATGATTAGGGACCAATTAATGGTTCAATGTAAGAGCAGAAAGATTCAAGAAAGGCTGTGGGCTGCTAAGAATCCTTCTTTAAAAGATGCTGTTGACATGGCAAAAGTTGTGGAAGAGTCTGAACTTTGCATGAAGGAGATGGGAAGATATGGCAATGGGGGTAGGGAGCAACAAGTCTTCCAGGAGGTTGTGGGAGATGTGGAAAACAAAAGCAACAGTGTGGCTTTGGTAGAGAAGAAAACACAGGATTTTCTGAAAACCCAGAAAATGTATGCGAACAAGAAGAAGTGTAACAGATGTGGTAGTATTTACACAGTAGTGATTTTAAGGGGTGTTTTGCAGTGGGGAAGGAATGTAGAAAGTGTGGGCGCAAAGGTCATTATGCGCGTGTGTGCATTGAGTGGTCAAAGTCAAAAGGAGTGGCGGTGTGTGAGGAGAGAGATGAGGTGGTGGACCGCATTCTTAGCCTAGGCGAGGTTGATAAAGGTTACTGCGGTAAGAGAGAAAGTAGGCCCAAAGCATGGTTCACTGTTGGAAAGGTGAGGGTTGAGCTGATGGTGGATACTGGATCTAAGTACACAATAGTTCCCAAAGATATCTTCATGAAGAACTGGCCTCAGATTGTATTGAAGTCTAAAGACATATGTCCTGGGGGCTACCAAGGGGAGGAAATTGAGATCTTGGGTTTCTTTCCGACTGCCATAAGCTTCAAATCAAGAGAAACCTTCGGCAAAGTGTATGTGGCCGAGTCTGGGCCACCAATTTTGGGTTGGATGCACCAATATAACTTAAATATCATTGTGAATCCCAGAGGTAAGGAACAAATCTTGGTAGTGGATGATGGAGATGTCAATGCGAATCTGGAGGAAGTGGGGGAGGTGTTTCGAGAGGAGTTGGGAGAATTAAAGGGTTATGTTCATAAGATTCGTATGAAACAAGGTACCGTTGCGGTGAAACACAAAGTGAGGAAAGTACCTATTGTTGTTAGGGAAGAGGTGAGCAAAGGATATGTTGAAGGAGGGAGTCATTGAACCGGTTGAATCTCCAGAATGGACTTCGCCAGTGGTCATTACGAGGAAATCTAATGGGCAATTGAGATTTTGTGTGGATCTCCGAAGTGTCAATCAAAACATAGTGACAGACAACTTCCCTCTACCGAACATCAATGAACTCATTATGTTGCTTAATGGAGGAGTTTTTTTTCAAAATTAGACCTCAAAAGCGCCTATCATCAGATACGACTACACCACAATTCACGTGATGTTACAGCATTTATCACCATGGATGGTACTTTCTGTTTTGTTAGAATGCCCTTTGGATTATCATCGGCTGCAAGTGTTTTTCAGCATATGATGACAAATGTTTTTGAGGGTTTCACTAATGTCTTATTCTTTCAGGATGACATTTTAATTTTTGCGTCAACTATTGAGGAACATAACCAAATTTTGAGGAAGGTATTAAAGAAACTTTTGGAGGTGGGTCTAACGTTAAGAAAAGAGAAGTGTGTTTTCTTGACCAAAGAGATTGAATATTTGGGACACACCATTTCGGGTGAAGGAGTTAAACCG
This sequence comes from Pleurodeles waltl, assembly GCF_031143425.1. NCBI lineage: Eukaryota > Metazoa > Chordata > Amphibia > Caudata > Salamandridae > Pleurodeles > Pleurodeles waltl. The sequence continues at coordinate 1,558,423,756 of NC_090444.1, forward strand.
AAGAAAGATTTGTTGGAGGCAATCAAACTCTCTCCGTCACCAAAGAACAAAAATGAGTTGAGGTCCTTTATGGGTCTCATTGAATATTACTCCAAATTTGTTCAGAATTTCGCTGACAAAACAGAGGGGTTGAGAATATTGTTGCGCAAAGGTTGTAATTTTGTGTGGTCAAAAGTGCAGCAAGAATGTTTCGATAACATAAAGCAAGAGGTGTGTACTGCAAAGATTTTAGTACCCTTTGAACCTTCTTCTCACACTATACTGACTGTAGATGCTAGTGTGTCTGGTGTAGGTGCTGTTCTGTCTCAAGTTCACTGTGGTGAAGAGAGGACGGTAGCTTTTGCTTCACGCTCTCTCACTGAGAGTGAGAGGAACTACTCTGTGATTGAGCGGGAGGCTTTAGCAGCTGCATGGGCTGTAGAGTATTTTAGAACATTCTTGTGGGGTGTTCCTTTTAAGTTAAGAACTGATCACAAACCTTTAGTCAAGGTTTTATCAGCTGGTGGTGCGGGTAAGGGTTCTGCGAGATTGGCCAGTTTGGCAGCTCGCTTGCAGGAGTATGTATACAACGTGGAATACATTCAGGGTTGGAGGAACATACAAGCTGATGCTCTCTCACGTATGGCTGTGGATTGGAAGTTGGTTGATGGGGAGGCACAATTCTTGAAGGGAGAAGAAGGAGCGGTGGCATTGATGGAGGACTTGTTACAACATGGTGTGGTGGCTTTCTCTAAAGAAGAGTGGTTGCAAGGTTTGAGGGACGACTCAGTAATGCAGTGCGTGAGTAAAATGATTGTTGAGGGAGGAAGAAGAGAGAGTGCTTTGGCAGTATCTGTAAGGCCCTACATCATGGTTCTAGATGAGTTGTCGTTGGGGGATGGAGGTGTAATAATGAGGGGTGACAGATTTGTACCTCCGGAAAAGTTACGAAGAAACATCATACATTTGGCACATGAAGGGCATTTGGGACAAACACTGACTCAAAGAAGAGTTAAGGAAAACTTTTGGTGGCCAGGGGTCGATTTGCAAACTGCTCAATGGGTGGAAGAGTGTGTTCAGTGTAAGGAAAGTGAAAAAAGGTTAAAGCTGGGGAAAAGAACTTGGATGGGACATATTGAGGATCCAGGGGAAGCATGGCACACTATTTGTATGGACTTTGTTGGGCCATTGCCCGGTTTGGGCCACGAAAAAAAAATTGCTTTAGTCCTGGTGGACGTGTTTTCTAAGTGGTTGGAAGTTGAGTTTATGAGGGAAGTGTCGACAAGAAGTACTATTTCGGTATTAAAGGTTTTTTTTCAAAGAGAAGGGTGTCCCCATACACTCATTACCGACAATGGTACACAGTTGATCTCCCTGGAGATGAAAGAGTTTCTGTTAACCCATGGTATCACCCATAAGCGTACTGCACTCTACAATCCACAAGCCAATGGTATTGTGGAACGTATGAATCGTATGGTCAAGGGTACAATTCAGTTGGCTGTGCAAGGAAACCAAGATGTTAGTTCTGTTGTGCAAGAGGCAATATGGGCTCATCGCACCACGCAGCTGAGAGATAAGGGTAGAACACCATTTGAGTTCATGAGAGGGCGTAAGGCCAGATCAAAGTTAGTGCCTGGTTGGTTGGAGGGCGATCGAATCAAACCAGGGAATCAAAGGGAGAAGTCACAGACAGGCGGTTACTCTCAAGTTGGTGATTGGGTGAAAGTCAAGGATGGACGAGTGGGTGCAGTTTGGACAAAGTTTTGCGGTCCTTTTGAGGTTAAACACGTAGGAAATTTCAGTGTTGTTTTGGCGAATGGCACTAAATGGAACAAAAGGAGGGTGGCCTTATATGAGAGAGGTGGTGGAAGTGCAGGAAATATAATCGTTACTAATGGAGATGGAGGTTGCAGTGGGTTTATGCTATCTGGGGGAGATGGTGAGAGAGCGGATTCACCGGATGCTGACACTTCGCATGAGGATGATAATAGCATGGAGGTTTTGGAGGGACAAACTAGTGTGGAGAATGAAGAAAATAAGACAGAATTTAAGAAGGGAAGTGGCAGAGTGAGAAGACCTCCTGCTTATCTGAATGACTATGTGAGAGATGGCGGGAAATTGAATTGAATACTTTTGATTTTTATATTGCCTGAAATGTATTCCTCTCTTGAGTTATAGTTAATTTTTATGTTTGATTAAAAAAAAAAATTTGAAACCTTGCTTGAAATGTATTTCTCTTAGCTTTTGTCGAGCTATTGGTTAATTTTTTTTTTTTATGTTCTTGTTTAATCTGAACAGTGTATGGTTTTGTTTGAATATGTGGTTATTATTGTTGTATTCTTGTTAAAAAAAAAAATTGATGACGAAGGGGGATGTGTAATATTAGTGTGGGCGCGTGAAGGGAGCTCGAGCGTTACTCGAGTCCCGAACGCGCTCGCGAAGGGAAAAAGACGTTGGGAAAAAGCGAGAAGCTGTGGATGAGGGTGACGGCACCGCACCGCTTGTGTAGGTCGAATAAACCACGCTTTGTAAAAGATATCTTGGTTTACGTGGTTTATTTACCACAGATACCACTGGGAAAGACACTCTGAACCAGAACCTGCAACCTGCCAAGAGAAGCTGCCTGGCTGCCCAAAGGATTCCCCTGACTGCTTTGCTGAAAAGGACTGCTGCCTTGCTGTTGCCTTGCTGCCTTGCTGCCCTCTGGCTCTGCTGAGAAGTGCTCTCCAAGGGCTTGGATTGAGCTTGCCTCCTGTTTTCTGAAGTCTGAGGGCCAAAAAGGTTTCATCTCTGTAAAGAACTCCTTGTGCGGTGACATTTCGCAGCCCGGCTCCCCGAGTGGATATCGACGCAGCACCAGGATTGCGACTAGATCGACGCATAGCCGAGCGGGAACGACGCAGACAGACTTCCTGTGAGAAGAATTGACACAGCGCCTGCCATGCGACAGAAATTTCCCCACATCGCCACCTGGATTGACGCAGCTCCTGTGAATTCGCCCTGCACGCCCAGGATTTCGCCACATCGTCCCTGGGGCGTCCAAATACCCTGCAACCAGAAGAGGATCCAAGGCTGCGCGCCGGGAATTGACGCAAGGCCCTGACTGCATGAAAAATATCAACGCATCGTCTGAGAGTGCCCAGAGAAACCGACGCACACCTCCATGTTTTCCACGCATCTCCTCCTCTACGGTCCCTTGTGGGAAATTTAGACGCAAACCAGGTAGCTTTTGCTTGCAAGAGACACCTATTGCTTTTAGGAACATAAGACTCTTTTTATCATTCTCTAAAGTGATATTTCAACATGCACTTATCAAATCTTGATCGTTTTGACCTTATTATATCCAGATAAATATTCTATATTTTTCTAAACCTGTGTGGTGTATTTTTGTGGTGTTTATACAGTGTTATTGCTTGATTTATTGCACAAATACGTTACACATTTCCTTCTAAGTTAAGCCTGACTGATCAGTGCCAGGCTACCAGAGGGTGGGCACAGGATAATTTGGATTGTGGGTTATTTACCCTGACTAGAGAGAGGGTCCTTGCTTGGTCAGGGGTTAACCTGACTGCCAACCAAATACCCCATTACTAAAAACCGCCAAAGTGTAAAAATGGCAGCCATGTTGGAACGATTAGCGGGTGCAAAACATTCTATATTGTAGCTGAAAATAATGACTAAATAACTATGAGAGCCCAAGGCAGACCCTGGTAGTCAGAGACACTATCCAGTAGCGGTGGCCATGTCGATCGAGTGGTAGTATTACAATACAGTGTTTTATGCAGCAAAAGAGAAAAAGAGTTATTTTACATATCTGTGCTATTGTTACACCAGACACCAGTTGCTGCTGGTAAACTTTTAACACAAGACCTATTGGGCATGCCCTAAAAAGTAAGAGGGTATTTGGGGATTACGCTGCGTGCCATAGTCCATACTGAAATAAATATTATCAGCCTTGTGTGGCATGCATGTTAGTTATGTATCTTTGCACTTTGTTCGCTTGAAATGTATTAAGGAAGAGTACACTATGTCATGTAAAAGTCATACTTTGCACTATGTTGGAACCGAAGAAAGGTTGTGGCTGTGGATGAAACAGCGAGGCTGGTCTGCAATTTCTTGATTAACTGTGAAAATATGTCAGAGTTTCCAGACTAACCGCTAGGGGTAACAGGAGTTGATTATGTGATATTCCTTTGCATGTCACTTGGGAGAGAAGAATAGGGAGTGTGGATTGAGTTCCCTCTCTTGCCTTTTCTCCGAGCTGTAGCCTTTATGAATATTATTTTTGGGAAATCATCTTTGTCTCATTCTTGTGTTATTTTCACTTTTTCCTTTTTTGTTTAAGCTATTTTCATTTCTTCACTTCGTGTTTAGTGAATGCACATGAGCTGATAAAATTGCGGTAGGTCCAGCATGATAATAATGGTAAGACACAATAGAGGTGTGTTTTGTCTGTCGCTGTGTGACACATAGAAATGATTGAGCTACTCTTTTGGTCAAACCACTCATGTTTGGGTGCATGCAGTTACAGGTGGCATGTCTCATGGGGATGCAGTGGTTCACTTTCTTCAGTTTGAAATATTGGGGCTATAATTACCAAGTTTAGGTTCTATTTCGCAAAGTTATATGTCATATTTTTGTATTTTTGTTTATAGATTGTATCGGAGATAGGACCAAAGTCTTTCTTGTGGGGGGTTTTAAGAAGGTACTGTCTAATTGCCACGTGCCCTGAAGAAGGTGGGTGACTAGCAGGTCATGTGGCACCGAACCACACGTCAGCACGACTTTTGGATGGACATGACATTTTATTCTATCCTTCTCTCTATGGAACCCGGACATTATGAATTTTGATGTTCCACTTTGCTGATGGGAATATAATGACGTATCAACTAAATTGCAATTAATTTTTCCAGAAATACTGCGACCTGTATAAAGGAAAAAGTTGAATCATTGCTTTCAACAATGTATAGTATTTTTTTCTGTATTAGGTTTCTGATGTTAGGGGGGTCTTTCTGAGAAGAACTATTTTGTTGGTATAAAGCTAGAGTTTTTATTTGGTGAGTTTGGTGTGAGAGTGATTTGAATGGTATTTATGATGGTTGTATCCATACAGGAGCATGATACTTAGGTTCTACAATTCAATAAAAATATTATGGATGATGTTATTAAGTACAATCATGAATGTAATCAAATAAAATAATACTTTTGATTACAGCACTGTTGGTTGATATGCAAATTGTATGACTAACTCTTCACCATTCTCTTTTGTTATTTTAATTATGTGGGACTCCACTAAGTGGAACCGTTTCTGGAGGTGGGTTGGTTTGCTTGTTCTTGCCATAACTCGGGTTGTCCTCCTTACGCCAAGAAAATCTTCCAATGTGCTAGTTCCGCATTTTTCCACGGGTGCCCTAAGTGCAAATAATTATCTCTAGTTTCCAATTACCAGTGTTTTACTAGTATTTATCATGAGTGCACATTATGCCAAGAACTACCTCCAATGTGCCAGTGGAATTATTTTGTCAGAGGTGTTTGTCATGCTAAGAATTTACCCAAGAATTTTAGCGCCAATATACGGGTGTCTCTATAAGACAAGAATCTGCTTCAGTGCACCAAGGGCAACGACAGACTTGTGAGCATAACATCACATTTTTACTCATACTCGCTCTCACTTTCTCACTCACATTTATTCTTAATCACACTGTCTAATACTCCCTTACAGCCATTCTGATTAATTCTCACTAACAGACCTTTAGGCACTCATTCGTACTCATTATGACTCACTCATACTTACTGACACTCAATCTCACACATTTTTACTCTCTATCTGTCACTAACTCACTCATATATGCAGTCATACTTGCTCACAAATCTTCACACTCTCACATAAACACACTCTCATCCAAAAGCGCACAATGTACATTTAAAACCATTTTACTTACTTTAGCTGCCACCAAAGAATTCATTCCAGCTAGCTGTGCTCCTTTTTCATTGTATTTAAACTGGTAATGTAATCATCACAACAGATGCTCTAGTTACATTATGAATGAAATACACGTTTATTGACACCACTAATGATTTCTGAGGCACTTTATATCAAAGCAACACAGTACATTACATGAGGTGGTGTCACATTACATGCAGTATTAGGATAAAAGAAGACGATAGATCTGCCTCATTGCGTGTGCAATTTATGGAGTATGGGCCGGATCTACAAACCTCAGTGTTTGCGACTCGTACTTTGCGATTTGTATTGACTCGCAAATTGCAAGTCACAAACACTGATGTACATCAGTGACTGAGACACTGTTTGAGATTCCCAAATAGGCTGCAAGGGTCCTGCCTCATTAATGTTCATAAGGCAGGTCGCAATTTGCAACCCATTGGGAATGGTTGACACTCGCAAGAATGGTGACCTGTTGGCGTCAGCAGGTCATCATGTCAGTGACTGTTTTTTTAAATAAAGCAGTTTTTTTTTTTAAATGCAGCTTGTTTTCCTTAAAGGAAAACGAGATGTGTTTCGAAATAGAAATTAAAAATGTTCTTTTCATTTTTTTTTTTTTTTTTTTTAGAGTTGGCAGTGTTCCATGGAACCACTGCCTGCTCTGAAAAAATACTGGCGCCCACATTCACAAAGGGGAAGGCGTCCCTTGGAGACCCCTTACCATTTGCAAATGGGTTACCACCTCCTTCACAGAGTCGGTAAAGTATGAATGTTTTGCAACCGCATTCCTGGTTGCAAAACATTCTTACATGCCAGTGCGACTCGCTATTAGAAAGGGACGTCCTTTACACCCCTTCCTAAAATCAACTCGCAAACCCTATTTTGCAAGTTGGTAATAGGTTACCGACTCGCAAAATAGAGTGGGTACCTATGAGAATGTGTTTTACTGATCACAAATGGCCCAATGGGCTGTTGACGACCGGCAAAATCCTTTGCACATCTCACCCTATATTTATTTATCATCATGTTGGAACCTTGAACCGAGTGCCTAGTCAATCTACCACTGAGTAGTTATATTCTGTGTGTCACATTACACATTGTCAATTCTTTACTATCGTTTGCAGCTGCGACCCCTGGTAACCCCTAAATGACATCCATGGTGTTGCATGAATTGGTCCTAAACTCATCTAGATGGATTCCACGTCAAGAACAGACATCTTACTATTTCTAGGGCTCTGGCAAACCGGTCTCAAAACAGAGCACACACAAGGATTCTGAAAACGCCAAGCTTGTGCAGAGTAAACGCAAAATTCTATTAGCAAATATCCCAAGAATTATGGTGACTAAAAAGGCATAGAAACTAAATAAAGCAATGATAGGCAACATATTATTCTATATAATTCCCTTTCCTACTAAGTCTTTTGCTAAGAAGAATTGCCATTACAAAGTATGCCAAGGAGATGGATGCAATACATCACAATCTCATACTTGCTTGGTAATGTCCTTGATGATGGAACAGAAAGCTTGCTAGAATTAGTCATGACCTTCTCTGACCGAGAGAGCTAAAACACTGTAAATGCTGTTTTTCAGATCTACTGTGTGAAAATATTTCACTGATTCATGATGTAGTGTGAGACAAAGTCTCATGGGAATTATTATTCTACCTTACTTGTCCCCACAGAAAACCACTAAGCTCAAGTGAAAACACTACAATTTATAATGGGGAATTAAATACATAAAACATGATTCACTTATTGTTATAAGATAATCGCAAATATATAATAAAAACAGACAGCATTTGCAATAGTGCTCAAGGGGCCGTAGGACACGAATGAATAGTGAGTAGGTGCATCATATGATAGCCATCTATAAAAAAAAAAAGAATGTGTAAACACACAACGGTTTGCAGGCATTCACAAACATTTTTCAGTTCTTTTATCATCTTTGAAACAGATGTAAAACTGCTTCTTTAAAAGACTGGGGTAAATCCCTTTTCCAAGGTGGGGAAAAAAACCATCATATATCAAAGGGGTTAGGGGAAAGCTTTTCTCAACAAGTAAAAATATTTTTCCTACCGCAAAAAATCATGCAAGTGCATATCTTCAACAGGCAAACACAACTAGATTGTCCACCATGAGAACAATCCCCACGTAAAACAACACATACACAGGGAAATCTACTTTAGGTATCTTTGTGAATTAATGAAATGATAAAATCTATGCAAATCGTAGACAGACCTCTACTATGCATAGATTTTCGACTTGTCTATAAAACTTTTGCTATTCCAGAAAAATCTATTTGAGCAAACTGCCATTCTTGTCTTGTAGTTATATCAAACCAGCTGTATAGCCCTCTTAAAGCCATGGTGTATAGACATGTTCATGATCCTTTAACAAGGCAAATCACCGAGAACTAAGGGGAGGGGAGGACAAAGCAGACAGGTGAGATGTGAAGGTTGAGACAAGTCTGCAGAGATCTTTGTGTGCTCAGTAATTGTCTCGGTATAATAAGATAATAATTATGGCAAGACAATTCTGGTTCTGAAAGTACTTTCTAGAGAGCTATGGTTTTTGTCTACTTAAAGTTCTGATACATCATAAAGTAGCACAAAGTACTATTGCGCCTGCTGCAAAGCATAATATGTAAAATGAAGGTCACTAATATGTATTTTATGTAGATAGCTCAGTGGGTGACTGCTTTTGTCACAGAGATCCTTTTGTTACTTTCAGTTCATAAGCTACAATCCATCAAATATAGCACATCGAGCTGTGAATGTATTGCAGACAAAATGCAAGGCAGAAGTTTAAAACCTTATTGTGTTTTATCTCCATCTTTAGTTATTCTACGGTTGTTCAAAAAAGGTTCCTTTGAGTTTGTGTTTCTCCAAACCAAGCACACAACATATAATGCTTAACAGTATGGATAACGTGAATCCTGCACATTTTAGTCTTCATTGATTCAAACTTATGCAACAATCCCTAAACATTGATTTAGACATTTGTATCATTCATTGTTTCTGTATAATATGTGTATGATGTAAAGTGCTTTGTCACCCCATATTGCGATGAGTAGTGCTACATAAATAAATGTTAGAGATGGACTATGGACAGATGCAGGGCAGCCCTTGAGCGTGTTAGCGAGGAAAACAGCGGAGAAGGAGGACACGGGGGAAAAGCAACCTTGCTGCACTGAGTGGCACTAACACTAAAGCCAGCCCTGAGCTTCCCCATATCAGGAAGAGAATCCACTAAATGAAGAACTTAATGCACGGCGTTAGGATATAGTAAACGCAGCGCTTGGGAAGGGGCTCGCTCCCGGCGTGCAGCTGGAGGGAGTCCTTATGGGGCGCCACTGAAGCTAAAGGCCAGAGTGAATGCATAGCTTTGGTAGGAGTGTCAGGAGACTGAAATGCGTGTGCCAGCATGTTGTGAAGCTGGGAGCATTCTGAGCGTTCATTTTATTTCACTCAATATTTACTCTCGTCAGTGAGGCGGAGAATACAATGCTTAGGAGATGGCAAGCACAGCATGCAGTTGGATGTAGAGTTACATTTTTTTACTGATCCTCGTCCCTCGCGCAGGATGTGCCAGGAAGGTTAAACCCCAGCAACATGGCCACCATTCAGATAGCACACCGGCAGCTTGAGCGTCTGCACGCAGGGACAAACACCTCATACATTTACCATAGAGTGCGTGCAGTCGCTTATCTGGTTTGTTGGACTCAGTGGTGTTGGTAAAAACAAGCATTTGCAATGCAATAGGTCTCGCATGTGCTTGATTTAGGGCTATTGGCGTTGTAAATGCATAACTGAACTTTTCTTGCCACATAAATTGGTCAATCCTGCAGCATAATTTGGTCCTATCTGCCACATAATTCTAGTGGCCCTGCATATATCTAAAAAACTTACATTTCCCTTCTTCCTCTATCTGCAGCAAAAAATGAAAATATTGCCATTATGTATTATAATAATTATTATTTCCCCTCCCACACACAACCTAGGGACCCAGAGATGAACTACACAGAAAGAGCACATTGTGCGGTTTGTTAAGGGGAAAAATGTTTTGTAAAAGGAACGCCCCCATTATGAGGCAAGTTTCTGAGTGCAGTGAATATTTCAGTATATTGACTATAATGCTCAAAACAGCTCCTAGAGGGCACCACTATAAAAATAACATTTGTAAGAAACATGGTCATGTAACTATACAGTCAGCCCCTAGAGAGCATAACCACATGAAAACAGAATGGCAAAACATAATGCAGTGTAACCGTATATTTAGTCCCTGTAGGGAGTAGTGCATTACACATTTTCAGGTGTACTGGCAGTAGTATGGCAGCCTCATTCTAAAAATACACATGTATCCTAGGACACCATTTTCTGTATGTTAGCACACAGCAGAGCAAGGTTTGTTTATCTGTGTATACATTTGTATATAGCATGAATTTTACTAAAAGCTGCCAGAGAGCTTTATAGTGGACACGTATCGTTAAAAGGATGGTTACAGAGAGTTCAGGAATTGACAACTATTGCCAAATATAGTTACATTAGCGCTAGATTTGCAAAATGGTAAATCATTACAGAAAAAGGAAAAAAGTGTACAATAGATATACAGAGCAGTGAAAAGTTTGTAAGCGCCTGTTGAAGTGGTTCTAATCCTAAAAGTCAACCCACGAGTCCCAAAATGGAATAGGGAACCAGGGACTGTCACAACCACATGGGGGGTGCGGCACTTGTCAAAAATGAGTTTGCCAAACTCCATAAACAAGCATTGTCTCAACCTCTTACTCCCCGCCAATAACACATAGCTTTTTCAGCCTTCCCAACGTTATGCCACAGCCCTACTATCTTCTCCACAAGCCATGACCTTGTTCATGCCCCAGTGACAATGATGGTACTTACCCTGCCCCTATCGGAGGGTGGGGGCCTCCTCTGCCTCCCCTGGGAGGGGCCCGTCTCCATCCCCATCTCCTCTGTCCTTCTCCTCCTCAGGGCACACCTCCTTCTGTGTGTGGTCCCCGCCTCCCCTGCAACTCCACCGCCTCTCCTGCCCCTCCCACCTCCGCCACCGTACTCCATGCAATCGGTACCGGCTTCTGACAGGTGTGAGGCAAGGCACTGGCAGTGGTGCACTCGAAAACGAATCCCTCCGGCCGGAACTACAGAACGCCACGTTACTGAGCCATGCACTCTACAGACCGAAAGTGGTAAGCATATTGTGCTACAGCTCAGTCATCCCCTATACGGGAAACAAGTGGATGCATGTTCCTAAAAACATTCCCACTGCTTGAAATGTTAGAAACGGTGCTCCGTTGAATTTTAGACAGATTACCGGTGTTACACTGCCATATGTCCTTCAACAAGCAACGACATAGGAAGGGTGTTGTGACGGGCAGACACGAACAGGAAACAGGGACGGGGACGGGTGCGAGGTGCTGGGTGACGGCATTGCGAGCCGATTCAAAGCACCATAGCCACCATGAGTGCAAAAGAGAAACACAAAAGAAAAAAAGAAGTTCACTCACAGTAAAACATATCAGCACTCATACAGTAATCCATGTAACAGGGTCAGTCTTCAAGGCGGTAACAAAACTACCCCAAGGCGGGACAAGCGTAAAATATTTACCAATGTCATGAAGGGATTTTTAAAAGGCAAGCCCAAGAACGAGTGAAAGTGATGGGCGTGACCTGGGCATGGTTAAAAGCCCACAATACTTACAACAGGTTGGAAGCACTTGTGTGCTCGACCTAAAAAGCATAGTTTTGGTTTGGGAGTTGAGAGTGGAAAAAGTAAATATCACAGTAGTCAGAAATGAATTTGGTCTTTGTTTATAATAGCAGTGTCTTTATTTCATCTATGGGTCGTTGAAGGTAAAATGTTGTGTGTCCATGTTTTTTTACCCATTTGGCTCATGCTATCCTATGTCAATTTTAACGCGCTTGGCAAAGTCGTCTGCGCAGCTTTATAATACCGATGAATAAATGTAATTCTACCTCTGAGGAACACTGTGCACATTTACACCGGTAATCCAAAATAAATGTAACATCCACAGTAAAAACACTACCAGTCCCTTGACCATGCTCGCCAAAGCCTTAACCTTGCATTTTTGCTGTATTTAAAATGTTCTGGTATTGTATGTTCATATGGTATAGCTTAATTAATGTAAGTACGCGCAGGCATGTTAGGCAATTTTAATACTAAAGAAAGGGTTGTGTGCTTAGCTAAGCCCTGCAATACTGACAATCTGCTCTACCAGACACGGTTGACTGTTTTTCATATCCCCACCCAGTCTGGTTAAGGTTCAGCTTCCTTTGACCTAAACATGCCCCTCTGAGGCAGATGTAGTGCAATAGATGTCTTATTTCTGCAAGCCCCTGTGGTCATTTTCGATCAAGGCTGCTGTTTTGGTCTCCCAGTATGACTGCGTACCTAGGCCTCACTGGCCTTTTATCATTAGAACTTTCGGGAAAAGTTTCCTTTTGAACGCATGATGAACTATTTTACATTTAAAAGTACCCTGATGGGGTGTGGCTTGGCACCGTTCGGAGATGGCCGCCTTCTGTTAAGCTCCGCGACGGGAGTCGGGAGTGCCGGCAACTTCATTTGGACATATTTTATGTCCCTGCAGATGGCAGAACTCGGGGGAACATGCCCGGTATGAAGTGCTCCCCCTGAAAGACTTCAGAGGTACTTTTGCATCCTCTTTGATGATTTTTATGGTGGTCGTGTGTGAATTTTCACTTTTTCACTGCAGCCGCCATTTTGTTTTTTCTTTTACCTCACATTTCACTTTTTAGGTAGGCTTTGATGCCTAAAAGACTTTTTTTTTTTCTTTTACAGTTTTTGGCCTACAGCTGTAGGCTTTTGTGCTCTCTACTCATTTTACCTTACTTTTTTGGGCAATTTTGTCCAGATTTATCTTGTTTTTTCGCTCTAATCTCTCATCTGAGGTGAATCTTCACTTTATAGGGCATATACTTTATGACATTTTGGGCAGAATTATATATTTTTGCTTATGGGCAGATCCAGGAACCTTCAGTTGACCAATAACAAAGTTCAGTGTAATAAAAATCCTGATAATATTCCTTTATCAAACTCCTTTGCTCCTTTATCAAATATGGAGACTACAGGAGCTACTTCTCTCAATGTTACACCTTCAACACCTGTTTCTCCTGCGAATAAAGTTTTGTATTAGCTTCGGGTAACGGTCTCGACATCCACAAGTAAGAGAGCTAAAAACGATCCTGAATCCCCTGTTAAGGTGGTAGATACTTTATCTATGGAATTATTTCTTGTGGAAATAAGAGCGCTCAAACCTTATATGGCGAATACCAATAAAAAATTACAAATATTGGATGACAAATGGTCTCTTGTGGAGAACAGAGTCTCTTCTGTGGAACGAAGAGTGGAAGTGCTTGAGGATACAGTTCTATCAATACAATCTGAAGTAGCTATGCTGAAAAAACATGCAGAAGATATAGAAAATCAGAATTGCAGGAATAACTTACGCATTTATGGTCTTCCTGAAGGAATTGAAGGTTCAGATCCTTTATCTTTCTTTCAAGCATTTTTGCCCAAGATTCTGGACCTGCCTATTTCTCCTGTTATGAATATACAACGAGCGCATAGGCTTGGTCACCCTTCACATTTGGCTTCAACGTCAAGGAAACCAAGAGGAATAATACTGTATTTTTTGGAGTATACAGACTTGAAGGTTCTCAAAGCAGCAAGAGCCATGGGTCGGATCACGTGGTCAGGGTCCAATCTTTTTTTTGCTCAAGATTATGCTAAGTCGACGGCAGACAAACGGAAGAAACTTCTAGATATGCGTCCGGCATTGAAGTCGCTTAATGCCCGATATGGTCTTTTTCATCTGTGACATGCAACAATAAGACCACAACATATGAGGACCCACTATTACTTCAACGGTTTATTGAGTCTTGTAGAGGTGAAACAATGGACACTTCCAAATTATTAGAGAATTGATTATTAGATTACTTTTTTTTTTTTCTTTTCTCCCTTTTATCTTGCTCATATTTAAGGGATGTGTTCTTTCTTTTTTCAATGTAATCTTAACAGTGTTAAATTTTTTAAGAGATTTAAATGTTTCCTCTGTTTTCTCTCTTTTTAGATCTTTTATATATTCAGTGTCCCAGTCTTTTGTGGTTGCAACCTGTGTGGTCGGATCTCCCTTCCCTTCCGTGTCTGCGGTTAAGAAGTGAGGATTGCGTTGTTCTCCCTTTCTGCCTTCACCATCCTCACGTTGTTTTCGTCCCATAGGTATGTTTTTATTATACGTTCAATGTTCTTTATGTAGTTTTAATGTTTTCTTCTATATTACACTCTCTCTGTTTTTTTCTAATTTTATCCTCTCTTCATTTTCTTTCTTCTTTTCTCTCTTTTCTTTGTTCACTTGTTTATACTTCTATTATTCACTTTTCTTACACTAAATATTTTCTTTTGGTTCCATTTCTACATGCTAATAGGCATTACTTTCATGTTCATATTACTTATTTTCTATATTAAATGACAATTAGATTTCTTTCATAGAATGTTAAAGGTTTGGGATCCCCAACAAAATGTCGAAGAGTTTTAACCCATATTTTAAAATTGAAAGCTGATATTGCCTTGTTACAAGAGACTCATATAACATGTGCTGAGGTAGCCAAACTTAAAAGGCAATGGGTGGGTCATGTTTTTGCTGCTCTAGGTACGGGGAAAAGAAATGGGGTTACTATACTCTGTCATAAAGCTTTGAATATTTCTGATTTTTCTGAAGAATCTGATGAGCAAGGTAGATGGGTTATAGCCTTAATGAATATTAATAAAGCACCTTTCACTATATTTAGTGTTAATGCTCCAAACCAACCTCATAAATCTTTTTGGAATTAAATATTAGCTAAATTAATGACTCTTTCAGATGATTATTTAATTTTTTGAGGTGATTGCAATATGGTTATGGATCCCTTCCTTGATCGTAAATCTACCTCTAGATTTGTACCATTCACCATATTTTCACAGTTTACGTCCATGATTGAAAAAAGAGCATTAACAGATGTTTGGAGATTGTGTAACCCCACATTACAGGAATTCTCTTTTTTTCGCCAGTGCATTCTTCCCAATCGAGGATTGATTATTTATTTGTCTCACAACCTCTTGTGCAACATGTTTTGAATTCAGAAATTGGTACCATATTAATATCGGATCATGCTCCAGTGAGTTTGGATCTTGATATTTTACCACATAAACAGCCAAGTAATAGATGGATATTTAATAACTCATTACTTCTTGATACTAATTTTACTAAGCTTTTTGAGAAGTTTGCTACACAATTTGTGGTAGAAAATGATAATCCCCAGCTATCTGTTCAGATTATCTGGGATACTTTCAAAGCGGCCTCTAGGGATTTTATTATCTCTTTTGTTGCCAAAAAACAAAAAACGGCTAATAAAAAGTTATTTAACTTAATGGATCGCATTAAACAGCTAGAAAAATTGTATTATTCTTCCAAGTCTGAAAATTGTCTTAAGGAATTACTTCACTTTTAATAGAAATTCGACTGATATTGCTAATTCTTATCTTCTTAAATCCAGTGCTAAATATTATGGGGGCCAAAATAAATCAGGAAAACTTTTAGCAAACTATCTTAAAATAAAAAAAGATAGAACAAGGATTGAATCTATTTATATTTCTTCCCATCTTTTACTACACAAGAACGAACATATCTTAGATGAATTTGTTCATTTTTTTACACAGTTATATACCCGAGTCTGTTCCCACGCAGGAGCTTTTTGGGGATTACTTGTCTACTATTAAGGCACCTGTACTTCCCTCTTCTGAATTTATTGCTCTCGACAATAATCTCTCTATTAATTACATTCTGGCTGCACTAAATCTTATTAAAAAAGGTAAAGCTCCCAGCCCTGATGCCTTTACTATTGAATTCTATTTACATTTTTCTAAATTATTAGTTCCAAGATTATTTAATCTTTTTACTTATTTTGTTAACACAAAATCTGCTTGAGGGTCTTTTCAGGAGGCTTTAATTGTCCTTATACCAAAAGATAACAAGGATCCACATTTTTTAAAAGAATTATAGACCCATTTCTCTAGCGAACTTAGACTATCAAATTTTTACTAAAATTATTGCACCGCAAATGGAATTGATTATTCCTAAATTAATTGGTAAGGAACAATCTGGCTTTATTAAGGGACGGCTATTATCAGATAACATAAGCCTATTTTTTAACATATTAAGTATATAGAGGTTCACTTTTTGCAATTGCTCTTGATGCTGAAAAAGCTTTGATTGTGTTAATTGGTTCTTTATTTTTTCAACGCTTTCATGGTTTGGCTTTGAAACTAAATTGATAAATCTTATCTTATTACTATATTCCTCTCCTAAAGCTGCTATCTATTTGAATGGTCTCATCTCTCCTTCGTTCTCACTTCATAGAGGAATTCGTCAGGGATGTCCGTTATCACCGCTTCTGTTTGTTCTTGCCTTGGAACCCTTTTTATTGAATCTTAAGGCTAATTCAAATTTATATAGGTTCCGGTTCGGAGAGCGACAGATAAAATTTCCAGCTTATGCTGATGATATCTTACTTTTTATGTCAAATCCGAAATCTTCACTTCCTTCTTTTCTTTCTGAGGTAGAACATTTTGCTTCTATTTCAGGGTATAAGTTAAATAAAGCAAAATGTGAAATTCTCCCCTCAAATAAATTTTGCCTTCCGGATGACTTTAAATCTTCTGAATTTCACTGGAACAATGACAAAATTAAATATCTCGGTCTATGGTTTAAATCTTAATTTCGGGATACAATTTCTTGTAACTTCTTGCAACTATTCTCTAGCCTTGAGTCTCTTACATCTAAATGGAACCCTTTATTTATATCCTGGTGGGGAAGATTATATTCTCTAAAGATGATGTTACTTCCAATCATTCTCTTCTATTTATCAAATATTCCAATTAATATTCCGAATAATTATTTCAAAAGGTTGAACTCTATTTTAACTAAATTCTTATGGAATAATAAGAGACCCAGAATGTCTCTTCAAAAATTAAAGAGAAGTAAAATTCACGGAGGAGTTAATTTTCTGAATCTTCGCTTCTATCATATGGTTTTTTCTCTTAAACAGGGTTCCTGTTCATTGACTGAAGATGTTTCCACTTTCTTGCCTTTATGGGTTGAATTTGAAAAAACCTTTGTTGCTCCTTTTACGTTTCCGGAAGTATTAACTCTGTCAAAAAAGCCTTAATTTATTTCCCTCCCGATTTTGAAGAATTCATGCAGAATTTTGCAACCTATTTTTACTTCATATGACGAAAGCAGACTGCAATTTCTGAATTCCTGAACCTGGTAAAACAAACTCATCAAGTTAAATAATAAAACCATTTACTGGAAATCGTGGCATTTGAAGGGGTTGAAGTGGGTCCACCAACTTTTTGACAATGATTCCCCTCTTTCTTTTGAGAAAGCATGTTTTCCTTTTTCACTTCCATCCTCTTTTAATAAGAAATATGATGCCCTAATACATGCTATAAATACTTCTTATCAATCTTTTTCAGGTCAGCAAGCACCACTGGTTCGTTCTTCTCCAATTAAGAACTTGTTGCTGCACTCTGCCTCAGCTTCCCGTATTTACATTGCAGCTCTTCCTGCAGCTAGACCTAAATCAGCAATAGAAATACAATGGGAGAAAGATTTGGCTATTTCACTTTCTCCCTCATTATGGAATAATGTGTGGATTAAAATACAAAAGACCTCAAGAGCAGCTAATGCAATTCAAACGTTATTCTTTATTTATAATAGACTATTAATTACACCTTCATCTTTACATTAAATTAATTTAAACCTTTCGCCCGCATGCTGGTCTTGTAGTGAACCGGTTTCAGATCTTAAACACATGCTCTTTGAGTGCCCATACACTTTTCAATTTTGGATTAAGGTTTGGAATCAGATTAATATCATTTTTAAAACTCAAATCTCCTTAACTTTTGCAAATATATTTTTAGGCAGCCTTGCCTCCGACTGGTCACGTTTTTTAAAAAACTATATTGTAATTTTTGATCTATTGTTGGCTGTTGCTTTTCAACAAATTACGAAATCTTGAAGAGACTCCTCTCAATTATCTGTTCAGGCTTGGTGGTATGGTATATGTTATAACCATCTGATGGATAGAGCTTATGTTTACCCTGTGTCCCTGGTTATTAAAAGAGATATGTAATGGTTGCCTATTACAAATTACCTTAACTCTTTGGCTTACTCTGCATGCAATCATTTTCCTAGAAATGAAGAGGTTTCTAAACCACCATGAACTGTTTCTCCTTATTTTTTATTGTACTTAACCTACTGTTTATAACTTTTTCTACGGATATATTTAAATATATGCATGTAAATTTTGCAAATTAAAGTATTAATATATGTATTATGCTTCTTATGATGCACCTTTAGGAAATTGAACTGTTACTGTTTTCTTTTCTCTCTTGTTATCAAATGTAGTTATATCTTTTGAAGATTGTATGAATCTTCAAAAAACTTTCTATTTTCAAACTTTAAAAAAAGTACACTGATCACCCAGCTGTCATTCAACTATCTTTATGTGTTGTGTGCATAAAGCAATCTTCTTTTTACGATTCCCAGAACTAGCAAAGCCAATATGTCATGCACTCAAGTGATTTACAGCATTTGTAAAAAAAAAAAAAAGAATTGAGTCACATGGATATACAGTTATTTGCCCAGGAGAACACAGTGCGGTCATGTAGTTGAGTCATACATTTGGGATGCCCCACAGACTTTGTATCTCATGCCTCCACAGGTAACAGCCTCTATTCACAGATGAAACAGATGTGGTCACGCTAATTTGTTGCCCCCCCGGTGCTATGGAAGATGTGTAGTTTGCTGATCTACTCTTGAAACATTGTTCTGTTTCTTTTTTCTCTCTCAGCATTTCTTTCTTGGACCATTTCTGTTTTTTTTTCCTTATCTGTTTATTTCCCCCCACCCATTTACCTCTGCATTTCTCCCCTCAATTTTCTGCACATTCTACTCTGCTTCCTTCCACTCATTCCTAAGCAAACTATCCATGTCACGCCTCTCGATTTTACATTTGTAGGGTGACAGACGTCAATAAAGCAATAAAGGGGACGACGTTATTTGGGTGACGTCTCGTGCCCTATTTGTGTGGGGATAATATGTGAGCCACAGTGTACAAGTTGTGTTTTCTCCACAAGGGTGGTGACCCACAGGGGGCACATAGCACTGAGACGCAGGGGTTTCGCGGCTTGGCTGAAGGTAGTGGAACCCTAAAAAAGTCCTGTTTATCTTAGGCACAGAACCAGTCTGACAAGACGGGACTGAAGACGTTACCTCCCACTGCTGCTCCTTTGACATCACCCCAATGATTCCAGAGCAGTGCATTATGGTTCATTCCACACAGATATTACTGCGAGCATTATAGAAGCATCTTCATTCCCACACACCTACCACACTCCTCCCAAGTCAAGAAACAACCTGTGATGTTTCTCACACCTGTACTGAGTCTTGTATTTTTATTTCGCACATACAACTTGGTATGCTTGCATCTCTTGGGATACAATTGTTTTGGAACACACAAAACTACATATCTCACATTACAAATTGTTTTTGGTGAAACACAGGAGTGGCCAGACAGGGTGTAACTTTACACCTATATTTACTACATCTTTCCAGTTCCCAAAGCACATGTCGCAGGCCATGTGCACAAGTGTGTATTGGGACCCATATGTTGTCAATCACAGCTCTTGGCTGACTGCCTGTCCTGTCCCTTGCCACGTATAAGTTAATATACATCATAGAGTACGGTGACTAGGCCGGGTTTTCTGTGATGTCGTCACAGTCACCAGACACAAGACAACACATCACAATATTGAGACTGCCTGTGTAAACACTGCCAAAGACAAAAGATTGTCCATAGGTGAAAGCTATTGGCATTGCCAATGCTTGTTATATAAATGAGAACAATAGTTAGCTCATGAAGTGTGAACAGGATCCACTTTTCACTCATAATCAGTTCAACAACATACTTTGACCTGCTTTGGGCATTTGGAAAGTATCATCATCGGGAATAAATTCAGATTTGTCTGAGTAGGTTGGCGATACAACCCAGACAGACAAGTATACATGTGGGCTCTGAAAAAATCCATGGATGGAGCAATTTTTTGCATTTACAAGTTTCTTGGGGCCTCAGTGCCATTTCAGCTTACATATCGGTCAGAATATATCAATTAGGCATGAGGCCCAGCTACCTTACCTTTGTAAAGGAAGGACCCCAGATGAGGCTTCTACAAGTCAGCCTTTTCCCAGTGAAAACACTGAGCCAGCCACTGATCATTCCTTAAATATTACATTATCCTTTCTGCAGAAACTCTACATACAGTCTAGAAGCGTTCACACCAGACACTGGCCCATGCACTTCTGACACGTACAGAGTATTTCTGCCAGTTAAAAAACAGTCATTCAGTCACTGAACATGTATAGCCCCCGTATTATACAAATTGAAGGATCAGATAAAAACAGTTGACCTTTATCTGACACGGCTGTGACGCAGTAGCAAAATCACACACACACATATATAGAAAATCATTTATTTGAAATACACCATATTCAAAGCGCCACAGCATAATAACAAAAAAACTACAGCGTGACGTGAACGCAACATATGAGCCGCACTGCTTTATAATATCTTGCAAGCACGAATCTTCTATCTCTAGCATATGGAAACTTTAAAGCACATGGGCAGTGTTATATCTTGCCTTTTACAATGCTTTCATATGCAAATGGAACTTAAATCTAGCAGCGCTACCAAACAAACTGCAGATGCAAAATCAGATTGTGCACAGCCACCCTTTATCTCCATTTCTGAATGATAACTAATGCATTCTTTCCTTCTTCAGTCAGTGGCAAATCTGGAATTCCAGAGTATACTGTTCCTGCTGTATCTCAAAAACTAATAATTTTACAGCAAGTTTAGCACACTTCTGTTTAGCAGTATTTGCTGCAGCAAGGAGGAAAAATTCTCATGTATTTTACAATGGTAAATACTCTTTTGGTTAATTCATAAATGCATTGCCTCTCACCCTCACCCCCTGACAAGAATGCACAAAATGTTAAGTACATTAACCAACCTCCAAGAGACAAGTCGTTGTCAAATTTTGCACACGTTTGTCAAAAGACAATAAAGTTGCTGAAAATACAGTGAAACATAAGACTAATCAAAGTTAATCAACACCTTTTAAATGCAAATATCACAAACGACTATTGAAAGCATTTACACCAAATCCAAAAAGAGGTCATATTCTGAGTAAATCCCTTTGTTCATACCACGTTTGATGTAAATCTGTTCCAAGGCTTTTGTCCTAGAAGAGAGTGAAAATATTTATCAACCTTATAATCAGAAATGCTACTTTTGGACCCCCCCAAATACCTTTAACACTACCAAAGCAACTTAAACGAAATCTGAAACTTAGCTAAACAGACCAAGTGTACACCAAATTTTGTGCAGATATGTCAAACTGTGTCACAGTAATCAGCAATCGATTGCCTCTATTTAAATCGGACTACCCAACTCAACCATAGCATTTCGTTATTTGGAATAAATCCATTCATCTGATCCTGAGAAATTAGCATTCAAAAAGGTAGTCAGAGTGGGCTTGAATGGCTTAACACTGGTAAATAGTTTCAAGACATCTGGACTGTTAGTGTCCAAATGTGGTCTGACTGGCTCATTCAAAGTGGATGGATGGCTACAACGTGAAGAATATGTTGTGGCTGCCTAATACATGACTACTGCAAAAAAAGAAAGGGGACATGGTGGGCATTGGCTGACCCCTAAGGCCTTGTTGGAGGTGGGGACGGCTAGCAGGCCTGAAGAAACTCCTTTAGGTGGCAAGAGCAGGCCACCAGCACCAAAAGGACACCAAAGGCGTCCAAATGGCCATGCCCAGGAAATGTCCCCAAGGGACTCCATATACCCCAGGATGAAACATAGTGAAAGGGCAAACAAGTGTCACCCTCTGTGAGATTAAAAGGGATCCTCTGGCACCACGTTTCTACAGAAACTCAATGATGACGCAAGGTGGGAGTGTTAATGGAGACTCCTCTCCATTATTGTATTGCCCCATAGGGGCCCCAATATTCCTAGGCAAAGTGGTGTGTTTCCTCCACCCACTGAGCCCATGTGGGGAGGTCGGAAAGCATACTGCAGCCAGTACTCCACTTGCACTTAAGCGTAATGATGAAGGCGGTTCCTGCGCCAGCACAGAGCAGTGTTGGCTGTCTTGGACTCCCTATGTGGCTCAAGGCAGCCAGGGACCTGGGTGTTCCAAGGAGGAGGAGGGACACCCAGGCCCATATTGAAAATTTTGGTACAAGGACTCCTTTTTTTTTTTTTTTTTTTTTTAAGATCATCATACAGAACGACAGCTGCATGGCTTGGGGATCCCCTCAGAAGCCTCTGCAGCTCAGTTGGAAGAAGGAGCACATAAGAAGCCTCTGAGATGCTACGGAAAATATGCCACAGATAGGGTAGAGATGCCATCAACAAGTAATGGAGCGTTTTGGGGGCCTCCAGCACTGTAGCGGATCTACTGGAGCCTCAGTGGTATTTTATCATGGTTGTCCTAAGTCTCTTGAGGGTTCTAGGAGACATTAATCATTTTGCAAGCACTTTGGGAAGTGGTGCCTTTGCTTGAATTCTCTGCAGTTTCGGATTCCAGTTGGTGGGTCCTAAACCTACATTTGCAGCATGATAAAAAACAGAAAAGTACTCATGGACATGTTTTATTGAAATGGAAAATGAATTATTCCATATTTTAATGGTAGATTAAATACTTTATTAACATCACAAGGTTACAGCCCCAATTTTACCATTCATAGCAGTTTTAATGTTGCTGCATTCACTTTTTATGCCATGTTTCTGCTTATAATAATGTGGTGACATCATGACAAAGCCATTAGCAGTGCCTTTTCGATAACTCTTCCCCATTATGTTGTTTCTAGTATACGAGGAGGAATATTGTGGTTATAGGGTTCAGGGCCCCCTGGAAGTGCGAACCGCTGGAAGGGAGTCACCATAGATATTTCCACCTGCCTACAAGTACATATTTGTAAATTAATGTGTGATATTGAGAATAGTGCATAATGAATTACTTTCCACTTTTATAAGTAAAAGCACAGACTCAACAATGATTTATTGGGTGTTGTTATTGCTCTCAATCTTAACACTTTTGATGACTTATCCAGCCTTTGTGTCAATTGACAGAAATCATGCCTGTTTCCACTTCTAGCTGGAGCAATCTCAATATTGGTGTGGGGGTACTGTCATGGCAGCCCTGCACAGTCCATGATCCCCAGGTTAGAATATATCATGGTTAAAAAGACTTGCTTGGTGGCAACCTTACTAGAACGGTGACAGCGGTATATGGTCAAGTCACATTCTTGAGAACTCTCCTGCTCTCTGTAACACGCAGAACTGCCCTCTGCAAAATGGTTGTGTTCCAACGTTCATAATACCACTTCGCTAACCTCCCTCTCAAACTGCCGGTTACATTCTTTTCCACACTGATTTTCTTATTGGGGAACCTGATTTGGTGCAGCGACCATTGCAGAGTGTCACTGTCCAAGTTTTGGTTGCCTACATACAGGGTAGGGCTGGGCGTTCCTAATTATGAACACTATTACTTAGTGGCACAGCAGCAATGGGCAAGTTATTGGTTAGCTGAGTGCAACCTACATGACACGCCTCCTACCCAAACTCAATGGCACCTAGAACTGTTCCTGCAAATTTTCCATGCTTTGCAGACTACGACTCCACACTACCTGTGCTTCCTCCAAGTAGCCCAATACTTTTTTTGTATAGGCCTACGCATCACAGCATCAACCCTATTATATGCCCCTCCTCCTGGGCTCCCCATAAAACAAAGGCTACTTAACATTCACTAGGTTGCAACATTGGCATGTGGTGGGCTTAACAACCTTTGGAGGCTGGAACGTGAATGCCTTTTGCTGATTTGGTAAATCACAACATACACAGAAGTCAGTTTCTAATGTATCAAACACTGACCTAGATTCCGAGTACCAACTGGAACACTACCGCAGTAAAGCCGCCAACTCTTGCCATAATACAATGCTTCCACATTATGGAAAACAGGTGAAGTCTAACCTGCTGGTTCGCTAAGGCTATTGGAGTACACACTCAGGTCTCTCTCGCCCACCTTTGAGTTAAATGGGAGGGGGAGCTTGGATGGCTTTCCACAACAAAGAGTGTGACACAGTGCTGGGCTACCCAGCCACAGTCTCTCAGAACTCAAGGTTTAAACTCTTCCAATACTTTGTGCTACACAGGGTGTATTTATCTCCAGCCAAAATTAACAGATTCTTTCCGGGGGAAAGTGCCTGCTGCCCCCCTTACCATCTTCTTTATGTCTATCTGTGTCACATGTTGTGGTCCTCCCACTCGTTATCCCACTACTGGGCAGTTCTGATTAGACAGCCTACACAAGTAACAGAGACAACCATCCTACCTAGCTGGCTGGCAAATGTGTGCTTTTCGGTCATACCCATGTACAAAAAAAGATGATTTGTTGATCTAGCACTTCTCTTGGCTAAGTATTCTGTGACACACTCCTAGAAGGGTCCTCTCCCTGCTAAGGTTGCTGTGTGGCAGCTGTCACTGATCGCTTGAGCTATGGCAGAGGGTACCATCATGAGAAATGAGGAGGCCAGAGGCCTCTGGAAGCATCCTATTTCTATGCACTAGAACGACCTGTTACTCCACTTCCAAGCAGCAATCAGGATGACTCCCTCCCTTCATAGGGTACCTTCTGCTATAACTTGCACCCACCCACAACTGGTAATATGTAAAGATGCCACTGTCCCCACCTCCCGCAGTGCACCAATTAGCACACTCCCTTGTTCTTGTGGGCACTGTCTCATCCCCGCCCAAAAAATATCTGTTGAGTGGCTTTCCTCATAACTGTATAAGTGTTAGAACGAGCATACACTACATAGCACTTGCTTCCCTGTAATGACCAACGCTGTGACACTGTCTTAGTCCCTACATGACTTACTGGATGCAGTCGCTTGTAGAGCTTGCTGTTAATGTTTCATTAGATTTGTTTCTTTGATATTTCTCTTCTTAATTGCTGAGCTTCAGAGAGGCACTGGCAGCACCAAATGGATATTACTGTTACATGATTTAACAGATATGTTTCCTCTTTATTCTTCATAACCGTCAGTACCTACAATTGCTATGGCTATGTTGTTACTATTTATGCAAAATACCAAGTTGTAAATTTGGTACCTGTATATAATGCAATAAAGCAATGTTAAAAAACATGATTTATTGGGTGTTGTCCATTACATACCTACTCACTGTGGTACTAGTCCACACCAGCTGAGCAGGTCTTGGACTGTTCTGCCTCACAACACCGAGAGGTGCTACAATGGAGGGGGGGGGCTTGTGTCCAAGTAGACAAGAAGTAGCAGACTTATTACTTGAGAAGATCAAACATCAATAATAATCCACTTTCTTACCCTGAGGGAGGGGTGGTGGGGGTGTTGGGTGTCCACAGAGGGATGGATGACGCAGCACACGGCCAAAGGACTGCACAACAAAGGATGCTGGTCACAGTTTGCCCCAGGGTACTGGGCATATGCTCAACTGTGAATATGATTTAAAAAAAAAAAAAACACGGAAATGCACTAAAAACAAGACAAAGGTTTTAATGACATTGTATTCAGGTATGGCAGAGTTAAATAAGTCCCAAAAACAAACTGAAAAAAAACAATGTCGAAAATGGGATAAGAACTAATGTTTAAAAACTGAAAAATCATTAAGATTCACTAGCTATAGTATAGTATAGTGAACTAACTATAACTTGCACCCTTGGCCTGTACTGTTTATGATTTCAAATATTACATCACTCGTGACATGTTAAATGACATTGTTGATGACATCGCTAATGACAGTTCAAATTACATCATTGGTGACATCCCTAAAATGATACTGAAATTAACATTACTCCGTATACCCACACATTATTTTAAAAAGAAAGCTATCAGTGAAGGGCCTTACTAATGTACAGCATAGCAGTGTTGCGTGTACATGTGGGGGGGGCATAGTGGTTGCACATGCTGAAAGATATATGGCACACCGTTTACAAACCAGTAAAGTTTGGGCTGCAAGTAGTACTCCATGTTAAACAAGATGCATGTTTCAAAGTAGATTGTGGCTTAAAGCCAAAGCCTGCTTAAACCAATCTGTGAGAAAAGCCAAAGCTTTAGTTGACAATAGACTAACCAATAGTGGACGTTTAGGCACATGCCCATGTTAGATAGTCATAATACAGTGCTATAGACATAGTATATAGATAAAAACGCAATGTGTCTAGCATGTGGTCAAAAGGTACGTACATTATTACTTGACTAGTGATACAAAACTGGGCACAACTGTAGCTTGTTGAATTATTTCAAGTCCACAAACGCTATGGGACTTCTTCATAATGACTGGATGCTATCATCAGTGATGTCATTTGAGATGTCATCAATGATGTTATGGACCGTGTCATGAGTGACAAAATCCTGGACATCTCTCAATCATGTTTCAGGAGCAACCACAGCACGGAGAATGCCCTCCTCGCTGCCACAGAAGACATCCACTCGCTCCTCGACCGTGGCCATACAGCAGTCCTCATCCTACTGGACCTATTGGCCGCCTTTGTCATGCTTTTGCTCCACACCCTCTGCTCAAACTCCACGCAGCTGGTATCTGTGGAAAGGCCTTACAATGGATAAGCTCCTTTCCGTCTGACAGAACACAGAGTCAGACTCCCTTCTTACCTGTCAGATCCTATGGAGATCAGCTGCGGAGTTCCACAGGGCTCCTCCCTGAACCCCACACTCTTCAACATCTACATGGCTCCACTTGTATCCATCGTCAGGGACCACAGTCTGAAAACAGTCTCCTATGCCGACGACACCCAGCTGATCATCCCACTGACTGAAAACCCCACAACTGCCAAGAAGAATTTCCATCACGGAATAGAAGCTGTCGCCGCCTGGATGAAGGACAGCTCCCTTAAGCTCAACTCTTACAAGGCCGAGATCCTCATCCTGGGACGACTCCTTGTAGCCAGCCATTCTTTGCACCCCGCTTACCCCAACAAACCACGCATGCAACCTCGGTTCATTCCAGGATTCATCGTTCACCATGACTCGCCACATCAATTCAGTCGCATCCTCTTGTTTTCACACACTCTGACTTCTCCAGAAAATATACAAATAGATCCCAAAGGACAGCCACAGAACCGTAACCTATGCCCTGGTTATCAGCAGACTCGACTACGGCAACACTCTCTACGCCGGCACCACCTAGAAGAACCTGAAGAAACTACAGCACATCCAAAACGCCATAACCAGACTCATCCTGGACGTTCCCTGGCACAAACACATCATCAATCACCTAAGAGACCTCCACTGGCTTCCTGTCTAGAAAAGGATCAACTTTGTGTCACTAAAATAAAGTACCTTTATTTTTGGTAACACTGAGTATTGTCTTTTATTTTGTATAAGTACTGTGTAACTATAGTGGTGTTGCAGGAGCTTTGCATGTCTCCTAGTTCAAACTAAGCTGCTCTGCTACAGCTACCTCTAGACAGTATAAGCTGCTAGAACACTGCCTACATTTCACTAATAAGGAATAACTGGGCCTGGTGTAAGTACGCAGGGTACACACTACAAACCAGGCCAGTCTCCTACAATAAACACTTGATTTGCTATTTAATTTGTGTGAGGTTGTAAGCAAAGCATGATGGGGTCCAAGTTGTACTTAGCTCCCAAATTATAACTAATAATTTCAGTGGGTTTTCGTTTTTCCCAAAGGTAGTTCTTATATCAACTAACTTTAGAGAGAGAGAGAGAGAGATACACACACAGAAACAAAAAAAACGCTGAAAAAGTGAGTTAAGATTTAAATGTGTAAAACCATTGAAAGTCACCAGTTACGGTTGTCAACAAACTCTACACATGCCATAACGTATGGATCTGCCATGCACATAACACTGATTCTGAAACGGCACAAACACAAATAACAGGTATGAAGATAACAACATGATGGGTTATGTGTTGAATACAATGAAAACTTGAAATTTTTCACTGAAAATGGAGGATTCTTTAAACATTCTTTTAAATCACGGTTCTCGAGCTTTGAACCCAATGTTTTTTTAGTTCAATGCAGAATTTTCCACATCTCAGTTTGCTTCTCAGCACCTGTGGCTGTGGATTATTTTAATCCAAAGAACAAAATGTATGACTCAGGCTGACTCCAGAGTTTCAAAATGGCAAAAATTGTTCAGCCATTCTCCAGCCAAACATTTCAAAATGTGACTGACAGGAGTCATGAGTCACTATTCACAAGTGAAAACAGCTGAGATTTACAAAAGCGTTAACCCTTTAAATCCTATTGGGAAACTTTTTTAAATGCCCATATCACAAAACGTACTGAATGGATGTACCCCAAAACAATGAAAGCAAGCTTTCTGAGTAAAGTTCCCGTATCATGCCAAGTGTGGAGTAAATCTGTTCAGAGGTTTGGACTGTAGGTGTGGGTAAAATTTCCTAAAGGACCTAAAATGGGAAATCATTTCTATTTTCACTCCTTCCCCTTTCACTTATTTTCCTGTAGACGGGACTTCACAAAGCTTGCCTGCCGACCCCTAGCTGACTGAGTTATTTGTTTGCAAAATCCATTCGCAAGAAACAAAAAGTTTCAGGCAAATTAAGAAAAGTTTTTTAAAATTGAAACATCGTCTGAACCATCACTATGCACATAAGTATTAAAAAGGAAACAATGATGCACTGAAATCTGCTTCACACTATACACCCGCTGCAAAGACTTGGGCAGCCTCGGCAAACTTGTAAATTTTCCCTAGCATATGGAATGCTTAACTGGCAAGATACTGGATGGGTGCTTCTATCTACACCAATCTTTGAAAATTATCAGCCGGCGAGTTACTGTTCCTGAATTTTCGCTTGTGTTCCTCTTCTAAGATTAGGCAAGCCAAAGACTGTCAGTGTCATCCTTCCCTCAGCAGCATTCCTATTCCCTCCTCCATCCCCACTTTACTCATCCCAAGCTTAAATCCTATTACTATAAAATCCCAATTAACACTTCGGGATTCTTCCCTTCTCCACCCCTCCATTACTCCAGTCAATCCAACTAACAAACTCACATTTCCGCAGCTCAAATTAACTCATATTAATACTAAAACTGTACTCATATTTCCCTATACTAATCCACCACTAATTTCTTTTAAAAAGCGCTTCGACGCTTCGTCAGGGGTAGTAAGCGTTATATAAATACTATTACAATACGATTCCTCAGCTCCAAAAGAAGTATCCCTTCTCGTTCACTACCCTTACGCAGCTTGTGAAATCGAGTGGCGAAGAGTTATTCCCCCAGCCCGCTTATTTCCTACCCCTCCATTGCCTGAGATTTGCAGTCCCAGTCACACCCTCTTTATACCTTATGGTCAGTGGTGACAGCAAAAGAGCTCAGATGGTCCACCCCCCAACAAACAAACAAAAAACAGTTCTGATTGATATGTCACTGGGAGTTCCACAGTGAGCTAGCTGTGTGTCAGTGGAAATATTTCTATAAGTAAACATCTAATGAGATTTCGTGGTGCAGTCACTTGTTCATCATCATGACAAAATCACATTCATCCTTGCACAAACACCTGAAAACATTAAACAACGTGTCAAGCCTTCCGAAATCCTCGTATGTAAGCTATTTCAAGTGTGCACCATTTGTGGTATCACCTAGATCAGATGGCAAAGAATCCGAATCAAGTTTCGTTTTACCATTGCCCAGGAAGGGTATACACCAGATTTTGCCCCTGCCTGCAGTTAATCATGACCGAAAAAAACAAGGAAAGCTATGCATTTGTGAAGATTTTTAGTTTGTCTACAGCTTCAGAAAAAGCAATATGAAGAGAGTCTTGCACTTACAAGACACCCTAGCAAGGCAGAAGAGAGCGCCAGGCTGACCTCGTTTCTGTAACAAAGTAGACACTGCGTTCAGGTTTTGCTTTTGTAAATCAAAAGCCTCCTAAAGTGAACAACGCTACTGTAAGGATTTCCTTGTTAATCTGCGAGGAGGGAGACGGAGATCTGTGGAACAAAGCGCTGTCCGGATGTACTGTGCTGTGACCTGAAGTCAGGCCACGGACGGACTCACTTGCAGTCAAGTAATCTTTACCAAATGCCCATGATACTGATGTCTATAAAGCTTACAAGTTCACGCCAGTACAGCTCAACAACAACCTTCTGGTCTCGCTCTTCAAAAGAAATTTGGAACTGTAAAGTCGCCGATACACATTTAATGCGTTTCGCAATATTCTGTATGTTGCTTTTGTGAAAGGGATCAAGCTGAACCCGGTGAAAGATAAACTGGAAGAGGTGCATAGTGTGCACCGACTTTCTTCGACCTGCCTGAAATTTCGAGACGCGACTTTTGAACTAATAGGTCGTGTCACAAAGATGTCCGTCGCCGAGGGTCACGGTATGCCCTCCCCCCACAAATATTAATTAAGCAGGTCGATATTTGCAGCGTCCCTTTGATTGTGTACAAACATGTGATGGTGACCCGAAGACCAGCTGACTACCAGTCCTGTGTTTGGATTTCCTAACTGGAATGCTGTTTCTTTTTTAAAGCAGCCCGTATTCCTTAAAGGGCTGGTGCTCCTTAAAAAAGGACTCCGTTTAGCAATCAGTCAGCGGGAGCAGGTAATGAGCCACTGGACAACTGCCTACTTCCCCCGAGGATATCCAGCACATTTCCCAAACGGGCACTTGTTGAGTGGCTACAGCTTCCGCTTTGTGAATGAGTAACTAGCTCGAAGGAGGTGTTGGCAACTCTTCAATGGGCGCAGACGTCACTGCAGTCACAAATCACACACACATCGCCTTGAAAATCGCCATTAGCAGAGGGCGTCCCTTTCGTGCCTCATCCTAACTGTGAATCGGAACAAGTTCCACAACCCCCTGTGTGAATTGCAAAGAATTCAAAAAGGAGTTTAGTACATTTAAAAATACCGTTCTTTGATGAAAACTCTGTAATCTTGTGACTGCAAAATGCTTTCGTGCATTTGTCGCCAGATTCCCTATTAGACCAATGGAGGGAATACTGCAACTGTACATCTTTAGTAGACAATTGTAAACCCTGGCGTGAGTGCCAAGTATTTATTGCTCATAGAAAAAGTTTCTTTCGTAATGACAAATATCCAATAGACTATTCACTGAACAAATTAACATAAGAAACTTCGCTTCACTTCAAAAAGCCATACAATCAAGAAGAATTGTCACGATAAGCCCTGGTCTTCTGTCATGCAACTTAACTTGGTTAATCGTCAACATTAGATGCATGAGTCCTCTGGCAGACATCCATTTGTCAAACGTAATCTGTAATCAATGTATCTGCATCCCCCAGAGATGCACATTCCATCAGAATGTTTTCCCTTTATATTGAGTTTGGAATATCTTGCAAGCAGCCAATCACAGTAAAGCTATCCATCTTTTTGCTAATCAAAGTGTTTTTTGAGTGATGTCCCAAATGAATTTCAGGTCCTCGTTTTACAGGTCAGGCCTAATAATCAATGCTCAGCTAACCATTCCAGATGTTGCTTATTGAGTACATTCGTGCTGGTACAGACAGCAGGACAAATATTCCTGGTCACTTAATACCCGACACTACCTGGTGTACGAGGTTATTTATTTACACGGTTTTAAATAGTTTTGGATTCAGAGTGCTGTACAGGTTAGAGAAACAGAAAAAGGATTACAATAATTATAAATCAGATGTGCATCATCGCTGGTCAATAACGGATATGAATAGTTAAATACAGTTGACGGAGCTTAAACAGATACCACGGTCAATACACACACATATAAAAGTAACATCATGTAGAAATATTCTCAGGCTAGTCATGAATGTGTTTCACGACTGATGGTGTAAGGCACGTAATATACACATTAACATTTAAGTTACATCAGTATAAATGTTGCATTCCAAGACACGTTAGTTTATGTACAGCACCCAGCCCATGTTCAACAGTCTCCCAGTTTGGCACACCAACTCCACCTTCTGCTGGTCGAGATGGTTACCACTACATCTGCACAGGCTTTTAAAAGTTGGTGAATTTTCACAGTATGACATTATCGGACAGTTCTTCAAGGTATTTCTGGATCACTGCAGTTTTGGTGTATTTAATGGAAAGGTTGCTTACGTTCAGAGTCAAGAATACTGCAGCATAAATAATCTTCGTGAAGAATCATCACCTTTAGAATATCCTCCCAGGGGTCAGATGGTCAGGAAAATGTTTCCTTAGTGCCTCAGGTCTCACCATGATGCTGCCTTCCCACCCCAACAAGACAATGAAGTAATTACAGGGACAACCAGCTAACTGGCATCAATTCCTAATTTATTTTTCTTGCTCCATCAAGGCGTGCAAAGTGGAACTGAGAATGCATCAATGACAACGACAATTGCAGCACATCACATGTTTGTATACATCTTATTATTCACAACACTAACTCATCAGAGGAAGAGGGAGGGCACTGAAGAATCTACAAAAAGAGTTTGTATCCAGCAACATTGCGTTAATGAAGGTAAATGACTTTTTCTTTTAATGGCTATGTCTTCTTGCAGATTCCTCACCTTAAGAATGAGTCTAAAAGCCATACCCCTCTGATAGATAGAATTGAGGAGTGCTGATTAATCAAGAAAGTCATGCAACACAGTCCCAGCAAAGTATTCATCACTATGTACATGAGCTGTGGGGCCATAATGTTTTGCAAAAGTTGGCAGAGAGGACAACGTGTTTCCATGGGATATGTCGTCTATCAGATTGTCTATGAAAGAGCTGTAGAAGCAGCCACAAGCATAGTGGATTGGGCACAAATACCTGCCAGTAATTCTTTCTTAGCCAAGACACAGAAGGTCTCGATACAGAGGGTGACTGTTAGACCTGTCAGCCTTAGGGTGGCCTTCCCCCAAACATTTTTGCCTACTTGCCTCCTCTTTTTGCTGTTTCGTTTGGTTGGCCTTAGGACTCTGAGCACTTTACTTCTGCTGACCAGTGCTAAAGTGCATGTGTGTCTCCCCTAAACAAGGTAACACTGGTGTACACACAACTGGCATGCTTAATTTATTTGTAAGTCCTTGGTAAACTGGTATACCATATACACAGGGCCTGAAAATTAAATGCTACTAGCAGGCCTACAGCACTGATTGTGCCACCCACTTAAGTTGCACTCTAAACAGGTCTCAGGCCTGCCACTGCAGAGTCCGTGTGTGCAGTTTGACTGCCACTTCAACATGGCACTTCAAACCTCTTCCCAAGACTTAATCTCCCCTTTTTTTAACATCTATGTCACTCCTAGGGTAGGACTTAGGTGCCCCATAGGGCAGGGTTCTAAGGTAAAAGGTAGGCAATGTACATTTATGTTTAACATGTCCTGATAGTAAAAAAAAAAGCTATTTTTCTCATAAAGTCAGATTTAACATTACTATTTTAGAAATGCCACTTTTAGAAAGTGGGCATTTCTATGCTCTTACAACTCTGTCTGCATGCAGCCTGCCTTCAATACATGTCTGGGGTGGGTGACAGCTATACAATGTGCATTTCCCCTAGACAGCCACAAGCACAGGAAGATTAGTTGTGGCTGAGCACTCCTCTGCATTCTTGGGCAGGAAGGGCTGGAGTGGCTGGAACTTACACCTGAATAGGCAGCACCTGTCACCCCACTGATAGTCTGGGGCCAGGGCTAGAAAGAAAGGACCTCTGTGCACTTCAAAGACCCTTCTTTGAAGTCACCCCAACTTTAGAGGAACAGCTAGGTATAAGTACTCTAACACCACCAAAATAAACATTTCTGGACCTACAACTGGACTATGTCAGAAGAACTGCTGTGCTGCATCAAGAACTGTTACTCTGCTGGACTGCTGACTTAGAAGGACTGCATTTCTGCTGTGCTGCCCTGCTGCTCTCTCACCCTGCTGAGGGAGAGCTGGACTCTGCCTTGCCACTGAAGTGATCTACAAGGGCTTGCTGGCTTGCCTCTTGTTGCTTGAGACTCTGGGATATTAAAATCTCTACCCCTGCTCTGGTTCACTGGAAGTGGACCCAGATACTTGCACCAGTGAAATCAACACATCTCCTGCCTGCTGGAAGCGGCAACTGACATTATTGACCCTGTTGCTAGGAGTAAAATCAGAGCATCACACTTAGGGACGGAGCAGCATCTCCAGAGCCGGCACATCAACTGCCGAATCCCCTACCTGCTGGAAGTGGCACCCAGCACATTGGCATCACTGTAGCACTGAAACTACTGCATCGCTGTAGGACAATCGACGTCAGAATCAAGGCATCGCAGCTTCGCAACTCGTCTTTCAGAACCAATGCATCACCATCAACGCATGTGAAAAATCAACGCATCCCTCAACTGCAGGAGGGATATCAACGCACCAACCCTGCAAGTCATGTTTTCGACCAGGAGCGAAGTACTCCAATCCCCAGGCCTGTATGGCTCCTGTACCCGGCCCGCGCTCCATCACGGTCAGCTTGAAATGTTGACTTGGCCGTGGTCCAGCACGATCTCAAGTAACCTCTAGAGCACTATTTGCTCCTAAGTGCTATTTTTACACTTATGTTTCTAAAATTCATACCTTGACTTCTACTTATTGGATTTTTGTCAGTTTGGTCTTGAATTATTTATAATATCATAATCTAATTTTCTAAACTGTTGTGGATCTTTTTGTTGTGTTTTGATTGTGTTACTGTGTGTGTATGTTGCACAAATGCTTCACACACTGCCTCTTCAGATAAGCCTGGCTACTCTAAGCCACGCTACCAGAGGGTGAGCACAGATTATCTACTAGTGAGTATCTGTTTTACCCTGACTATGATTGTGGGAATGGGATTCCTGCTTGTACAGGGTGCATACTCTGACAACCAGAAACCCAATTTCTAAGAATAACTCAACAATAAATGGAACTTTTGTGACAACTATGCCCCTTTTTGCCCAAAAAGATCTCATCCACTCTTTCCTGTCAAGTGTGATCTATGTAATAAAACAGCATGTCTGGGATATAGTCTATGTAGCTGCTCCTACTCTTTCATGGCATGAAGAGGAAGGTAACGGACTGGCTGATATGAAAGGGAGATACCCCTTTGGGGAGGGAGGCTTGGCAGGTACGAACGACAAACATAGATGTATAAAAAACTATGAAATGTGGAAGGGCTGAGAATGCATTACGTTTTCTGACCATACGAGCTGATGTTATTGTTGCAAACAATATTGTATTTACAGTTTGACTCAGAACCGTACAACTGTTCAGCCTGAATGCGGATGTCATCAAGAAGGTCCATTAGATTAAAATCTCATGGAACAAAAATAAAAAAATTGGATTGGAAAGAAACAAGTAAAGTAAACTTTTTTGAAAATGCACCACTAGCAGCGATCTAAACAGGGAAGGTAATCTATTATGCAAAGGAGAACCGTGAGTGACTATTGTTTGTAACATTTATTAAGAGTTATCAAAAATTTAAAATAAAGTCTCAAAAGAACAAAAAATGGAGAGGTTTGAGGGGGTGCTGAGCTGGACTATTCCTTGGGACCCCAGACTCATCCTCCTTCAAATCACACATAATCTAGGGGAGACGCGATTTCAAAGGGCACTTCTTTGGCTAGGGTTTGAAAGATCCAATGCCCACCCCTCCCCTGTAGAAATGTGGGCCAAAGGCATGGAATATTGCATAGGAATGGAACGCCCAATACATATGGCAAGGGGATGCACCCAGAAACATTATAAAATCTGGAAGAATTGGGCAGGTCTCAGGGGCATACAGATGGAACCCTGCAAGGACAGGCTATTGTCCGGTGTAGGAGACTTATGCCAACATAGCACTGATACACTCATAACATAAGGGAGGGATACAGGCCTTGTCATTATACTACATGTCTTTTTTCCATGTTTTTAAATATTGTTATCGTAATGCTCTCTGGCAGTGCTACTCATAGTGCTGTATTTGATGCCTGAGTCACACCAATTGACACCTTGGTTGTAAAAATCAATAAAATGCTTTTTGCCTATTGCCCTCAACTGTAACCAATGAAGGCCCTGCTAAGCATGCCACAGCACAAATCACATGATGTTGGGTAGGCAGGATTTAAAAGGATCTAAGCCTTCTGACTTGCACCACTGAGCAAACTTGTTCCAGTGACCCATTTAGATGTATTTTGCATTACGTTTCCTGGCTGCCATAATGACCTGTGCAAGCTTATCAGGAAGACAAAATGGCTGTAACTGGCACTAATCACTACCCAAATGTGCAATCCCAGCATTTGGGGATTGGCATGAAGGACCTGGCCATCCCACTGTGAGTGCAAGTCCATCTCGTGAGGGAGAAGAAAAAGATGGTCAGGTGCTGAGTGCCAACAGATCAGCAAACCAGATCCTCTTTACTCATCCTGAGATGAATATGATCACTTGTGTTCAATCCTCCTGCACTTCATGCAAAACTGTCAACAAATGAGGCACTGGTGGGAACATGTACAGAAGGCTCAGACACCAGCTTAACCTGGACGTATTTCCCAGGAAAACATTCAGAGGAAGGTTTATGGCATAAAAGTGAGGATACTTCTCATTCTGGGCCATGGCAAAGAGATTCATGTATCCATACCCCCAAAAATGGAGAGGATCGCCTCTGTCAATTAAGGGTTTAGTTCCCACTCAAGATCCTTCAGTGAGAGGTGACTGAGTACACCTGCTGTCACGTTGAGTAACCGCAATATGAGCCTCTACTAGGAAAACTACCTGTAACCACGCTGCAGGTCACAGATGAATTGCCTCCCTACACAGGGCCCACAACCTCACATCACCCTGTCTGTTTTTAAAATACATTTATTTATTGGCATTCTTCTCTTTTGTTATCAGTTTTGATTTAAACAATACAACAACATAAGAAGTATAACAATCAGTGCATATCGATAATTCAATGAAGGGGCGGTCTCACAGTTATGGTCATGGCGGCATGTTCACAAGGACAAGAAATAAAAGAAAAAGGAGAAGGAAAAGGAAAGGAGAAGGGCCAGTGAATGGTATGTATATTTATGACCCTCCAGATGCAGA
This sequence comes from Pleurodeles waltl, assembly GCF_031143425.1. Classification (NCBI taxonomy): domain Eukaryota; kingdom Metazoa; phylum Chordata; class Amphibia; order Caudata; family Salamandridae; genus Pleurodeles; species Pleurodeles waltl. Next base: position 1,558,460,910 of record NC_090444.1, read on the forward strand.
TCCCGCCAGCTATCCCAGAACCCCAGATTACGCATAATTACTACGAGTGACGTCGACATTAGTGGTTTGGTGCCCACTCGGGGCGAGTGCCGGTCCAACTGGCCACCCAGGAAGCAATTGTAATCCCCAGCCCATATCATCGGTGTCCTGATACAACCTTCCAATAACTCTTTGATAGGCATAAAGAATAATTTATCATCCACCTGGGTGCATAAGTATTAAGCAGTATAACCTCTCTGCCGTCTAACATCCCCTGGACCAGTACGTAGCTTCCCTCTATATCTGCATCACTGTATATGTGTCTGAAGGGTACCCCAGGTGCGATCCAGATGGCAACCCCAGCGCATAAGAGGAGTAAGTGGCAGAGAACAATTATCCCCTCCACTTCTTCCCCAACCGGTGAACCTCCTCTCCCACAAGATGGGTCTCCTCCAAGTAAGCTACTTGTATCTCATTGCGACGGAGGAACAAAGGTATCCTGTAACGTCTGGAGTAGCCCTATAAACCCCAGACATTCCCGGTTAAGATAGTCATATGTTCAGTCATAACGACCTGCTACCTTCATCCAGCCCTAGAAGGCCGCACCGCCCCCGACCAGCTGCCCTCCCGTGCCCTTCCAGCTATCTGGTGTGTATGGTGTGAATTCACGTATACACTGCATGAATACAACACCACTTTAAAACAAGGAGCAATATTGAACAATTCAAAACCCCCAACACTCCACACCCCGGACAGGCAGTATAACAATTGAAACAACAACCACTGCTCATCCATAAAGTACCATGCTGCCAGGACCCACAGCCTAACCCCAACCCTCTGAAACATAGCCTACCACTTACAGTGGAGAGAGGCGTTCCCGCCCCGTAGCAGATAACATCCCAGCCAGTGGCCAATTATATCTCGAATCTAAGGACCCATGTTGTTTCGAAACCCTCCCTCTGGTATGATCAGTACCCCATCTTTGCAAAGACTGAGCGGGCAGAGAGAGAGTACAGAGAAGAACATCAGAAATTAAGAGTACATAGCACAGCTAGCAAGAATACAGTCAAGTGGCAGTGACGTTAATGTTTGCCTCCTCTGGAACAGCTGTCCCCATCCCTACTGGACCAAGTGTCACATCTCGATGCGTCAGTGCCATCATGCCGTCTTCCTGGTTCCCGAACCAGGTCGGGCTCGCACCCTCCTCCCAACGACAACTCCTGCAGTCCGGTTGTCTCTCAAGACCTCCAGTTCGAGGGTCCCCCGGGTAGTCCCGGCCCCCTTCCTCCAGGATCTCGCTCCCTCCCGAAGTACCTTGACCCATACCTCCAGCCATTTCCACACACCTTCCGGCTTATCGAAAAAAATGGGACTTGCCGGCATGGAGGACCTTCAGCTGGGCGGGATACAGCAGCATGTATTGAATGTTCAGCGAGCGTAATTTAGCCTTGACCTCCAAGAATCCCTTCCGAGACCTTTGTACTTTATTGGTGTAATCCTGGTATATTAAGCCTTGAAAGGTCCCTCAGTTCATCCCATCCTTAATATGAGCCGCTGTCCTGCAGCTTACAGGGCATTTCCTATGTGTCACATGTGACCAGCTGTCCAGACTTTGCGTTTCATGAACTGCCGTACAGGCCTGAAAAACTTGTACAGCTGTTTCATAGCCACACAATATTTTGAAGGCAGCACAGGGGATAAGGACAAGGTAACATCTAAATGCACTTTGTAAGAAAGTGAATTATTAGCTGGGGTGGGTGATAGTTTCATAGGACTCTTACCATGGAGGCAAGACTACTGGTTTCAGGTAGCAGCACCATCACGTATAGGTGACTGAGTCAATCTCACACCGTCTGGATGCTGTCGGCCTAACCCTTTTGGCTATCTGGCAACACCTCTCCCAAACCTAGAAAGTAAAGGTGATTTGTGTCACTCTTCCTCAGGGAAGTTGTGGCTGGCAGATCCTGCCACAGTTTTCATTGCATTTTTTTCAAAGACTGCAATCTATGATAAAATATATGAGCTGCGAATATCAGGAGGATGAAACATAGCACAGTTTAGAATTGTTACCATAAGTGAAAAGCAGATAAACAATCCCAGCATATTGGAATAAACCTCTGCTTATGGATTCCTACCCACACATCTAGCATCTACATGAGAGCACAGCAGTAATAGGCCCTCTCTGCTCATACTAGTCCATGGAAGGAACCCCTGACCACATACCTGAAAAACAGGGGTCCACCCGCCATCTCCTTGGTTGCTTCTAGAGACAGGGCTGAGGTTAGCAAAGTGGCAATGAAGTGGCACACAGCATTGCTCCTCTGGCTGGAATGACCTCTCTAACCTTCTTTATCCTGTGTGATGTTTTTATAACAAAACATGTTGTGTTCTGAGAACCAGGCCTGGTGTGGTAATGTGTCTAAGTGCTGAGGTTGGCTGTGCACTCTTGTGGCAGTAATACTAGAAAGATTATTATGTACAACCTTGGGCAGAGGTACACAGTGAAATGGTGTGCAAGGAAAGTAATACCACTTTCGTACAATAGCAACTGATTAGAAAAATAAAACATCCCCGCTAAATCAAGCCATGATAAAATGAATTTAAATGAAATAAATCATGTAACTAGGAAAAAGGGCACAGGCCTAAGCTAAAATAAGTGTGCCCAATCAAGGTGCTAAAATGAACCCACAATACAATCCCCATTGTTGGGACAAGAGTGCAGGGTCCAACAACAAAAATAAACTACACTTAGAACTAGAATACTAAAAGCATACTAAAATGTACATAAAAAGAGATAAAAAAAATATAAAACTTGACAAGCAAATCAGGACAAAAGGCAGTCTGAAGTAAAAGGACAATTTAGAATTTTAAATCAAAAATGCCCAAGGTCTAATTTAGCAATAGTCATAATCCTGCAGAAAATCTCTGACCTCATCAATGGAGATGGAAACCAGGAAGGACCCTACTTTGACAGGTGACAAGGTAACCAGCTTGTCAGATGTAAGATATATGAAGCACACATGTGCCAATGCCTCTTCCATAGGTCCGGCCAAGGGGGCAGCATTCCATGCAGTGCTAGATGTAAAAGGAGAAATTACATCCACGAGGTGCAGCTGATAGGATGCCTCGCGAAACAACCACAATCTCAATGGACATGCCCGTGAATGAACCCTCACCGAGAACATTAACAGATCCATGTCCAAAGAAGGTACAAGCTGCACAGCAAGGCGCACTTTCAGTGCGCATTCAAAGAAGCACCACAAGCAATGGAAAACTGGATACACACAAGTGAGAAACCAGTTTGAGGGATAGTGACAAATTCAATTCAAGTTCCTCCAGCAGTGATGCTCCGAAATATTGCATCATACGGTCACAACACAGGTGGACTGGTGGGAGCTCCATCACTCCACTTTGCTGAAATGGGAAAGCCATTGCGAATCAAAAATAGCAAGAGCAGAATGCCACCAATTAGTACCAAAGTTATTGGAAATCTACCAAAGACACTCAAAAAAAGTGAGTGGATGGCTGAAGGTATAACTCGGAACACAGTCTCAAAAGTGCTAATGAATCCAGAACCATCAGCCTTAAAAAGTGCACAATCCCAGCAGTATTTGATGCACTGAAAATCCTGCTCACCAATTCTCCAATATATTTGGGGACAATGGTATTTAATAGGGACTGTATCTCTGCAGATGACCTTGCTACTTGGAGGTCATAGGTCTCTCTGGCTGACGTCAGAGCCACATGTATTTGAAACAAAAGAGCCTTCAGTCTGCTCAGCTTGTCAAAATTTACATTTGAATTAGCAATGTGAGGCCACAATTCTGCTACTTTTATCTCATGCGTAGGGGGAATAACACATTGCTGCAGCAAGTTACAATTTGGGAAATAGAAATCATGTAGGTGATTCCAAGTTTCATGCCACATCAGCCTTTGTCACTCAGCATTAAATAACTTCCATTCAAAGTATCTGAAACACTGGGTGAACCAAAGAAACAGGAGTACCCTTCAGATAGCAAGCCAAGTTTACCACGGCCGCATTACATGTGCTGTGCAAGGACACCTGTTTACAAATCAAAGAATGACTGTTGGACCTGGCCCTTTTTGCAGGGTCATCCCCAATCTTTTTGACTCCTTCCTCCTATTTTTTTCTGACCTGTTACTGTTGGCTTTAGGACACTGGGCACTTTACCACTGCTAACCAGTGCTAAAGTGCATATGCTCTCTGTGTAAATGGTATTGCTGATTGGTTTTTCCATGACTGGCATATTTGATTTACTGGTAAGTCCCTAGCAAAGGGCACTGGAGGTGCCCAGGGCCTGTGAATCAAATGCTACTAGTGGGCCTGCAGCACTGATTGTGCCACCCACATGAATAGACCTGTAAACATGTCTCAGACCTGCCACTGCAGAGTCTGTGTGTGAATTTTGCACTGCCAATCAGACCTGGCAAGTGTACCGACTTGCCAGGCCTAAAGCTTCCCTTTTTATACATGTAAGGCACCCTTAAGGTAGGCCCTCAGTAGCCCCATGGGCAGTGCGCAGTGTATGTTAAAGGTGGGACATGTACTGATGTGTTTTACATGTCCTAACAATTATATACTGCCAAATTCAGTTTTGACTGTTGCAAGGCCTATCTCTCTCAGAGGTTAACGGGGGGGGCTGCCTTTAAAAAACCTTTAACTGTAGTTTTCCTTTTGGAGAAGATAGAAATTAGGAGTTTGGTGTCTCTGAAATCACAATTTAAAAATACATCTTTTGGTAAAGTTGGTTTTTAAATTGTCAGTTTGAAAATGACACTTTTAGAAAGTTTATTGCTTAAACCATTCTGTGACTCTGCCTGTTTGTGCATTCCCTGTCTGGGTCAGAATGACAGTTGGGCTGTTTGTGAATCCCCTCTAGACAGTGAGACAAAGCGAGCTGGGGTGTAGCCTGCATATCCTGATGGGCCATCTGAGCTAGAGTGGAGGGAGGAGTGGCCACTTACACCTGAATGGGCTGTGCCTGCCCTCACACAATGGTGTGTGTCTAGGGCCAGGCATGGGAAAGGCAGAATTCTCTGAACAATAGAGACTTTACTTTGAAGTTTGCCTACTTTAAAGACAGAAAGGGGTATAAGTAGTAGACCCAAACCCCCTGATTTTTTGATTACTTCTGGAATCAAGAGGAATCTCTACCAAGAAGAGCTGAAGAGCTGGAGGAGGAGTACTGCCCCTTTGCCTGTGACTATGCTTTGCTGGGTTGGCCTGCAGTTGCTGCTTCTGCCTGAGAGAGGACAAAGACTGGACTTTGTTGTGCATTCCTTCTTGAGAAGAATCTCAAAGGGATGGAACTGGGCTTGCCTCCAGTTTTGACGTCTCAGGGCCATCAAAGACTTCCTCTGTTAGCACCTGGAGACTCTGCTGTGACTCCTGCCCTGCCAAGTGGTGCCCTGTCCAATTTCTGTGCCCTTGGAAGGTGAAGTTGGCACAACAAGGACTGAAATCCACGTAGAGAATGTCATGCTGGGAAATCTTTGACACACCACCTGCAACACAGCTGAAAATAGACACGCCAACCGCTTCGCAGTAAAAATCTAATCTCCACCTGCATCGCGGCTGGGAGATTGATGCACTACGGTTGGAGAAACGACACAACACCTACTTGCGGCTGCTGCTAATGACGTAAACCCCAAACAGCGTGGTTTTATAACAACATGTGACCGGATTCCTCAAGCATCGTCCCTGGGCGTCAAAGTTATTGTGAACCTGCATGGATCCGAGGTACCCAGTCCGGAAATTGACGTATCGCTCTCTTGCGGGAGAGAAAAACAACACATCGCTGACCCGACCGGAGAAGGAACGAAACACGGCCTCACTCGAGAGTAAGGAATCGATGCATCGCTGACTTTTCCGACAAACGCTCGCCCATGCGGCATTATTTTTGATGCAAACCAGGTACATTGTGTGAAATCAATGTTTCCATTGTTTTCTAAGTAGTAAGACTCTTATTCTTTTGAAAATTCATATCTTGACTTGTGTATGTTGGATTTTTGTTGTTTTGGTCTTGTTTGATTTAGATAAATATTACCTATTGATCTAAACTGGTGTGGTGCCCATTTTGTAGTGTTTTCACTGTCTTACTGTGTGTGTTGGTACAAATACTTTACATATTGCCTTTGAAATAAGCCTGACTGCCTGTGCCAAACTATCAAGGGGGTGAGCAGGGCTTATCCTGAGCGTGTACCTTCATTGCCCTGACTAAAGTGAGGGTCTCTGCTTGGACAGAGTGCAAACTTACTGCCAACCAGAGACCCATGTGTCGTGCAAAGACACCTGTTTACAAATCAAAGAATGATTAATAGGAGGCTTGCATTCACTTCCATTAAGAAAGACCTCTGTCTCGCCGTACATACATTTATAATCAAAAGGTAACTCTCACATCTTGTGGATGTAACTGTCTCCTAATCACTCAAATCTGTCTACAGGAAAGTGTTTTAAACACAAAGTGAATTGAAATGTTGAAATTGGCAGATTAATCACTCCATGTATTAACCATACTGATGATGGTATTTACGCTACTGTAAAAGGCAGCTTTTCTAGCTTTTCAATGTTGGGCATGTTCTAACTTGCCTCTTCCTTAGCCATTATTTGATTTGTTGCTGTCATGTCAAATTAAATACGGCAAATAACTCCTTCGAGTTAACGTGCTGCCAGGGTATGCATCCACTTTTGAGAATTTGCAACATCCAACATATCTGCGTAATGGACCTAAGCTGACTCTGCCCATGATGTAAAAGTGATATGTCATTCTGAATGATGTCTATTGCAGATGAGACAATGCGATTTATTGTGTAAATGCGGTTGGACAATGTGTTCATAGCATTTCCGACAACGGCTAGAGCCTTCCCTGTGTTTTCCTTATCAATCTGCCTTAAACATGAGGCTTCTTCCAAGTGCAAAAGCTTCCATATCTCATTATATATGGCATATAAAAAAAGTTTTGAGTGTGGCTTTCTAGGACCTAACAAGAAATCTTGTAAGTCGATGTCCTCTGAAAGGAGACTAAGGTGTTCTTTTACAGCTGGTAATGTGGAGGACAGTAACCACTCTTGTGACAGTTCCCCACATAGTATGTTGTGACAATACCTGAGTGTTGTGTGGTGACGTAATAAGAGTCCGGTCAGATAGCTATAAAACCCCATGTGGAGATTACAAAACGTGCATGACAACCATTTGTGCCCACTGGCCACAACAACTACCCGTCGGGACGTGAAAGTGATGAATTGAAGGTACCATCCAGAACCTAACTATTAAGCTATTCTTCTGTGACATTTAACATTTTTTGACAATAGTCAAATTTTGCAAAGGTGGGAATACTGGGCATATTCAGTTCTTTTATTTTTGCTGACCCAAGGTAAGTTGTTTGCTGCACGCTGTCATTTAAAATATCATTTATAAAGGAATAAGACATGCTCTAAATAAAGCTACCCTGTATTTGCCTATCTCGTGTTCCCCACACACTCTTTAAATCAATTGATTTTTTCTAACACTTATAGCCCTCAACGGCCAGCTGGGAAACAAAGGATTCTGAATAAATCAATTTGGTGTCAGTTAGCAATATTTCTCTCACTTTAAAGGGAGGTAATTAGAAATAATATGATTCTTAGCATCATGCCCAGTAAAATATGCAAACTTTGTTTACGTATGTTCTATAACTCTCCACTGGTGGAGTTGGACAATGTTCCCACTGTGTGTAATTATAAACTAATCTTGGGGTGCTACCAAAATAACGTCTGTGATGGTGGTAACAGAACATTTCCCTATAATTCACACCTGTTATATAAACATCTTCATTTTCAAAAACAGTGTAATATTCAAACTCAGAAAGCACAAAACCAACTGTTTTTATATCCCAGTCATCAGAAACAACCCCTGGTATGATAACATCATTCACACATACTTTGAAAACATATGGAACTTGAAAAACGTTAGTAGAGTCAAAGATATCATACGGTACATTATCCCAAACAATCCCATTGGGAATTGGATCAGCTGAAATGTTCAGAAGGGACAAGTTTCTTCTGACCTTATGTGATAATAGGTAAGGTGTTAGAAACTCATCCACCAGTTCAACAGCAGAACATTCAGGAAGATAGTGACCATCTATCAACCGAAAGAAATCAATGACAAAACCAATCTAAAGCAGAAAGGCAAGCAGTATCAGTAGTATCTGTAGATAATACCATGGATTAACCAAATTATTGTTTTTAAGCTAACTGAAAAGCTTATCTGCTCTTTTTTTGTGTTGAATTTTTTTATTGAAGGAAGATAACAAGATACCAACGGTCAATGGATACAATATTATACACAGAAGAATGCACAATACAATATGGCACACTGTACAAACTGATAGGGGGTACGGGGTCGAGAGGGGTGTGGAGAAAAGGGAGGAATCTGAAGGAGGACGTGGGAGATAAGGCTTAGGTTGAAGAGAAGGAACCAAAGAGCCAGACAAAATAAATGAATAGATAAAGAAAAAGAGTGGGAATGAGAGGGGGAGGGAAGGGGGAGATGTACAGTGCTTGCAGCATATGATACTCAAGGGAACGACAAGTATGAGAGATGATGTAGCCCCGGTTCCATATAACAAGGACCTCATAGGCCCCGTCCAGGGGGATTTAAATCAGGAATAACCGTTAGGAAGGGTCAGGGGCAGGTCAGGGGCACATCATGTGCAGGAGGGTAAGGAGTGCAGGGGGGTGGGACAGTGACGAAAAAATAAGCGGCCCAGGCTGTTGCCAGAGGGCAAGGAGCAGGCAGATGAGGTGGAGCGTGCGGTTTTGTAGGTGGGGGCAGAGGAGAGAAAGAAGCAGGCCCTAATTATGATAGGCATCGGGTTGGTCCTAATTGGAGGGGGAGAAGGAGGAAGAGATGAGGGAGATGGGTAAGGAAGGACTGGGAGAGGAAGAAGGAGTAAAGGGGCAGAGAAGGAAAGAGTAAAAGAGGTGGGGAGCAAAATGGGAGACAAGGGAGAAAAAACCTGGATAAAAGGGATGTAGGGAGAGGGGAGAGAGACATCCGCCAGTTCCACAGTGCGATGTGACAAGCATGTTAGGAGTCAGCCCGAAGGAAGGTTGCCCACGTTTAGAGAAATGCAGCTGACCGGTCCTGCAAATTGTATATGACACATTTTGGGCTGCCGTTTGGACCATTTCCACCATCCAATCTTCCAGGGAGGATGGGCTAGGGGAGCGTCAATGAGAAAGAATGCAGATTTTGGCAGTCGCAAGGGCTGTGTGCAGTACGTAGCATTGTGGTCAGAAGAGATCTGGGAAATGTGGAAGGGGTGTTCTAAGTGTCATGAAGGCCTCAGGTAGTCCTGACCATGGCCCAGAAAGACTGGAGGTGTGCGAGGTCACAGTGAGTGGCCTGGCATCGCCATCAGTTACCTTGGGGCAGTAAACCCGCCTTATGTAGCTTTGCTGGGGACCAGTGCCAGTCGTTGAATGTCTTAAAGAGGCAGAATGTTTTGCAGGCCTCCCGCATCCACCTGTTCAAAGCCTCTAGTATGTCCTGCCAATCCTCTTCCGCAAATTCTATCTGTAGGTGAGACTGCCATCTGGCGCAGAGGTTGTTAAGGAGAGGCTGCGAGAAAGGATGGAGCATGTTAACTTGGTAGAGACCCGACATCACACCCCTGAAGCGACCCCAGGTTCTAAGAGAAGACAACACGCGTGAGGTCTGAAGGTTCCATGGCCAAGCTCCCATATATTGCCGTCCTTCTTTTAGAGGTGGTGCCAATCACTGTTTGGGCGGAAGGCCGAATTCCTCTCGTAGGCACTCAAATGGCTTGAGGTCATCATTAACGAGGAACTGGTCAAGAATATGGATACTCGCCACACGTCAGCATTCCCAGTTAGGGGCCGCATCACCAATGCGTAGGTAGTCATTGTCCTACAGGGGGGCCCATGCATGGAGGCGAGGGTGTACACTGAGCAGACAGTGTGTCCTGAACCAGGCCCTGTGCATGGCTTGAAGCATTGGGTTGACAGGATGGGGTTGGGGTTGGGGTGGGTTGTCCTTGCACAGAGGGCCGAGGCATTCTGGCTGGAGTGCGGCGATCATTCAGAGGGGACCAATTGTGGCAGGTCAGGTGTTTTGGGAAGCATGTATGCCAATTACGACCAGTGGAGGGCCAAGGTGTAGTTCTCCACCGATGAGAGTCCCAAACCCTTGCATGAACGGTGCGCCACACATTTAGCAGACACCAGGTAGGGGCAGGAGAAGCCAGATGCAAAGGCTTGGATCCCTTCATCTATAAGTCGGAGAGTTGTCAGAGGCACTGGAAGAGAAAGCATGCCCAGCACTTACGTGAACCGCGGCAGTGTAACCATTCTTATCGCCTGCGCCCTGCCCCACTTGGAGAGTCCTAAGTGTGACCATTTCTCAAAATTCAGTCTCATGTGAGCAAAAAGGGGGTCTAGGTTATCCACCACCATCCAGTCTAAGTCCCGATAAATGAGGATCCCCAGATATTTGAGGCAGAACAGTGTCCAACAAAAGAAGTAACCATGAATGGCTGCTCACGGGGTGATGGCTGAGAAGGGCGAGGCCTCGCTCTTGTCCCAATTCACCCAATATCCAGATAAATTTGCGAAATCATTAATAACATGCAGTAAGGCCAGAAGGGAATGGTGCAGGTACGTCAGGGTGAGCACAGTGTCATCCGCATAAAGGTAAAGAGGCGACTGGCGGATGGTGCTACCAGAGGTTCTATCGTTAGGAGGAACAAAAGTGGTGAGAGCGGGCAGTCTTGCCGCGTAGCCCCAGAGGCCCCGAGGCAAAAGCAGAGTGAAATGCTGCCACAGAATATGTACTGATAAAGACTTGCAAATCTTTAAAAACAGTTAGAACGTCAGCCGATCATTGTGGCCATATCCACAGAAAACAGGAGCATGAACCCACAGCGACCAAGATGTACTTGTATACACCATCAGGTTGCAAGGGACAGCAATGGTCCAGGTAGACATATTGTAGTGGTTTGTTTGAAACTAAGAGGAGTGTCTGTGGTGGGCGTTTGATGGTGGATCCTTCAATGTGTTGGCAGATGTCACAACAAAGGACATATTGCTTGGTATGTTTGTGTAGACCTGGCAACCAATAGCCACCACACCAGCACAGGCATAAGCAACAACTTCAAGCGCTGCTTTGATGAGATCTAATGTCTGGTCTTGGTTGGGGATCACACGATCACCCACCTGTGGAAATGTTGTGAATGCAATGTTTTGGGCACTTTGGTGGTAGGAATATTTTGCAGGATATGCTTTTGGAAAGAGCTTGCCGTCAGCCGAACCCTTCACAGCAGCCAATGTTTCATCATCTATCCTCGTCTGTCAAAGAGTAATCGCAGAAAAAGAAGCCGTAACTACCGCAGATTTGAAGCTTCATCAGCCAAAGTGTTTCCTACAATGTGTATTCCTACACATTGATGGCACAATGAAGGAACTACATTTGCCTTTGGTAGCTTGTTCTTAAGATCTGCTATCCTCCCCCACAAGAATTTGTGTTGGATGGCGTTCCTTTTTGAATCCCTGAACCTGTTTAGGCGCCAGTAGTGTAAATATTCATTGAAGGACTGGCCTCAGTAGTACGAATCACACACAATCAAGGTATAAAGTTCAGGATATGTGTGTTCCAGTGCCAAATTCAAAGCATTAAGCTCAGCAAGTTGTGTCGTGCAGTCCCCTACAGTCAGCGTGTAGGTATGCCGAGGGTGGAATTTACCATTCCTGATGTTTAGTACCTACAGCTGGTTGTGCTGAACCATCACTGTAAATGATGATTCTATATTGGTCAAGAGACAAGATGTTAGTCGACATGGGGCATTCAAGTCCATATTGAAGGAATTCTTGGGTTTGACGTTCTGGATCAAAAACATAATTAATGTCAGTGCTGTCAGAGAGGTCGTTCATTGAATCTAAGGTGGAGGTAATGCTTTTGCGATTAGGCCTTGGTAACAGCTGTAAGGACTGGTATTGGGGTAACAACAATGATGTGTTTCCCATGAGCAAGTGGTCTCTCCTTGATGACAGCCATCTGAACAGGAGTCAGTATTTTTTCTGCTGGTGAGAAACGTTGTTCTGCATTGGGGTACAAATGTGATTTGTATGCTATGGGTACAGTGTCATCCTTGTTAAATGTGACAAAGGTGAACCTGATGGCACCAGGAAGTACCCTGATTACCAAGTTTGTTTTGTTGTCACGTGTATTTAAGTGTTAAGCTTCAAGCATGTCTAATTGTAATGTTCTGAGTATGTGTGTATGTCCAGGTATCCAATGTCTGCTTGAGAAATCCGGATGGATTAAGTCATAAAGAGGTTTTATGTGTTGCGCATATTCAGGAATGTAAGTTCTGCCAAAGCTAAATTTAAAAAAAAAACAGTAATTACTGTATTTTTCTGATGGTACTTGGAGGCTGTAATTGTGCACATTTCTCTAGAAAGTGTGGGGCTAGGCTTTTGCCCTCATCAGATTATTTGTATCCTAGAACTAGGACAGTAAGAAAAGCAATTTTGGTTTTCTTGAAGTTGCATTTGTAGCATTGGGCAGTGAATCCCAAAACAACACGATCCACCCTGGCTAAGTGTGCGTTGAGGTTGTCACCTGTGAGAGATGTCATCCACATAGGACAATGCCTCAGAATCAATATTGTGCAATATTGATGTCACATGGGCAGCGAACAATCCTGGGCTGTTCTTATACCCCTGGGGCAAAATGTCCTTTCTGAGCCAAGTGCAATGAAGGCGCTTAAGTCCCTGCTTTCAGGGACTAGATTTTGGCAGAAGAAACCATTGGAAATATCCACGGTTGTTTCGTATTTTTTGCACATTATATTGTTAATAGGTGCTGTGCCATGTGCATTGTGTATTGCAAATGTGCGTGTATGACTGTAAGAGTCTGTACTCTAACACTATTCTATATGAATGGTCAGGTTTTGCAATGGAAAACAAAGGGTTATTCATTGTAGAGACACAGAGTTCGATTACTCCCTGGTACTCAAGTTGTGACAGTATTTCTCTCTCTGGTGCTTTAGCACCATGTTTAACACAGTATTGAGGCTGGGTCTGTGGTGTGGATCTTACTGGAATAACGTGGTAAGGGGAAATCTCTATCCCACCCTACATGGTTGTAGTACAGCGCTTGAGCCAATGCCCAATCTGCGGCATAAGCTTCTTTTACTGCCTCTGGAACTAGAACAGATAAAGAAGGCCAAACTTTATCTTCCCCTTGTGGGAGCACACAGACAAATTCAGGTGGATATAATATATCATAATTTAGTGTTAGTCTTCTCCAGAGGATTACTTTAATCGTGCGTTCTATGTCTCCCTTAATTTGTATATTTAGTTTATATACCCCGTCGGTGGGGAGATGCGCCTGTCCACTGTTTTGACTTCAAGGAAGTTGTTAGTCGGTTGAATCAAGAAGATCTGTAAGACTCTGGCAACATATCATGACTTCTGCTGTGTTGTCTAGCAGTGTCACTGACCATGTCCTGTTACTCAGTAGTGTTATCAATATTTGTGGCATGTTTGGCCAAAAGATCTACCTCTGCCCATTCCCATATCAACTCAGTTTCTGAGGGATCCCATGATTCAACTCCAGGTGATGACTCCATAGAAAGGGAGCTCAGGAAACAGACTGGAGGAGGCCACAGCTAGTCCTAGATAGGGAGGGCTTGGCTGTGGAAATGGAAAGGCAGGGGTTGGGGTTAGCACCCCATGGTGGCAGCAGCAGTTTCAGTAGTTATGGGGTTATAGAGGACACCATTAACTCTAGAAAATTACATACAATTGTTACCCCATACAAGGTGGGGGATGACATTCACAAGTGGTCTGATGCACTTGAGAGGGCCTGTAAAGTTCAGAAGGTCCCTCAAAGGCAGTGGGCTGCTATTCTCTGGCTGTCCTCCTCTGAGAAGGGGAGGGACAGACTCTTCACTGTCAGGGAGGAGGACTCAGACAATTACAGTGTCCTTAAGGATGCACTCTTAGATGGTTCTGGGCTCACCACAGAGCAGTACAGAATAAAGTTCAAGAAACCAAAAATGAATCCTCACAGGACTGGGGGGACTTTGTTGACTGTTCTATCAAAGCTTTAGAAGGCAGGTTACATGGCAGCAAAGTGTCTATGAGGCCTTATATAATTTTCTACTGAGACAGCATATTTTGAGTAACTGTGGGTCTGAGTTGTTACACCAATACTTGTTGTACTCAGATCTGACCTCTCCCCAAGAATTGGGAAAGAAGGCAGACAAATAGGTCAGAACAAGGGTGAGCAGGAAAGCTCATACAGGGGGTGACAAAAGAAGAAACAAGGTAAGAAGTCTCAGGACAAGAGTGGGGACAAACATAAAAGTAAAATCTACTCCTCAAGTCCACAACAATCCTCTAGGGGTGGGAATAAAACGTCTTCCTCTTCTGCACACAATAAAAAGCTTTGGTGCTATGTGTGCAGAGGTAAAGGTCATAGGCCAGGAGACAAATAATGTCCAGGTAAAGCCCCTGAGCCTACCACCACTACTACATCTACTTCCACCTCTAGTGCCCCTAGTAGTAGTAGTAATAATGGTGGGACTACTGGCAATAGTCGCAGCAAGAGTGTGGTTGGGTTCACTTTTGGGCCCAACATACAAACTGGGGAAGGTGTGGAAACACCCAAGACAGTTTCTGTCTCACCTGGTGGCACTGGCCTTGCCACTTTGGTTGCAAGTCTCCTAGTTAGGTCTTGGCTGCTCATCCACACTACCCCTAGAGAGCCTGGCTTTTAGGCACTGTCTATATTTCACTAATAAGGGATAACTGGACCTGGTATAAGGTGTACGTACCCTAGGTACCCACTACAAACCAGGCCAGCCTCTTGCAGTGTTCCTCTCTGCCAAACTCATAATCAGGGCCTTTGTCTCTGAAATGGAAGTAAAAATGTTCTAACAGGATATGGTTGCACGCTGTATTCGAGGAAGTCCTTTGGTCATGTGGGCACTTCAGGAAAAAGGCTTCTTGCAGTTTGTTGTGTCTATATAGTCACACAGGATGTCAGTCAACCAACGTTTTGAGTTCCCTTCTTTGTCCTGGATACAAGTGGGTACAGCCCTTCAGGTCTTTTCACAGTCCTTTTTCCATTTTTCTGCAGGTCCAGAAACTGATATGAAAAGAATGCATGGAGTGGCACATTTATGGTGGGTACTAGCTAGTGGGTGGGGTTGACTCCTGACTACTTACTAACAGGTTACCAGGGGCACCACTCCTCACCTTTTCAGCAGCTCTTGTTTGCCCTACAGTACTTTGCCTTACTCCTAAGATTCAAGATGAGGAAACCCTTTTTCCTTGTGTAGAGTCTGTCTTCACACCCAGAGGTGTGCCCAGTCAAATGAGTAGCCCCTCCTTTGTAGTCACTCAAAACTGGTTCTGGAGGTATCTTCTCTCCCAGTGGATTTGGAGCCAGTGTTGCTGGGGTACCAAAGGTTTGCCTTAACCAGAGCTCACCTTAAATTTACTTGTGAAGGGACAGGCCCTTTACAAGTAACTGAAGCTGTGGGGTCCATCCTATGTGGTCTGCCTCTAAGAGGAAGAAAAACACCCCTCCCACACGCAGACCATGTTTCTGCTATGGGAGTAGTTTGCACCCCCCTGAAGGTCAAGCTGGATGAGCAGCTGCTGTCCGGGTCATACAAATTACCCTCAAGGAATTTCAGGAAGGAGAAAGGTAACTTTCTAAAAGTTACTTTTCCTAAATATTTATTACACATTCAACGTAACCACTGAACAAGATTTTTAATAAATTTTGAAAACATTGTTTAATTTTTTTTTTTTTAGCTGGTCCCAAATACTAGATATCAGAATGAATATTTTAACCTGCACTCTAGTTTTCCTCATAGGATAGCCAGAGCTTTCCACTGTGAAAATAGCTGTGGGGGCTTGTCATGGACAACCTTTAACATCTACATGTCCCACTTTTGAATACCATGCACCCCCACCTCTTAGGGTACAAGGCCTACATAGGGGTGACTTAATAATTGAAAGGAAGATTCCCCCCTGACAAAAGGGCTATTTGGACAAGTCTGACTTCAGGTTTAAACTGGAGCGGGGAAACTACACTAGTGGAACTGAAGCCATTTTTTCCTGGTCATGCCAGTTGATGACACAATAAGTGCTGCAGTCCACAGAAGACATTTAACTTTCCATGCCATTCCACATCATCTTCAATACGACAATCAGAGAATAACCAGTTTCTACATGCTTTAGGAGTCAGATCACATTCACTGGACAGCAGTGCCCTAGTGTGCAGAATGTAAACACAAGCAAAATAATGTAGCAAAGAATGGGTGTGACCAAGGAAAAAAGCCATATTCTCACACACTTCAATTTCGATTTTCCAGACTCTCCGAGGCACTTATCTTTATAGGCACGAGTCAGTAAGCGTTAGACTTTTCCAAATTATTTTTTTCTAGATAATGTGAAACCAACAGTGTTTTTAAAAAGTGACTTGACGGCACACATTGTGATAGTAAATGCACATGTCTTTTCATTGGGGGAATAGATTACGTTGGCTGTTGGTTCACAATAATTCAGCGTAAATGCTATTTCAATTTCAGATACCCCATCTTTATTGTTAATACTATTATTATTGTGATTTTTATTATTATTATTGCTATCATTATTATTCTCATTATATAGGCCTAGCACAATAAAATCAGTTTGTAAATTAAAGGAATTATTAAATGGAAATGTGATCCTAAAATGACAGGAAACAATAAAAAAGAAATGCCTCCATAAATGAGAGAACGGAACTATATCACTTACATCTCAAATGGGGATCTTAGCCCATAGCGTTGTTTAAATGCACCCTGTTGACACAACCCTCAATATGTACAACTCTCTAACACTTTAGCTCGGTTAATCCACAATCAATAAAACTGTCAAATAAATAATGAAACAAATACACTCGCATCTTCATTGTGGGCCCAATGTTTTTACAGTGGAAAAATAACATTTTAATTAAATTCCAGTCTGGACAATCACAAATCCAAACAGGCAAGGCATTAAAATTCACAAAGTTAATATCTCACGGTAACTGTATATTCTGTATACTTCTTGTGCCAAACTTGTTAGAAAAAAAAAAAAAACAAAGCTAAATAAAAAAGCATCCACCCCTATAGGTAAACAAACAACGGTGCCCATTAAATCTGTTATGTGCACTCTGCAAAGCTCTTGTTAGACACCAACTACACCCATCACACAACAGGACATAGCCTTTGCCACCATGGTGTCTTTTTTGAGTAATTTAACAAGACGTCGAAAAAACATATTATCATGCATCTTACAATTTAGCTCAACTACTGAAGTTATCAGATTAAAAAACGTCGAAATAGAAATATACCAAAATACACTCAGACAGAGGAGTGCCACAGCAGATCACTTTCATTTGTTTTAAAGAATATAGAGGTGCACTAGGTCATTTATTTGTTCCATGTGATGGAGCCAGCCCCTAGCCACAGTGCTGCAAGCCACGGATCAAGTAAACCAACTGTGCGGAAGGGATGGAGGCAGAGATCCGGCACTCCTCGAACATGGTCCGAAGCCACTGTTGGCAGGCCAGGCTGCCACTGTAAACCCATTGCGACTGCTTTGTGTACCTGGGCATTCCTCTGGCCTCGGTTGGGGGGAAGTAGTAGTGTTCTGGGTAAGTAACTAGGTTCCTGCGTCCACGATAGAGTCTTTAAGGAACCTGGAGAGAGGTGTTAGAGAAAAACCAAAGGATGTAGAAAGAACTATTGAACACTTGGGAATTAAAGTAGTGTAATGCTGTCTTTATGTTAGAATATAAGTTTGGCGAGGGGTTGGGTGAATTTGACCCCTCCTTTTCCCTGGGTTCTACGGGTGGGAGATGTGGTCAAGTGACCATGGGAGGCAGTCGCTGGTATCTGGACCTTGTAGAGGGGTTAGGAACTTCAAAGGGGAAGGCAAATAGGACTGACCCCTCTTTTATTCCCCTGAAATGAGGCAAGCCAGTCAGCATGGAAAGTGTAAGCTTTTTCCTTTGAGCGTCTTGTTGAATTAATGAATTTGGGGTAGCCGCTAAAAGCAGGTGCCTTAGAATTGTTGGTCTGGTTTGTCAGGAGTAAGGTGTGGCATATTGGAAGGCGGGACAAGCACACAGAGTAAAGTAGTTATAGATATGCTGTTTGTTTTGGAGGAGGCAGGAAGGGTCGACCTCATTAAACAAGGGGTTCTTGATCAGGCCTGGCTTCCGAGAAAGGGGTGCCCCCACAGGAATTCGACCAGAGGAGTTGGGAGATAGCGGCAGACATTTCGCCCTGTTTGCCATCAAAAAACGAAAATGAAGCATGAGGGTGGTGAGACAGGCACGGAAGAGGAGGAACAGGCCATCCAGGGTTGAGAAGCCCCACCGTGTGGCAGTACTGGAAATCAAGAAGACCAGAAGAAAAGCTAGCCCACTGCCGAGAGTGGACACAGGGAAGGAGGCGTGGTGCACAGAAGATGAAGTGAGCATGGTGTCTGGGAGGAAGCATCATTGGTATTGCTGCAGTAGAAGAGGTTAGGGAGTTTCAAAAGGCCGACATTAAGAAGAGTGCATTGCCATGTTTGAAGTAGGAAGCCCAGTGCGCTCATTTTCTTGAGCATGCAGTGCTTCTGAGGCCTAGCCATGTGATGGTTTAAGCAGTATTGGTGGGCAGGGCCTCGTCTGACACAGGCCTGCCCTAAAAGGGGCCGAGTCTCATAAAGAAGAATGCAAGGATGGGAAAGAGAGGTGAGGGTAAAGCCAAGCACACACAACTTGGGGCATATATTGTAGAGCAGGTGCCTGGGGTAATACAGGTGTGCTCAGGCTGCCGAAGGTTTGTTGGGGGTAGGTTGGTGAGGACAGCTTTGGGGACAGTGATGCTGAGTTAGTGGGCAAGCTCTCAGGCAGAAAAGAGGCGACTGGCACCATGTACAGGCTTACCAGAGATGCATACCAGGGAGAGTCTGGTGCAGCTCAAATACCCCGCACCGAAGGCAGAACTTGCATCAGTATGGGCGGTTCTAGAACTTCAAAGAACCTTGCTAGTCAGGACAGAGGAAGACTAGATGAGCCCTTCCCTCAAAAACAGTACTGATACCAAGAATTATATAATGCTGCGTTTTGGTAATGGTAGTGCAGGTGACTGTGGAATGCCAAGTACAAGTGTCAAATGGTTGACCGATGTAGCATACACACGCAGGAAGGACACCATATTGGACTGTGATGACAAGGATTTGGAGGGAGGCTAAATTTGTCCAGTGGCTGTCAAGGAAAAGGAGTGGTGGTGTGCATCCAATGATTTGCATCAAGGGAGCATGGTGACTAATGGAGTTGGTGTTTTGCAGAAGGCTGGGCCAAGGCTGGAGGAACAGAGTGTTGCCTGTCTAGACGAAACTGCATATGGCATCAGGACGGCAAGCTTTTTTGTGGGCCCTTAACTGGAAACTAAGTAAGGACACAAAGGCAGTGTTGGGCATCACTGGGGAGAAAGCTCTGGTGTAATCTATTGCGGTAGGTGCTATAGATACAACCGATAACACGGAGATGAGGATGTCGATAGGCAAGAACCTACAGGATCAGGGGACTGGTCTGGATGGTGATGATAAGGTGGAGCAGGTAAAAAGGAAAGCTGTAGCAGCAGGTGTGGGTGTTAATGGAGACTTGACAGGGGAAGTGAAAAAGAGGGCAAGGAGAGCAAGGAAATCAAGCACAAAACACTTCAACAGATGTGGATTACAAAGCCCTTAGGCTCATACTTCATCACTTTGGTCAAGGGGAGTATGTAGACATGTTTAAACTTAGAAGGAGTCCAAGAGTACAGTTTACAATAGATAAACGGATGGCTGAATCCCTTATATATTCCAACCTTTATTGTGAGAAATTTCCTGAATGCTAATAAATATATTGATGTGCATAAGGCACAAACACCTTTTGATGCTGGCCATTGGTTAGATATGATGAGGAGTTCGGGCATGCCTGGCGGAAGACATGGATTGGATATGGGACTGCTGGACAATGAATTGTTTGTACAGGCAATGACACCAGCTAGGCTGGAACCAACGACTTATATGGCCAGTGGGAGGCCCTTGATTTATAAGCCATTTCAGGGGGTTTCCCACCCAGGGAAGGGTGGATGCTGTGGGACACAGGCAGAGAGGAGCAACAGGGCCCCCATGGGCTTACAAAAAGGGAATCTGCAATAGGGAGTTCTGCAATTTCCAGCATGAAATTTCCAGTTGCAGTGGTAAGCACACAGTCAAGCAGTGGGCACTGGGGTCTATGGAAGTCAAGTGGGGAATCAGTAGGCCAACAGTGAAAAAGGCAGGGGTCAGGAAGGGCAGAACGCACTGGGAAAGGGCTTACATGCCAGCGAAGCTTCACAAGCTGCAGCACTGGATTTCTTTATGCTGTAGGGGAAGGCTAAAATACTGATGGAAAGCTTTCACTTCAGGTTTAGGCTGTGTTATGAGGGTCCAAGGGAAGAAAGATGGGCATAGGAACTGATTTGGACAAAATTAATGAAGGAGGTACCAGAAGGGAGAACGCAAGGCCCTTTTTCACACTGTCCTTTGGAAAACTTGATTATTTCACCTCCTTAGACAAAGGTCTAAGGAGAATTTAGGCTTATGCAAAATCTATCCTAGCCATAGTGACAGTCCATAAATAATTTTATACCAGATCACTTGAGCAGGGTCCACTATTCTACTGTGGATTCCGCCAAGGCTTGAATAAACAAGTTTGGGCTAGGAGCCCAGATGGAGAAATGTGATATTAAGTCAGCTTTTGGACTATTAACAGTACGTCCCATGGATTCTGAGTTGTTGGGGGTTCAATTTGGAGGTTTCTTCTTTGTGGATAAGGCACTGCCTAGAATCTGTTCCATTTCTTGTTTATTGTTTGAGGATTTTATTACCTTCCAGCAGAATTTGAATTCATAACTGGCATATACTGCATGACTCACTATTTGGATAAAGTTTTCGTCATTAGGCACCAATAGTCCTCTGAAAGTGCTACTCTGCTGAGCAGGTTTGAAGAAATGATGGAGGATCCAGGGGTGACACAGGTCTGGGAAAAGATGGTGGGACCAAATAAGATTTTGACTTTTATGGGTGTTGAATGGATTCATTTAAAGTGGAGGTGGCGTTGCCAGTGGAGAAAAAGGAGAAACTGATGGACATGCTGGGGAGGATGCCTGCATAGGTGAAAGCACGGATGAGGGACATCCATGTGCTTACTGGACATTTGAATTTTGCTTATAGAGTGGTGAATGGAGGCTGGATTTTTTTTGGCAACTGGTTTGGCCCTTCCTGGATCCTGGCTTTCCCATCACAGGGTGTAGTTGAACACGGTAAAGATTCTTCAAATACGGGTGCACTGACACTCAGCTCATGTTACAGGAACAGAAGTGGGGGCTGTCTCTTGAAAGTAGTGCCAGTCGTAGTCAGGCTTCGCGGCTTGGCGGTTTTTGAAGATGGAAGGCTCTCTTCACAGTGAGTTGGAGTTCATCAGAGGTCACTGGTCACCGCGGGTTCCTCTCCATCAAAGGCAATTCAGCTTCAGCATGAAAACACGCTGATTGTTGACAAGGCAGTGCAACTGGACATGTCCCAAAGTCAAGACTTCTTGGCAGTCCGCTTCAGTTCACGGTTCTGATTTGCAGTGTTTAAGCTGCTTCTAGACACTTTAATTTTATTTTGTGGCTGGGCAGTCCAACTAGAAAGACTCCACTTCAACATAGTAGGCAATCCACATTTAGGGTCACAATATTTTAGTTGGTTTGGGCACTTCAGGCAAGTGCCACTGGGTAGCAGCTTCAGGGTATGTGGCGCAGTCCACTCGGACACACTTCAGGTAAGTGCCATTGCTAGCAATTTCAGCGAGTGTGACAGGTTCCAGTCTGGGAGTACTCTGGTCACACTCTCAAGAGTCTCTGGTAGACGGAGCCTCAGCTCTGAAAACAGCTTCTTCTTGCCTATTCTGGCAATCAGCTCCTGCTACGGGGTTGATCCACTTCAGCAGGAGAGTTCCTGGAGGTTCAGGCCAGGGAGACAGATCTTCCTTTCAGATCAGACATGAGGTGATGTCCCGACACCTCTCGGAAGCTGGCTGTCAGCAGACACCAACTGTGGCTGCACAGAATTCCTCTGGATACTCTATAAAAATGGCAGACACTCCAAACTGCACCTCCCACACAGTTCTGAAAGTAAACTATTGGTGCACTCCTTCCTCAGCACCAGCGGTTTATTGGTGCTTCTGCCACAGCAGAAAACAGATGGAAAACACACAGTCCATGGAATGGTGCACTCAATTATTAATAAGTCCAGGATTCCAGGATTCTAGGTGTATTGAAATTGTACGTTATTGGATACCTTTACTCCATTAAAACAGTATGACAACAGCCACAGACAACATGTTTGGTTCAACAATCTTGAACTTCCTCAGGGCTCTCAATATATGATCATGAGTAATATTACTGTAATTCAATCCAACAGGCCAATAAACAAGTAAATCAAAATTAGATCTGGTAATCTCTCCTAAATCCCAACCGGGGAATTTCAACCCATTAAAGATACCCGAATCCGTGTTTGTCACCTCAACTACAGCATCTTCATTCCACAAAAAGAAGGGCAAAGCAACTCATCTGGATACTCTGCAAAGCACCCCATCCTTGGTCAAAGAGTACCTGGACCTGGAATAACAAGTAGGTCATCAGCCTTCACTTTTTTACAGATAATGCAGTCAAGGGATGTATAATACAGTCAGGAGATTTTTATTCTGCATCTGCACTTTCAGAACTGGTTCGAGGCACTACTCTATCATGAGCCCTTTCCAGGCAGACTTCCAGATTCCGTGTTTGTGCAGACTGATGATTTCACAGCAGTTGTCTCTAAGTTGAAGCATCCACAACAGAGTTGCAAAGAGGTTTCAAGATTCTGCAGCTTCCTATCAACAGCTTCACTGACAATGATCAGGAAAGAAGACAAAAAGCTGGCCTCGCCTGAAGCCCCAATCACACGCTGGACAACAGGGCCTACATAGACTGCAGTCTCACTCTTGACCACCCCCCATCTACCTTGCAGAAGTGCACTAGAGACTAATCAGCAGCTCCTTTGCAGAGCCATGAACCACTGAAAAGCATATCCATAAGAGAGGCCTGCAAGTCTTCAGAAAATCCTGTGGACTCCATCCACACATAGCAGCGGAGCACCGCACTAGTGCCAACTGCTCATCTCAGTCAATTAGTAGTATAATGGTCAGCAAGAATCATATAATTGGTTGTATGTCCTAGAGAGCATGTGTATATCAGTCCAATAAGCAGACTGCTCTGACAGACCTCAATGTTAGGCTGGCTGAGGGGAAGGTTCTTTCCCAAATGCCTCAATCCTCTTGGACTCCCTCTCCAGGATTCATGGGAAAAGAGCTAGGGTTCACTTGGCTATTTGAGATTGAACAACCAGACTCTCTGGAATAGGATCTTTAGTGAGAAAATCAGGATTGCCAGGTGCCAGTCTGTAAAGTCTGGCCATCTGCCTATTCACAGGTGAGCAAGAATATGGCTTTGAACTGATGCCTGTTAAGGTATCAGTGAGGGTCTACCTGAAAGGGAGCAAGGGCTCAGTTGTGGCTGGCTGAGGCTGTAAGATTTCCATAAGGATATTACTCCTAGTTTCAACAGAGGGCAGCTGTTGTGTCTAAATCCTCAGCTACTTGTTGCACTACTGCACTATTTTTTAAAAGCTACTTAAGTGGTTGGCACAATCAGTGCTGCAGGCCCATTAGTAGCATTTAATTTACAGGCCCTAGGCACATGTAGTACCACTTTACTAGGGACTTAGAAGTAAATTAAATATGCCAGTGGGGTATTATCCAATGTTACCATGTTTAAAGGAGAGACATACACTTTAGCACCGGTTAGCAGTGATTATGTTAGCACAGTTCTAATGCCAGAAAAAAACTAAGACAGCAAACACAGGAGGCTGGAAGGCAAAGGCTTTCGGGGAAAGAAAACCATGCCAAGAATGTCAGGCTGAACATGGGAACAGGGAGAATTACCCACCTTCATGGGAGTTCTCATTGCTAAGGTGGAAGTACCTGGAGAGACCATCAGCACTAGTGTGGTCTGTTGTAGGGAGATGCTCCACCCTAAAGTCCATTACCTGTAAGGAGACAGACCACCTCAACTGTTTGGGATTCTCGTCCCTCATCTGCATTAGCCATCTGAGGGATCTGTGGTCTGTCTCCGTCTGAGCCCGGCAGTGAGCACCAAACAGGTATGGTTTCAACTTCTTCAATACCCAGACCACGGCAAATGCTTCTCATTCTATTGCACTCTGCCTCTGTTTCCTGGAAAGTAACATCCTGCTAATGGAGACTATTAGTTGATCTAGACCCTCTTCATTTAGCTGTGAGAGAACCACCCCTATGCCATACTCAGAGGAATCTGTGTGCATGCTTAACTCCTGGGAGAAATCAGGAGCCTTGCGCACCGTTGCCGTGCGCATGGCCTTTTTCACGGTGTCAAAAGCAGTCTGGCATTCCTCCATCCATATCACCTGTCTGGGGTGCTTCTTAGAATTCAGCTCAGTCAAGGGGTTGGCAATGGTGCCACAGCCCTTGACAAATCTCCTTTAGTACTGGGTGAGGTTCAGGAAGGCCTTCACCTCAGTCTGGGTCATGGAGGGTTCCCAAGCCAGAATGGTGTGGATATTATCCTGGGGGGGGCTGCACCTTGCCTCCTTCCACTTGGTGATCGAAGTAGATCACGGAACCCTGATGTATGTGATACTTACCAGTATTGATAGTCAGGCCTGCGCTTTGCAGAGCCTGAAGCACTTCTCTGAGGTGGCACAGGTGATTCACTGATCTAAAACTGAAGACCACAATGTAATCTAGGTAGGTGGCACTAAAGTTCTCCAACCTGCAAGGACCTGATTGACCAATCTCTGGAAGGTGGCAGGGGCAGTTTTTAAACCAAAGGGCTTCACTCGGAACTGGAAGTGGCCTTCTGGGGTAGAAAAGGCACATCTCTCTTTGGCCCCTCAATTACAGCAATCTGCCAGTACCCAGACGTTAAATCAAATGTGCTGAGGAATTTAGCAGCCCATAAGTAATCAATAAGTTCATAGGCACAGGGATGGGGTGTGTCTCAGATGTAGTGACTGCATTAAGGCTCTGGAATTCATGCAAAGACGGAGTTCAGCGGTGGTACTGGATGGGACTGTCTTAGGGACCAGCACCACTGGGCTGGGCCAAAGGCTGCTTGAGGGCTCAATTACCCCTCACTCCTGCATATTACAGACATCCTCCTTTATGCTTTCACCTTGCCAGATAGCCTTTATATGTTATTCTTCACAGGCAAACTGCCCCCATTGTCAATATCAAGGATTACACCAAGTAGGGAGCCCTGGGGTTAGGGAAAGAGAGAGGCGAACTGTCCCAACACTTGCCGACAGTCCCTTTATTGATCTAGGGTCAGGGTAGGGAAGAGTTTGACACCCTCCAATGACCCATTGTAAGGAAATGCATCCTTGGCATGGTTACCCCCTGACTTTTTGCCTTTGCTGATGCCAAGTTATGATTTGAAAGTGTGCTGAGGCCTGCTAACCAGGCCCCAGCACCAGTGTTCTTTCCCTAAACTGTACCTTTGTCTACACAATTGGCACAACCCTGGCACCCAGATAAGTCCCTTGTAACTGGTACCCCTGGTTCCAAGGGCCCTGATGCCAGGGAAGGTCTCTAAGGGCTGCAGCATGTCTTATGCCACCCTGGGGACCCCTCACTCAGCACATGCACACTGCTTGCCAGCTTGTGTGTGCTGGTGGGGAGAAAATTACTAAGTCGACATAGCACTCCCCTCAGGGTGCCATGCCAACCTCACACTGCCTATGGCATAGATAAGTCACCCCTCTAGCAGGCCTTACATCCCTGAGGCAGGGTGCACTATGCCACAGGTGAGGGCATAGGTGCATGAGCACTATGCCCCTACAGTGTCTAAGCAAAACCTTAGACATTGTAAGTGCAGGGTAGCCATAAGAGTATATGGTCTGGGAGTCTGTCATACACGAACTCCACAGCACCATAATGGCTACACTGAAAACTGGGAAGTTTGGTATCAAACTTCTCAGCACAATAAATGCACACTGATGCCAGTGTACATTTTATTGTGAAATACACCCAGAGGGCATCTTAGAGATGCCCCCTGAAAACATACCTGACTTCCAGTGTGGGCTGACTAGTTTTACCAGCCTGCCACACACCAGACATGTTGCTGGCCACATGGGGAGAGTGCCTTTGTCACTCTGTGGCCAGGAACAAAGCCTGTACTGGCTGGAGGTGCTTCTCACCTCCCCCTGCAGGAACTGTAACACCTGGCGGTGAGCCTCAAAGGCTCACCCCCTTTGTTACAGCGCCACAGGGCATCCCAGCTAGTGGAGATGCCCACCCCTCCGGCCACTGCCCCCACTTTTGGCGGCAAAGCCAGAGGAGATAATGAGAAAAACAAGGAGGAGTCACTGGCCAGTCAGGACAACCCCTAAGGTGTCCTGAGCTGAGGTGGCTCTGACTTTTAGAAATCGTCCATCTTGCAGATGGAGGATTCCCCCAATAGGATTAGGGATGTGACCCCCTCCCCACCGGGAGGAGGCACAAAGAGGGTGTAGCCACCCTCAGGGCTAGTAGCCATTGGCTAATATCCCCCCAGACCTAGACACACCCCTAAATGGAGTATTTAGGGGCTCCCAGAACCGAGGAAGATAGATTGCAACCTGAAGACGAGGAAGGACTGCTGACCTGAAGCCCTGCAGAGAAGACGGAGACACCAACTGCTTTGGCCCCAGCCCTACCGGCCTGTCTCCCCACTTCGAAAGAAACTGCAACAGCGACGCATCCCCCAGGGTCCAGCAGCCTCTGAAGCCTCTTAGGACTACCCTGCATCTAAAAGGACCTAGAAACTCCTGAGGACAGCGGCTCTGTTCAACCAACTTGCAACTTTGCAACAAAGAAACAACTTTTAAAGACCACACGTTTCCCACCGGAAGCATGAGACTTTCCACTCTGCACCTGACGCCCCCGGCTCAACCTGTGGAAAACTAACTCTACAGGGAGGACTCCCCAGCGACTGCGAGCCCGTAAGTAGCCAGAGTTGACCCCCTGATCCCCCACAGCAACGCCTGCAGAGGGGCTCCAGAGGCTCCCCCTGACCGCGACTGCCTGCTTCAAGGAACCCGACGCCTGGAAAACATACTGCACCTGCAGCCCCCAGGACCCGAAGGAACCGAACTCCAGTGCAGAAGTGACCCCCCAGGCGGCCCTCTTCCTTGCCCAGGTGATGGCTACCCCGAGGAGCCCCCCCTTTGCCTGCCTGCATCGCTAAAGAGACCCCCGGGTCACCCCATTGATCTCTATTAAAAACCCGACGCCTGTTTGCACTCTGCACCCGGCCGCCCCTGTGCCGCTGAGGGTGTACTTTCTGTGCCTGCTTGTGTCCCCCCCGGTGCCCTACAAAACCCCCTGGTCTGCCCTCCGAAGTCGCGGGTACTTACCTGCTGGCAGACTGGAACCGGGGCACCCCTACTTCCTTTGAAGCCTATGCGTTTTGGGCACCACTTTGACCTCTACACCTGACCGGCCCGAGCTGCTGGTGTGGTAACTTTGGGGTTGCCTTGAACGCCCAACGGTGGGCTACCTTAGACCCAACTTTGAACCCTGTAATTGTTGTACTTACCTGTGAAACTAACATTTACTTACCTCCCCCAGGAACTGTTGATTTTTGCAGTGTCCATTTTTAAAATAGCTTATTGCCATTTTGGCCAAAACTGTACATGCTATTGTGATGATTCAAAGTTCCTAAGATACCAGAGTGACATACCTTTCATTTAAAGTATTGTTTGTAAATCTTGAACCTGTGGTTCTTAAAATAAACTAAGAAAATATATTTTTCTATATAAAAACTTATTGGCCTGGAATTGTCTTTGAGTGTGTGTTCCTCATTTATTGCCTGTGTGTGTACAACAAATGCTTAACACTACCCTCTGATAAGCCTACTGCTCGACCTCACTACCAGAAAATAGAGCATTAGAATGATCTCCTTTTGCCACTATGTTACCTCTAAGGGGAACCCTTGGACTCTGTGCATGCTATTTCTTACTTTGAAATAGTACGTACAGAGCCAACTTCCTACACTCATCCTGCTCCTTGGAAGAAAGGAGGTCAGGGAGAGGTTCACTCTTTACCTCCCCACTGTCATCAGTGACCATGAGCATGGTAATCTCAGGCCACTGGAAGTGGGGTTTAAAGCAACTGACATGCACGACCTGTATAGCGTACCTGGGGGTCTTGATGTCCACCAAGTGGGTGACATACCCTTTGCTCTCCTTCAACTCATAGGGCCTAGAAACCATCGGTCTTGTAGGGCCCTGGGCTCCGCAAGCTCCCTCACCCACACTTGTATGCATGCTGAAACTCAACAAAGGGCCATTCTGCTCATAACACTGATTCATAACCTTCTGACTGGGTTCTAGATTCTCCTTCTTCCGAAAGGGCTTCATCTGGGTGCAAAGGGACAGCATGTAGCTGACAACATCCTGAGGGGCTTTCTTGGGAACCTGCTCCCATCACTCTTTCACCAGGCTTAGAAACCCTCTATATGGGCCTCTTAGTGTACCCATATAGAAGTTCAAAGGGGATGAATCCAACCTCCTTCTGTGGAACCTCCTCTTACGCATACAATAGGCATGGCAAGAGGATGCCCCACTTCCACCGCTATGGATCTGACAAGCCCATGGTCATGCCTTTAAGGGGCTTGTTTAATCTCTTGATGAGTCCATTGGCCTGGGCATAGTAGAATGTGGAGAAAGTGTATGTTACCCCACACTTATCCCACATGGACTTCATGTCTTTCTGACAGGAAGTTGCTACCAAAGTCAGATACTACCTCCTTGGGGAGCCCCAAACAAGTAAATATCCCCATTAGCACCCTGGTCACTGTGAGGCAGTCATCTTTCTCAGAGGTGTAGTATCTGGGTACTGGGTGACATGGTCCATCAAGACCTGTATGAACCTGTTGCCCAGGGCAGTCTTGGGGTCCAGAGGCCCAACAAGGTTGATGCCCACTCATTCAAAGTGGATGACAATTACTGGAAGGCAAACCAGGGGAGCCTTGCACTTCACTCCTGACTTCTCTCTGGCCTGGCTGGTGGGACATGACCCACAAAATACATCCATGGATGTAATTTAGGGGTCGCAGCTGCGACCCCTTTATTGCCCCCTGCATTCCCTGGCACAGCCTTTGCAGCCCCTTGCCTCACAGGTGGCAAACTCAGTGTCAGGAACAAATGGCAACTCTTCCTTACAGACGTTGGTTGGGGCTCCAATTCTTAGTTTTTTATCAATTTTTATCACACTAATAGTAAATAATGTTATATTATTCACTATTAGTGTAATAAAAGGTGGAGTACAATGAGCATGAATACAACCCGCCCTGACGGCTGAAGTAAGTAAAACATGTTTTTAAATGTATTTTATGTGCATGCCGCAGATGAAAGTTTGTTTATGTGAGAGACAGTGTGTGTATGTTTGAACGTGTGTGTATGTGTAAGCGTGTGAGTGAAAGTATAGGTTAAATTGTGTGTGATGTCATTTCCACTACCCCTGGCATTTTGCTCAACTGATGTCCCTGAACACATCTGAGGCCATTTTCATCCTGGGACACTAAAAGTAGGTGACAAGCCTGCTAAAACTCTTGTCCTGACCTAGATGGCCTACCAGGGGAACGTCATTAGCTAGTTTCAGTAGGAAGGCCCTGAAGCACTGTGGGACATTGAAAGGCATTGAAAAGGCAGTGGAAATTATGTGTGTAACCAAAGCCTTAAGCCACACAAAGTAACACTTCTCACAGATATAGAATTTTTTCATGAACCCACAAACCTAACTTATGGTAAATGTTTGCAGAATTTTGAAAATAGTCATATCACTTAGAAGAAACCTTTAAGCCCTAGGTTGTCACATCACAGTCCTTACTTAATGAGTGGGATCCAACCCCAAGACAATCTTGTCTGCCCCATATAAAAACGTGCAGATACTAAATGTGGTAGAGTTTATCTGTTAAATATTTTAAAAATGTATATTTCTTGTAAGTCTTCCATTTCCTGTTCCTTCTTTAAATCTCCCTTTACCCCCAGTTCTGCCTTTGTTAGGACAAGTGTACCATATGAGCACATGGATGTTATTTAGGGATCACCAAGGGTTTTAACTGCGACCCCTTGCTTGCCCCTTGCAACCTCTGGCACTTCCTTTGCGACCCCTGGCCTGAGAGGAGCAAGATCAGTGTCTGTAATAGAGCAGCAGCTCCTCCGTAGCTGGTCCTTAAGAATATCTGGTTGGGGGCTATTTTCCAGGTTTTATTACACTAATAGTGAAGAAAATTACATTTGTCATTATTATTGTAATAGAAATGGAGTACAATTAGCTGGAATACGACTTTCCCTAGCTGCTGAGGTAAGTAAAAAATGCTTTTAAATGTATGCTGTGTGCATGTTTGCAGGTTAGAGTGTGTTTGTGACAGAGTGTATGAGAAAGTGAAGGTCAAAGGGTGAGTGAAGTCACTTCCGCTACCCCTGGCATTTTGGTGAACTGACGTCCATGTATGAGCATTGAGAAAGTATTCCATACTAATCTCCTGAGTAATAGGGATAAGCAGAGGCTACCTGGAGAGAAGCTAGGCATTCTGCAGAGCACAACCCCAACACGTCAACTAGAGCCCGGGCTGAGCGATAACATACATATTTTGTGAAGGAGCCTCACCCACTGGAGCGCCATGACAGATCTCTAACTAGAACCTGTACAACTCCACTGATCCCCTCGGCCCCATTAGTGTGCGGATATTGAAAGTCTCTGTTGTACTTCCAATTCCTTAGTCACTAGATCCATGGAAATCATTAATAGTCAATCAATAGTAGGCTTGCTTCATCTGGTAAAACTCACCACCGTCTTAGCGTCTGATGGACTGCTTCCACCTTGCCACGCTACCCTGTGCCTGCCTTTCAATGCATTTCTTAGAGGAGTGGCGTGGACAAAATCCACTATTCAGTGCGGCTGTGCCACCATCAGCAATCACTGTATGCAAACACACACACTCTCACCCTTTCTCCTTCCAGTGCTACCGCACCACTATCAGCAGTCACTCCACATCTGCAGGAGCCCAGAACAATCAATTGCTAGCTGTCTCTTTCTCTGTCTCTCTCCTTCCTGCCCTTAATCACACTTCTGCTTTGCCCAGTATGAAAGCAGACCAGACAACTAAAGTCGAGAAACATGGGGGAAGTAACAATGTAAAAAAAAAAAGACTTGCTTTAAAGGTATACTTATACTTAGGAACACCATTGTTTATACGGGGCATTGAATAATGTCTGTTTCAGGAGTGTTTTACTCTCACCCTTTAAAGACCGTGACGAGGAAGGCAGATAAGGTAGTAGGTAATGTGTCATGTTTGGCAGACTTCAAATGACACAGTTCAGATACACACTGAGCTGAAGCAAGAAAAACACACCACAGAAGTTTGAACAAGCAATTTCATTTCAGTATGAACTGTTGTACCCTGCCGTGCTTACAGAGTGAGACTGTGGCATGGGCAAGAAATGTACAGACGACCGAGAGGCATGAAACTGTGCAAGTCACCAAGAATTCCTGACACATGTAAGAGGTCTACCAAGCCTTGATACAAAGTAAGGAACTTTTAGACTAGGGTCTTTTCTTCATCTATAATTTACAACTCGTAGTCACTGTGTTCAATCAAGTTTTGTTAATGCTTTTTTGTATAATAATAAAAATTATGATGATGATGACAATAATAATAATAATATATCAATAATAATGAAAAATAACAGCAATACAATAATAGTAACAATAGGGTGATTCTGCCTCCTACACTCACACTATGTAGCTCCTTAATGCATGGTTCCTGATGGGTGAGGGACTTTTAGAACACCTAACTCAGGAGCTCACCTTCTACTTTGACACCAATACGGGGTCTGTGCAAAACCATGGTATTCTCTGGGTGGCCAGTGAGCCAACGATTTGGGGTAGGTGAGAAGTTACCCTAAACCATGGGTACTCACAAACTTTTTCTCGGGGGGCCAAAATTGCAGTATGGTTTGCGGCCGAGGGTCGCACTGAAGTGACAGCGGGGTGGGGGGGCTTATAGGGGGCACAACCACCCCACCCCCTTTTTCAAAACATTGCTGCATTTTGAATCCAGGTATAACTATAAACCGACCCCAGTAACACACACATTGCACACACACACACAGCGCCATCTGCACACATCGCCATCTGCTCTCACCCCTACCCCAGTAACACACACAGCGCACACACACAGCGCCATCTGCTCTCACCCCTACCTCAGTAACACACACACAGCGCCATCTGCTCTCACCCCTACCCCAGTATCAGACACAGCGCCATCTGCACACAGCGTCTTCTGCTCTCACCCCTACCCCAGCAACACACACAGCGCCATACACACACAGCGCCATCTGCTCTCACCCCTACCCCAGTAACACACACACAGCGCACACACACCGCGCCATCTGCTCTCACCCCTACCCCAGTATCACACACAGCGCCATCTGCACACAGCGTCTTCTGCTCTCACCCCTACCCCAGTAACACACACACACTACATTAAAAACAAATAAATAAATAACCAAAGAGCCTTACCTGCCTTAATAAAGTACTGTAAAGATGCCACAAATGTACAACTGCACGGCAGGCGGGCGGGCGGCAGGCGTGGAGATGGTGACAGGAAGCAGACAAAAAAGCCCCGTAAAAGTTAGCTGCAAGTGCTAACTTTTAAGGGGCTTTGGCTTCCCACCGCTAGCCAGGATCGTCATGGAGACGCAATAACTAATGGCCGCCGTAGGTAAACATAGAGGAGGGCCGCGGGAACATGCGCGAAGTAGCCACTATTGCGCATGCTCCCGCGGCCCTCTTCTATGTTTATGTACTGTGGCCATTATTATATGGCGTTTCTTGGACGTCCACGGGCCGCCAATATAGGTCCATGGGGCTGCTGGCGGCCCGCGGGCCGTACTTTGAGTAACGTCGCCCTAAACAAAGGAGAGTGATAGACAACAGGTTATTGTGGACCTGAAGAACCACATACATGCCACTGAGATTAAGCTGACTCGGGCATACACTGAGACGCTCACCTGCCAGCTGGATATAGATAGAGCTGCGCTACAGAAACTACTCTCAAGTGAAGTACGCCGTTGCTGGAGGGCGACCACCCAGCATGTTTATGAACATGGTGACAAAAAGGGTCACCCTTGTATCGACTGGAGACCTGCTATATTGCCCTACACTTTATTCCTGCACTTACGGACGGCTCGGGCTACACAGTCACTGCTGCCTCTGAGATTGCCGCAGCATTCACAACCTATTACAGGCACTATATGCCCACAGTCCACAGCCCCCCCACAGACAGTTTTCAACAGCGCCTTAATGATATAACGACTCCTTCCTCAACTACGACCCAGTGACGAGCCCTTGAGGAACCAATCACACAAGATGAAACATATGCTGCCATTCGAGACCTGAAATCTGGGGAAAAACGTGGCCCAGACGCCTTACCCCTTGAGTACTTCTCTATATTCCATGACACTCTAGCTCCTCACCTCCTTCAGCTCTATAAGGAGACCAAGGATAAGGATCTAGACTGGGTGACCACTATTATCATCCTTAAGATCACCCCGCCTTCACTGGATTGTGGTTGCTTATCGCACGATTTTTAAAATTTATGTGGACGTTAAAACATATGCTAAGATTCTGGCGATAAGGCTCCACCCAATCCTCACAACACTACTACACCCTGATCAATGTGAACTGATATCAAACGCAGTACCACGCATCGTATCCGACAACTGCAATGCGCCCTTGCCCGCACAGAGGAGCTGCTAGGAGACTTAGAGCTGTTCCTCGTGGACTTTTAAAAAGCCTTTGACACTGTTGACTGGGGCTACCTGGCAGCAGTGCTGCAATGCAAGGGTTTTGGGCCCCATTTCTGTACGATGATATCCCTACTTTATTTGCACTCGGCAGCCCAAGTCCAAACCAACAGGACAATCGCTGATGAATCTCCCATAGAATGGGGCACTTGCCAGGGCTGTCCCCTTTCCCTACTGCTCTTGACCCTGCACATTGAGCTCCTGGCTTGTTTGGTCCAATGTGGTGCACGACTCAAGGGCTGGCTTTGGACATGTCTTTGAGGAGCGAATCGTGTTATATGTTTACAACGTTCTCCTCTATCTTGCAAATCCAGAGGTTTCAGCCCATGACCTCCTCTGCCTTTTCAAGAAGGCTTCAGTAGGGCAAAATCCCTAGTTGTCCCTGTGAGAGGAGATACTGCATCAACTAGCTGGGGGAAGGGGGCATTCCCCTTCACAGGCTCAGCTTCAAATATTTAGGCATGCATGTGGCGGCAGTGCCTGACCTCACCCGGGCCCTTACTTTGATGCCTCTCTTGCGCAGTACCAAAGCCAGTTTACACCCACGGCGGGACCTACCGTTAAATCTTCTTGACAGAGTTGCATTGAATAAAATGATAATTCTGCCCTGTTTTCTCTATGTAGAGCAAATCTTTCCACTCTACATACCTAACACTTGGTTTGCAGGGTTGGTGTCGCTACTTCACTCCTTCCTCCAGGGCAGATGCCCTCCTTCTATATAGCTCAGGGCACGTGTTGTTGCTTGTTCTATGATGGAGGGATTGGGGCGGTATATGTTTGTCTATATTACTGGGCATCCTACCTCCTGGTTATCAATGATTGGTTGACGGGTGGCTGGGATAATCCGCCATACCATTAGGAGCTGAGTGACCTAAGTCTTAACGGCGTAAGGCACTACTTGAATGGTAGCCCACTTTCCAACACACTTTCAGAAGTCACCAGAGTAGTCTTCTTGATCTGGAGGGGGGGCCTTCTCTTCCTAGGATGGAACAGATGCCTTAAGGGACAGACTCCCTTGTGGCATGGTCGCTGGCTGTCCCAGTTGACACGACTTACGGCAATCCACTGTTGGAACCTGATTGGCATCTCCAGTCACAGTTCTCCCTTTCCAATACCTTATTCCATCAATACCCGCAAATATACCATGCTCTTGAATCTTAAGTGAAGATCTCCGTGCGCTCCAGGACTTCAACCCCCTTGAGGCCTGACTGCTAATGGGGAAGTTGAGTCACGGTGGAATCTCCCAATTATACCAGGTCCTTGTGGGTAGCGCACCCAGATCATTGGCAACCTTGCGCACAAAATGGGAGGGTTGGATTGGGAATCTAGATGACGTAGACAGGTGGGATGCCTGAAAGGCGCCCAGAGATCTGGTGATCTCGCCTCCCTGCCATTCATTCAGTTACATTATCTAGAGGCAAATGGTGGGAGTACTATGACTTATCTACAACACTGGATTCCTTGATGGGTCATGTAACTTGATCTTCGGGGGCAGAAAGCTTGAAGCACCATAATTGTCACTTTTGTCCTTTTCTGTTTCTTTACTCTGGCTATTTTTGTTTTTATTAAATGTAGCTCCCCCTACCCCGAGGGCCGCACTCACCCCGCCCCTTGAGCAGTTAGCGAGCCGTGACTGAAATACAAACCGAATATGACAAGCAGTGTGATTAGTGAGTGTACCTTTTGTGAATTCCAATGGAGGGCCTTCCTGGAAAATGGAATGATACATCAAATAGCCAAAAGCATGAGGTCAAAGAGAAAAACTCTTCTGATTGGAGTCAAACCCCCATATGTATAATTGAAAGAATTGATAACATACTGAAAGCAGACAGCTGCGCTGTAAAGCCAGACCTAAAGAAGTCCCATCTTCGCAAGATGAAGAATGATGCATATGATATACACCAAAATGCTAAGCTTTACACTCAAATGTTCTTCCTAAAGCACAAGGATATTTCCTCCACCCTTTCACTTTTTTCCTTCCCCCTTACTTTTTACAGCTCCTTTCTTTCATGTCTAATCTTTTTTCAAATGGTGCTTGGCCTTTAAATTCTGCTTTTTAATTCCCCAAGAACCCTGCCAAAACATTTGGCAAATAGTGCAGCTGAAGCACAGGGTAGCTCAATACGAACACCGGATTTTGGCAAAGTGGGAACATCGAAATCGAACACAGCTAGGTGTTCAATGTAGCACTAGACTAGGGGCCAGATGTACTACCATTTTTAGAGATTCGTCCCATTTGTGACTGCTAAAACAGCCTCTGGCACATACAAACCCTATTTTGCGAGTCAGTAACTTATTACCAACTTGAAAAATAGGGTTTGTAAGTTGCTATTTGTAAGTTGCTATTAGGAAGGGGCATTCCAAGGACATCCCTTTCTAATAACAAGTTCCAGGGGTATGTACTATTGTTTTAGGACCGAAATGTGGTAGCAAAACAATCGCAGTTTACCACCACTTCAAGTAGGTGGTAAGCCAATCGCAAACGGGAAGTGGTTCCCAGGGGCCCCTTCCCCTTTGTGAATGGTAGCGTGTTTTTAAGAGCAGGTAGTGTCCCACAGACCAATGCCTGCCCTTAACAAATTAACCAGAAACTTTTAATTTTTCTTTTTGAAATGCACCCTGTTTCCTTTAAGTGTAACAGGCTGCTTAAAAAAAGTTGCTTTATTTATTTGGTAAAGCAAACACAGACATGGTGGCCTGCTAACCCCAGCAGGTCACCATCCCTGTTTTATTGCCCATTCCCAATCGGTCGAAATTGTGACCTACCTCAGAAATATTGATGAGGCAGGTCAATTGCGACCCCATTGGGAATCACTAAATGTGTCTGTATCACATTAGTATATTTCCTTTTGCAACTCTCAACCCTTTCCTTGTACTCCATTTCTCATCTTCTCTTTTTCCTTTTGTCCAGGGCAGTAAGGATAGAAGTTAAAGATGTGCCGGTGATGAAATTAAGTAAGAAAAAACAGATCAACATTTGTAACTCTGTAGTTACGGTTGACACCCCAGTCAATAGGAAATACAATTTTTGCAACCTTAATATCTTTGCCCACTATTTTGATATTTTCCAGCAAAATCTGGGATATGACTTTCAAAACTCAACATTTCACCTTACCAAAATTTGGTGCACACTGGTCAAAGGGGAAAAACGTTAATTTACCATAAGTGACGCCCTTTGTGACGAAATCATCAAATGCTAAATGAAAAGCATACAACTATGCACAAAAGCAGTGTGTTGCTCCATGCCTTTACTTAGTTTGGTGATTTTGTGTTCAGCAGCTATGAGTTATTAAGTAGGTGGAGATGTGGCCCTTGAAAACTGGTGATCCAGGTTCGAATGATGGCCTTGGTGCTAAACTCAATATCATGTGATTCTGAGCAAATCACTTAATCTCCCTATGCCTAAATGTGTGTAAAATGTATTTGTATAATCCCTGAATATGTATGTAATCTTGTAGATCATCTCCTGACCAGCTCACATAATGTACAGCACTCTGTTGCTTTACTGTTGGTATGTGTGTAGCAATATATACGTGCAAAAAACATGCATCCAGTGCACATACGTCATTACAGTATATATCTGTAAATGCTGGGTAAAAGATCTTTCTATCAGAGTAACAGACCTTGATGACACTGCAGCACTGCTGTTAATGTTCATGAAATTTAGGGGTAGAAAACGTGAAAAATGTAACTTATTACGAACTTGGCAATGATGCTACACAAGCCAAGTATAAGCCACACACTATATTTCACATTCTTAGGCATAGGGAAATTAAGTAATTGGCCCAGAATCATATGATGTTGAATCAAGCGCCATCAACAAATGTCGAGCTTGGGACTCGAATGTGGGTCCCCAGGTTCCAATGACAATAGCTCCAGCCAGTAGGTTACATCTCCTACCTGGAACACACATAGCAATAAGCAGTAAAGTACACATAATTAGCAATACACCTTATGTGTCACATGGAGGTCATGAACAGTGGTTTGTTGAGGGCGTGACTTTTAGATTGTTAAGATATTCAACCATAGCTAGGGAATTTTGGTGGTTCCCAAGGATTGATTTCTAACCACCCTGTCATTTTAACTGTGTTTTCTTAGATAATTTCGGAGGTTGTTACAGTCAGAGAAGCAATGTTTGCTGGCTAAACTTTTGATGACCTTTGTTTTAAAGGGATTAGAGGGTATTGCAGTACTGGCCCTGTGCTCACACCCTGTGGTCTCAGTAGCTGCTGCCAAATCAGGCTTTCAATGGACTCCTGTACCTTCAGTGTGATACTTGCGCTCATCCCTAATTGACTGTAATGCAGTCTTACACTATTGTCCGGATTTGTCGCCTCATTAGCACTGCATGGACGCAGCAAGGCACTGAACTCAGCCTCCATTGCCTTATTTGTTACTATGCATGGATTTTGACAATAGGTAATAGACGCTGAGCCTAGTGCTGTGACTATGGCATGTACCACATTCAACCCCAACTGCGCCCAGGGTTACGCCAGTACTATTTTCAGACCCATGGCCTCATAATAGCTGTGGTGCTGCCTGCCTTAGCATAGTTCCATGCCTTCAATTCAACAATGTGGATAATATTTTACTGCTAGCTGCAAAACAGTGATTCGTCTACTAGCAATCAGTGTGTATCACCTAAAGAAATTGAGAGGAATATTAAACAAATTAGATTACTCCGCACTATAAC
Organism: Pleurodeles waltl; assembly: GCF_031143425.1. Classification (NCBI taxonomy): domain Eukaryota; kingdom Metazoa; phylum Chordata; class Amphibia; order Caudata; family Salamandridae; genus Pleurodeles; species Pleurodeles waltl. The sequence continues at coordinate 1,558,499,644 of NC_090444.1, forward strand.
CCATGTTCTTGTAGAACAATAACAAAATCAAATTCACAAGGAGGAACAAGAAACTCTCAGAAAGTATTAGAAACATGAAAGGAAATGAGTTCCTCAAACACAATTACACAATGCTAGTAATCTAAAACCCCTCTAGCATCCAGTGCTTGAACAACTCAACCCTTGTGACTTCAACCCAGTGGCAATAGCCTCCAGCCGTATCTGGCGAGCATGGTGATCGAGTAGAGCACACACAATCAATAGGATTTACAATGCTGTTCTGTTTGTTTCCCTTCCAGAGGCAAATATTACAAGGAGCAGTTACAGCAGGAGAAGGCAACGGAACAGTGGCAACAATTAGATCTCACAGACAGTAGCCCCACCAAAAGTGTGGTTAGGTCGTTCCTCAGCCACCGAAATCGGCAGACACAAAGAATGTGCAGAACCTTCCAGGGGAGATAGGTGATTAAAAATGCAAGCCATGGATTGGTCTAGCTCACTCGAGTAGCTGGTCCCAAGTAACCTTACTTATTTAATTCTGACTTTTTAGGTCGAGCCTAGAAAGAGCACATGCACTGTCCCTCGACATGCTGTAATCTACTTCTGTGGGCTTTCACCACTCCCATTACACACTCAACACTTTCATTCATTTCCTGGCCTGCCTTTCAAAATTTCTTTGGTTTGTTAGGTTAATACTTAAGGTTTGTCCCGCCTTGAGGCTGTTTTGTTACCACCTCAGAGACTGACCCTGTTATATGGTTTATTGCAAAATTGGCCACATACCTTAGTGTTGGTGCACTACTTTTTTCTTTTGCCTCTCTGCTTCGCCCTTTTGGCGGTATATTGTTTCCTCCTCTGGCATCTCTCAGTTTCTTTGCAGAGTCTGCACCCAATAAAGGTTGCAAGCTGGAGGGGGATTCTATTTCATTTATTTATGTAGCGCAAACGTGATCAGAAGATTGGAGCGCTTTATATGAGCACTGGTTACATTTGCAGCCCCATTCCTAAATTCTTCACAAATTTAGCAGTTGAAAAAAATACAATCTTGTGCCTTTTAAATAGAAAAAAACACAAGGGAAATGTCAATGCAGCTCTCCCTGGCACAACGGGAGAGCTGATACTACAATATTCACTGCACTCAGGAAACGCAAATGCTTTGCGGGGCATTCCTTTTACAACACATTTTTGCCCATAACCCAGCCTGTGGTAGTCCTAGGACAATGGGACCACCACCAAAACGTTCAGCATGATGTGCGCTTTCTGTCCAGCTCATCTTCTGGGTCCCCACATTTGGTTGGGGGGAATTCCAAAATCATCACCTCTACCAACATTCAATGTCTTTTTAAACTTTCTTATCGCTGGAACTCTTGCTTTACAGCTGGGAATAGTTTGTGTTCTAAGGGCTTTGTTTATAACAATATTCTAGCAGGCCTGCTAGGCCTGAAAACGTACAATGCACTATGCCCTCCAGGGGCTGAATATATGGTTACACTGCAGTGATGTCTGCCATTCACCTTTCGTGTTGTACACCCTCTAGGGGCTGACTATGTGGGTACATAACCATGTTTCTTTCAAATGTTATTTTTTATTGTGGTGGCCTCTAGGGGGTATTCTGACCATTACAGTATAATGCCAAGTATATGAAGGAATGCACAAAAACTGTTTATTTCTGATAAAAATGGTTTAATGTGCTGCATGGCTTAACACTTATAAGGTCCCAAAGGCGAGACCTTTTGGCTATGTCAATGCTTGTTAACATTTTGACCACAACCAGTCCACAGTTTTTTTTGCACCATTTTGGCCATGTATTCTCAGTGTCTGTCAAATTCAAACAAAATTGCAATGGTCCAATCTTTAAATGTAAGGCTCTAGAGGAGACTTTTTTAAGGGCTATCTGACATAAGCAGGGATTTATTTTTGTAACTGCGGCACGTTGGATTTCTGATATTATTGACCGCCACTACCTCCTGGGTGGTTCTTTGTACCTGAAATTCTACCACACAGTAAGCAGCCTGGCAACTTGTAAAAGCCTCAATTCAATCTCTGGATGGATTATCGGAACGTGCTTTGTTCTGTGTTCCAGCATGTGGTAAATTTCAGCACCAATCAGATTCCTACTACAGGGAAACAAATATCCACCATCATCCACTAACTCTCCCCACCCCTTCAACCTTGGGGAGAAAACTCACTTGTGATTTCTCACTGTGGCCAAATAATGAGTTAACTCCCATCTAACTGAGGCTTCAGTTCGATTTTTAGGTATGTATCCATCTGTTGTCTTGATAGCTAATTTTCTTAGGATCTCTCATCAACAACGTGTACCTGCACACTTAGTGAGCTTTGGTTTATTGGTGTTTTTCTCAAAAATATTGTTTTGTCTATGAGGTTAATAAACGTGCTATACGAACCCCAATAAATAAATGATTCCATGGACAGTTTCTGTGAGAGGGTGGTACAATCAGCGACGAATGATCCATTGGCCGCAAAGAGACTGTGACAAAGTCGACAACAGTCTTTGTAGCATTGCCACCTGCCATGCTGCTCAATGCTTCCTTCTGTCAAGCTAATTTTCCATTTGCTTCACGCAAAATATTTTAAGCCACTAACACTGGAAAAACAACCCGGCTACACAAACATATAACTATTGAACCATGCAGGGATCAGAGCTGTGTGTCGGGGTTTCTCAAAGATACGGCTGCAGCAGCAACCCGCCTGCTGACAAAAACGGCAGATCCCCCACTGACGCGATTTCATGACCATCAAACGCCGGGCTTCCTTCCCTGAAGGGAAACATCTTCTGTTAACAACTACCAAAGTAAGACTGGTTGCCTCGCAGAGCTCACCTCTCGGCCTTTTACTGACAGAGACTGTCCGGCTCACTGCTGCGACACCTGCCTCGAACCCGCCGGCCTCTTATCATTATTAGCAGGCAAGACAAAGCGTTCCCGCTCTCCGGTGGTGTCTTTACGAGAGGGAGCGCTGCCAGTTCAATATCTTGTTTAACTGTTTAGCACCAGCCCTTATTGAGTAGTTATTGCGGTTGGTGTTATGATGCGGAGTGCGTCCCTTTTTTACCGACTGTACATTGTGTAATTTGTGTAACGGATATAACCAATACATTGCAAACTTCTGCAGAAACAGTTGTTCACGACTGTAATGTTATAAGCATGCGTCCCGATTCTCCTGCAAACATGTTAAATGCTAAGGCGAGTCTAGTGTTAGGGTGTATGTGAATTTTTCTTCCTATACTTAACCTTAATGAGAATAGCTGTCATCTGACTAAACAACTCTCAGCACCACACAGCATATCCGCAAGGATTACTAGAAGAGATGAAGTGGTTGGTCTGGGGTTGGCTAGTGGTTGGTCTGGGTTGGTTGGACTGTGTCAGGCAGTTGGAAGGATACCTGTCTGGACAGGGAAGAGGGTGGTTTAAGACCTGTCTGTAGGGTGGATCTCGGTGAATGTGGAGCAAAAGGGGAAGTCCCATACACTGCTTTTCATGTTGGCTGGGTGAGTGTATGGGGTGGTTGAATATTGTTCTCTTAGTGAAATACATTATTTTTACTGGGCGTAGAAAGTGTGCTCCTGGACCGCCAACAGTAGCCTGCTACAGTAATGAAGCTTACCCGCTTCTGGAGAGTGGATCGGCGACCTACAATGAGCGTTGCTATTTTTTCCAATATTTTACTCAAATTTTTCGAAGTGTGAAATTACAGGACCAGGAGGAGACATTCCAATAGAGAAATACAGGAAACATTTAGAGAATTCTTATAACTAGTCTTATAACTATCACATAGGCAGTCATAGACAGTCAGAATAAGTACTATAATGTTTTTCATTGAATTTATTATCACTTTCAGTCTTATGTAGACAACATTTGCCTTCTAGCCATCTGTGTAGCTCAGGGCTCGGTGGGGATCAGATCCTGAGTGAGTCAAATCTAACTCTGACACATTATAATCCTGGAGAGGGAGTCCAATGTGTTTCGGATGTGAACTGAAATTCTCCAGGATCATGCCAGAGTGGCAGATGTGACAGAGATTATGAAACTCTCCATGATCACCAGCCATGTTATAGACACACACAGCATCACATAACATACCAAGAAAATGAAAAGGTGCTGATCTATGTAGTCGCCTGGTAGATACGCTTGGGGAAACAGATCTTCCTTGACATAAGAACAGACACAAATAAGTAATCATCACCCTAAAGAAAATCTGCATCCTAGTGCTTGATGCTCAGTCTAGTATTTGATTACGTACCCCAGGGTAAACACGTACCTCAAACAAGGGAAAATGAGACAACAAAGAAGCTAAGCTTCACTTTGACATGAAATGAACTGGGGAAATGGTTGATACTGAGGATATCCAGGGATGTTCTGGACAGCAAGTATAGGAAGAAGAGTAAGATGTGCAAGCCCTTTTGGAGGTCAGGCAGCAGAATTTACTATTTATAGGCAAAAAAGGAGGCAGACTAAATACGAGACTGGACATGATGGCAAATTAATCAGTCATGTGGTTAGACTGGTGGCGGTAGAGCATCGCATTTCAGGTTCAGAGGATGACCTGAAAGTGAAGCATGAGAGCTTGCTCAAAATTGACAAGGTGCTACCTCTTCTTAAGGTGAAGAACGAAAACGTAGATGGACGATCTAGGTTCAATAACTTGCACATCGTCCGAGATTCAGGGTCAATGAATACAGGCGAACTAGAGGACTATTTTGAATCGCTGCTCACCTCACTAATTGGATCTGTACACATCTCCAAGCATCTGGTGGTAGAAAGGGTCCATTGATCATTATGCCCCAGATCCCTTCCAGTCCAATAATAGCCAGGCTGTTAAACTTCAGGGACATGGAACAGTGCTGCATTTGGACCTATGCAGGTAACTCAATCTCACTAATTCCTGACTTCACATTGAAGGTCCAGGAAGCCCACCAGCAAATATCAGGTGGTGAACCAGAAACTTTCACAACTGAGTATCACATATGCCATGCTCTATCCAGCTCATATGAAGATTACTTACAATGTCAAACAGGTCATATTCATGCACCTGCAACAGACAGCTATGTACATCAAGAAACTGAAGATTTTATCGGAGGTAATATGAACGAAATTGAGAAGATAACGTCCTGTCTGAGTGATACAGACTGAGCTACTTGAAGTTCTTAACACAAATGACATAATATTTTCTAGACTGTTATATTAGTCTACTTGATATAGGAGAATTATCACATTATATAGTGAGTTACTGTATTTGTCATTGGTGTAGTCCGCTGTGTTCACTGACAGTTTATACATGGTACACATGATTGGGCATATACTTGCTTGCTGGGTTTAGGGGGTGGGGGAATTAGGCTGGGCACATTGCTATCACGATACCTAAGGAGGACCAGAGTCATGTAATTTATAAGAAACGAGACCTGATACATTCCCGCGCAAAATGGTGCCAGAATGTAGCTATCATCATGCTTTACAAACAAGCCTATTGACCATCTCTACTATTTAGGAGTGACAGGGCTGGCACTGACAGCTCCCCTAGGGATAGCACACTATTATCCTAGTTCTTAGAGGTTAGTTCCTCCACAGAGGCTTTGCTCTCTGAAGTAAGTGAAGGTTACAGCTGGGGATTGGGGAGGGTTTCAACATTTACTGGCAAGTCTAGAGGTCAAGTGTGGGTGGTCGGGGCGGGGTGTGGCCAAGATTTGCGACCGGAGCGGCAACATATTCTTCAGCTCTGATCCTGGCCCTGTAAAATCTCCTGAAATATAAGCGCTCCCGATCTTTCTCGGTGGATCGCATATCTCCCCACTGTCCCGGCGCGTCCGAGGGGGCCCGGAAGACTACGACCCGAGCGGAGGCCCAGGTGGACCGGATGGCGGTGAACAAGACCTGATCTGAGCAGATTATAGGCAGAGGGCAGGCTCTGCGCATAGAGGAGCGGGCCCTGAACGACAGGGACACCGGCCGACTGCCTTGTGTCGCACCAACTCCCCAATGTGATTCCTCGCTCCGAGGCAGATCCTGAGAAGAGTAATAAGACAGGCCGAGAGCGGCGAGGGAAGTGTGCGGTGAGGCGCGGTGGACTGCTCGGTGGCACGCATCGGGCCACAGCTCGTGGCTCGCAGCGCAGTGGGCGCGGGCCCTGGATCTACGACTTGCACTGATCCTAGGCAAGGATCATACATTTTCCTGCCGACTAGGTGCATCCAAGGAACCCCGGGAGGACACAACATGAGCGGAGGTGCTGCCGGGCCAGTGGGCAATGAGCGAGGCCTGAGCCGGGTGGACTGGATGCAGAGCCCGTGGCGCGGAGGGTAGGAACCACACGAAAGGGAGCGGGCCCAGTCCGATTGGGACACTTACCGGCTGCGTGGTGCCACTCCGGCTCCCTGTTGCGACCCAACGCCCTGGGCTGAATCCTGGGTGGAGTACCGAGGCGGACCGAGAGCGACGAAGGAGGTGTACTGGGGGCAGTGGCGGGCTGTTCAGCGGCATACACCGGACCGCGACGTGGTGCGCTGCATGGAGAACGTGGACTCCTGGCCTACGCCCCGCATTCACTCTTGTCAGAGATCGCCGTACATGGGCCTAAGGGCCATGAGGTAAACAGAGAAAGCGCGACAACAATTCTACGCATTACAGATCAACTGGTCAGCGCGATGCCCGGAGAGGAGATTGGAGTGTGGGGGGCCCCCGGCATCTGGCTCTGAGTCTGCCCCGTCACCTACCGGTACATCATCTGATCAAAGTGATATGGTCCAGAACACCAGACATCATATTTCTTCTCGGTGCGATAGACTGTCCCATATATCCCTGAGGGTATACTGGCCGCCGTGCACTGAGCAGTAGCTGTGCGGGAGCATGCATGTAAGTAAATACACGTATACCAACTGTACCTGTGAGTACCTAAACATATAATCCTAAGCACTGCATGACCTCCTTTTTCGCAAACGTTGACTAAATGGGCATCGTCTGGGGCCAAAAGCATCCCAGATCCCCCAGCTATGGAGCAAGACCCTACCGCGCAGGCGTTACAGCAGATGGAAATTACACTACGCAATCATACTTCACAATTCGAGAAGGTCCTGCAGGCTCTTGTTGAAACCAGAACTGCTCTGCAGGTAAAGATTGGTGCAGTGGTGGCAGATGTCGGGCTACTTAGAGCGGATCAACGAGCACTGGCAGACCGAGTCTCTGAGACGCAAAAGGATATAGGTGGATTAACACCAACGGTGCAGGCACTGCAAGAACAAGTGCAACGCTTATCGTCAGAGATGGACGGACTGAAGAGCAGAGCAGAGGATGCCGAAGGTAGATCAAGGCGAAATAATAGCAGACTGGTAGGGTTCCAAGAGCGGGCCGAGGGCCCCAGTGTCGAACTGCTCGTGGAAAACTGGCTTGCGGACACTGTGCTTCGAGACGACATCCCTAAATTGTTTTCCATTGAACGTGCTCACAGGGTCCCAAGCACAGCACCACCACCAGAAGCAAATCCCCGCCCTATAATAGCCAGGTTACATAATTACCAGGACAGAGACCTCATACTACAGCTGTTTCACAAGCGAGGCCCACAGCATTTTGAGAACGCATCAATCACGGCATCAATCACGGCATACCCAGACTTCACCGCAGAAGTCCAAAAGAAACGCAGCCCTTTCCACCAGATAAAAAAGTGCCTTCAGGAACACCACATCACATATGCGCTATTGTTCCCTGCTAAACTACATGTTCAAGATGGACCTAAAGTGCACATCTTCACCTCCCCGGAGGACGCGTAGACCTGGCTGCACGCCAATGGCCTCACCCGCAACTCAGTAGAAGGTCAAATACCCCCCAAAGAGAAACGACGACCACGCACGGGGACTAAGCCATCCGTGAAACAGGTGGCAGAGGAGCGCTCCCGGCTTCTGCAAGAAATGACACGCTTCGTGGCGGAACCGTTAGCAGAGACGTTGGAAGTAGGAAACTCCGAACAGGAACACAAAACTTATTCTGACTCTGTAGACTCACATATGGGTCCGCTCCTCACTCCACGTTCGGCGGACGACATTTGATACATAGCCTGATACGGTCAGCAGCCTGGGCTAGGGACGCCTGGGATTTTCGTAGACTTGGCCGAATTACCATGGGCGGCCGGACGGAAGAACGGAGGAGCAGATGTACTATATGGTTGGGACCGAGCTATGCGACGCGCCTTGCGGTGGATGGAGTAAATTCATCCGCTGGGCTAGGAGTGGACACTCTTGAAATTGGTTTACATCCTCTACGCCCGATCCATATGGACCGGTTCGACACTATACCTGCTCATAGTAGCTGGCGCTGTTTTGATGTTTGCATATTTAGTGCTATTAGTTATCAGTGTTATTGTTATGTTATTTCTTTTTTCCAGGGATCACCCGTGGTCTAGATGTAAGATTCTTATATCAATGTTACATAGCACAACCAACAATGAGGAGGATGGGCACCGCCCGGGCTTCAGAGGATGACCGGGTTAGGAGGGGGGGGGGGACACCGGACGCCCCACATGGCCATCACGGGGCGGGGCCCCTGTGCCTTCCCCTCATTCCACTTTTCCACACCCTCATGACAACACAAAGACAATCACATACACCACGTTACAACATCCTGACATGGAATGTGAGCGGGATGGCGAACCCACGCAAGCAACAGCGAATACATACTTATTTGAAATGCCATCAGGTACATTTTGCCCTGCTCCAGAAGACACACCTATCAAACACTACTCTAGACCTCACTCGGAAGAACTGGAGGGGGGACAGCTACTGGGCACGGGGTCTTCGTCCTTTGCTTGTGGAGTGGCGATCTGGATTGCACCAGGGGTCCCTTACGAGATTGCTGGTGCACATATGGACACCAATGGTAGATACGTGGTAGTGGAGGAAAGCTTAGATGGTACACCGTTGGCATTAGTAGCACTCTATGCCCCCAACTTTAATCAACTAGATTTTTTCCATACATTGTCAGTAGGCATGTTCCGTGACCCAACAATAGATTGCGTTTGGGGAGGTGACTTCAACTGTGTCATGGATGCTCACATGTATAGATCCTTCCCGCCACTCCTGTCTGCCAAGAGTGGCCGAATTTTGCGCGATCTAAATGCTTGCCAGTTGTCAAATGGGCTGTGTGATGTGTGGCACATGCGTCACCTGGACCAGCACGAATATTCCTTCTACTCCCCCGTTCACGTCCTATACACTAGGATAGACATGATCCTTGCGTCACCGGCTGTAGTTCACAAGCTCCACACAGTGGACTACCTGGCTTGCACTTTATCAGACCATAACCCTTTGCATGCGACATTAGGGTGGGGGAAACAGCGCGCACGGATCCCCACATGGCGATTACAGGTAGAGGCGCTGTCAGACCCCAACTTCTGTGCTGAATTGGCTCAATGCTTATCCACTTACTTCTCTACAAATGACGGTTCAGCGTCTAGTCGTGCGATAGAATGGGATGCCCATAAGGTGGTGGTATGGGGCCATTGTATGGCTACCTCAATAGGGGTCAGACGGGTGTTGCTGAAAGAGATCTCAGACTTAGAGTCCCAGTTGCGCGTGGCGAAGACTACAGTGGTAAACGGCGGTATGACTGTGGCGGAGCTGCAGACACTGAGGACGAGTTACAGAGAAGCGGTTATTAGACTCAGCAAATATGATTACAGACACTACACGACACGTAAATATGCAGAGGGGGATAGAGCGGGTAAACTGCTAGCATGGCTGGTCCGACATCCCCCCCAGCCCTCCCCTATAGGTGCAATTAGGTTGGACACGAGGCAGATATTAACCTCACAAATAGAAATTAATGAGGCCTTCTTCAAGTATTATCAATCCCTATATTCGCCCAACCCCCCCCACCGGCTGCACGACTGGCTGACTTTTTGGTATCCTCTCCTCAGAAACTCCTGCAGCCTGAACAGGCAGACGCATTGGATAGCTTAATTACCATAGAGGAAATGCGTCTGGCACTATCACAGTTGGCCCGCGCCAGGGCCCCAGGGCCGGACGGCTTACCAGTAGAGTATCTGGCGTCACAGCATACCAATCTTCGGCAGCCACTACTGCGGGTATTTAACGAGGCATATGATAGAATACAATTGCCTGACTCAATGAATGAAGCACTAATTGCTGTCCTCCCAAAGCCCGGTCACGACCCTCTTGATGTACGCTCATATCGCCCTCTCTCCTTACTCAACTCGGATTGTAAATTACTAGGGAAAATGTTAGCCAACAGACTCCTTCCTTACATGACGCATTTGATACATGAGGATCAACCGGGGTTTATACCCAGCAGGAGCACCTTTCTCAATATACAACGACTAATACGTATAATACATAACACGAGGTGGCATTCCCTGCCCGTGCGGTGGCCATATCACTAGATATAGAAAAAACGTTCGACACTCTGGGATGGGATTTTCTTTTTGCTACGCTGGAGGCTATGGGATTTGGGACTGGTTACGTTCAGTGGATTAAGACGCTATATGCAAGACCCATGGCACGTGTGAAAATGGGGGAAGTTATTTCTGAGTCTTTTCCAACACACAGAGGCACCAGACAAGGCTGCCCGCTGTCTCCCCTTCTTTTTGCGATTGCTATGGAGCCGCTGGCAGCTAAGATGCGCATGCAGGCGCCTAGGTGGGGTATCCCAGAACTCAATACGCATAATATCATTTCATTATATGCCGATGACGCCTTGATATGCCTACGAAACCAAGCCGACTCCATGGAGGAAGTCTTGGAGACACTTGATACCGTTGCGTCCATATCTGGCTTATGAGTAAATTGGTCAAAATCCTCTATTTTCCCCCTTTCCCCAGTATCTCCGGAGTGCCGCTCGGACCTCCCACATTACCAACTACCATGGTGCTATACCACTTTTAAATACTTGGGCATAGAGATTTACCATGCCGTGGATGATCTCAAAGAGGGCAATATAGATAGGGTTCTTCGCTCAGTGCGGGGATCTTTGCCATTCTGGCTGTCCCTCACACTATCACCTACGGGATGGATAGCTATTGCCAAAATGCTTATCCTCCCGAGATTTTTGTATTACTTTACAGCACTCCCGCTTGTCCTTCCCCGCTCCTTTTTTAAAACTTTACACTCCTTTATGACCGATCTAGTATGAGGCAGGGACAGACGCAGAGTAGCGTTATCCATAATGCAGTACCCACAATTAAGAGGAGGACTGGGCATGCCCAATTTTGAATTATATTACGCAGCGGCCCAACTGCAGTGGCCGGAACTGTGGCTGGGAGGAGCCCCATCGACAGAACAAGCAACGGTGATGAAGATGTTAGCCCCGCACCCAGTGCTCGCTTGGCTATCGGATGCGTTGTGTCGCTCGACACAGGACTCCGTCCTATTATTGGCTGCAAAATCGTGCTGGCAGAGATATGTCCACAATAGAGGCGACCCAATACCATACTCCCCTATGCTGACATGGACACAATTACCTAAGGCTCAAACACTAATAGCACACCACGACACAGCCCTATGGCACGAGGCAGGCCTAGTAAACTTGAGTGAACTATATGAGGACTCTACACTAAAGACCTTTGCCAAACTCATGAGTTCGGCGGGGATCCCGATAGGCGCCTTCATTACATATTGCACGATCAGACACTTGCTGGGAGCCACGTGGGAACAGGGCAACAATGAGCCACAAGAATCACAATTGCTCACATTAATTCTATCCCTTGGCAACATAAGAGGCGCAATTTCTTGATTATACTTCCTGCTACTGGATAGGCTTTGTCCCGAACTGTTACGTGCCAAAGCAAGATGGGACGAGGTATTACCCACCGCTCTGTCCCAAAGTGCCTAGATGGCGGCGCTCTCCTCCATCAAAAGCATTTCTTGCAACACCCAACTCCGCTACACTCAGTTTAATTACATACATCACACTTACCTATCCCCGGCCCGAATAAAGTGAACGTTCCCGGACACTGATCCGCTATGCCCTAGGTGCGCACAACCAGCGGCGGACTTTTATCACATGGTGTGGACCTGTCCTCAGATGGCAGAGGCCTGGCGGCGTGTCACTGACACTGTCGCAGAGATAACAAACAGTATATTGCCTGTGATGTCGGAATCGTGTTTGCTCGGTCTGCACCGGCGCAACAAGGGGGACAAACACATACACAGATATATAGATTTGGCCTTCGCACTATTTAAGCGTTTAATAGCGACTCACTGGAAAGCGTCACACATCCAGGGTCACAGTAACTGGCAGCGTGACCTGATGCAGGCCTCGCAAGCAGAAGCATACACACTCCGGCAGCTCCAGCGACGGGGATTAGCTCAGGGTGGATCCGACATATGTGATGCCTTCATCGTTGCTATGGAAGCCAAAAATGATACACACTCACCTTAAACTGTGTTCATGTTCCGCGGTCCGGAAAAGTGTAAGATCTCACATCATATACTGGTTAACTGCTCCCTGTGAAGGACCCAACTACAGATTTCGCTTGGCCTGGGAAAGCACATGGGGTGACCAGGCAAAAGAGTAATTAAACACAAACTTGGGTTGCACGAGGATGACTAGGGCCAGCTCAAATATAGGTCGATACCCGATCGACACTTTCCTGCCCCTGTAGGCGCGTAGGTCGTGAGGGGATATCTTGTGAAATGCCTAGTACTTGGAGACTAATATTGTCTCGTATGCACATACATGCATAAAGCATACCTACATTCCTCTCACTCAGCAAGGGGGTACATTGGGCTTCTCGCCTGTAACATGATTCCGGCACCATTATCAAAATGATGCCTGTTTTTCCTTTCTCTCTCACACCACACTTGCATGGATATTATATGTTATGGTCAGCATGTATGTGCTGCTTGGCTTTATATGTACAGTTTGGATCTCTTTGTGACTGATTATGTTTGCGATACCCCAGAATGCTTGATGTTCATTGTTTAATGTTCAATAAACAGAATTGGAAAAATAAAATGTGGGTGGCGGGAGAGATTTAGGAATCGAACGCACCAGCTATTACTGTGCAGTTATATTTGCAATAATTCATTATGTGGAGAGGTTCAAGTCTAGGCTTATTGTAATTTCACTACAAGCAAATTACATCATGCTGTTTGTGAAAGAACCCAAGCATAATTTGAACCCTATCATAATGGAATACATATGATTTCGGGTACTCTTTGGACTATTACTAAACTAAAGCAAGTCATCATCTTTCTTCTCACTACTGCTGCATATAGATTCCCCTGCAGTTTCACCCTAGAGTGGTGAAAGTAGAGTGAATTTGGAAGACAGATAAACTGCAGACTAGAGGTATTAATAACAGAACATTATGGTAAAGTAATCACCAAATTAGAGGAATAGGTTGAACGTTAGATTGACATGCCATTATTAATAGCAGGTCATTTCTCATTAATGAAGATGGTGGTGCTGGCCAGGCTTATATATCTTTTTGTAAACATCTCCATATCTCTCAATAGATAATTGTTCCAGGGATTGCAGCCCCTGCTCGGCACACTTGCCTACAGCCTTGGCTGGCCTGTGAGACACTGATACTCCCACATCCTCAGGAGAACTTTGCCATTCTATTGATGGAGCTGTATTATTTATGTGCACAAACACACTTTGTTTGTTATTGGTTTTACCCATTATTATAAATGTCACATTTGGCTCTCAAGAAGGATAATACTGAAACTAAGCCCTTAAACACACTGGACTGTTGACCCTGTTCCCATGAATCTTCAGAGATATCGGCAATCAACTGTTCAATTTTTACCTGGAATAATAGAGCTAATCTAGGTGTAATTTATTCTCCCCTGCTCTCTCTACTGCAAAACCAATCATTGGCACTAAAAAATAAAGATAAAGTGATTTCCCAGTAAAAAAAAAAAAACTTTGCATCATTAATTGGGGAGACTTGTATGCAGTGGGCACCTTCATTGGGGAAGATAAAATCCAGGGAAATGCACACACCTTCAGAGCTATTTTTATATTTTTGGCTCAGGATGATTTATAAAAGTTGTTACACCAACTTTTCCTCAAAGGGCCTCCAGCTTCAAATAACTTCGAAATTAGAAATAAATGATAAGTCCCATAAACGACTGTTAACTTCTATATATATATAACTCAAAGCAAGATGCTGCCCTGATATTTAAACTTAAGTCCAGAGACAAACAGAATGAGGAGTGTAAGAAATTGGGTTATTGGCTCAGAGTGTTGGAAGTCCCACTCAGGCAACAACCACAATCCTTGTCAGGGTGAACTACAAAAATCATTAAATCAACCTGTGCTTAACACTCTGGTACCTTGACTCAAAGCAGTAAGGGCTTAACTTAGAGGCAATGTATAAAGTATTAATGCAGCACACAAACAGTAATGAAGTAAAAACACAACAGAAGAAAAATGCCAAACTAATTTAGAAACAATAATAAAATTCGATAAAGAAAATGATACCAGAACAACAAAAATCTAATGAGGAGACCCAGTGATTTGCAATTTAAAATGTTCTAGTGAGCACAGTGTCTAAAAGCACAAAGCGCTACTCATGGGCATCTGAAAAGTCACAAGTCCAGATCAATCCTGGTGGAGCACTGGTCAGATATAGGCACCAGGTTAGCCTCGCTGAAAGAGATACCTTCTGAAAGTTCAATGGGATGAGTACTGTTCGCAGGGGAGGACGCCGTGTGGAGAAGGGAGAGCATTGTGGATGGTCGTCACTGTAGGGCGAACGGCAAGCTGGGAGGCATAGGTTGTCATCACTGTAGTGCAAAGTGCAGATCTCGTGCTGATGGTCTTAGGTGGTGTTTACTGTAGTTCAAAGAAATGGTCTTCACTGGAGCTTCACCTTGGGCGCTGTCACGGGTGACAGGATCTTGGTTTGAAGGGGCCTGTTCAGAGTTGTAAAAGTCCCCAAATTTCAGGACTTTACCTTTTCTTCCTGGGAGGAGTTCAGATTGATGTCAGCTGAGGGTCCTGGACCTCTTGGTGATCAGTTACTCAGATGTCATCAGGGCTCCAGAAGGTCCAGTCACAGATCCAGGCATGTCAAATTGCAGCAGGTCAGCTGAGCAGTCGGAGTGAGTCCTCTGAAGCTTGTTATGTCTCCTTAGATCAAACCGGACATCAGCCAACTGATCCTTGGAGTCCCTTAGGTTCGCATGTAAGCAGGTCCAGACAGTCGTCACTTGTTACACTGTGCAGCCCCAGCTGGGACTGGAAATCCAACATCAGCCCCGTGGTTGGAACCAGGTGAGTGTGTGACAACTGGCAGAAAGGCAGTCCTTCTTCTGTAATGAACACAGGTGTAGGAGTGTTCTGAAAAGTTGTTCTGAGGGTCCAATATGTATACCTGGTGCCACCCTGTCTTACCCCACATCTGGTTCTAGAAACTTTTTCTCTTCCTCTGTCAAGGGTCTAAGATGTCTGGGGTGACAAAAGGCTAGTGTTGGGTTCCTTCACATATGCTGGGTTCAAGCTCTTTGTGTTACAGTAGTGAAAAACAACTTTAGGAGTTTTTCCACTAACAAGACTTGTAAAACCTAATCCCTTGAGTCCTATATTTTAAATAGAAGACACCCTACCCTATGACCCTTTAGGGATACCTTAGTGGCTTATATGTTTTAAAAAGGAAGGTGTAGGCTTGACAAAAGGTTTCTTTTTCTGTGTTAAAATGGCAGTTTAAAACTGCACTACAGGCTGCAATGGCAGGCCCGATTCATATTTCCAAAATAATTATCTTAGGTTCTTGTTAGAAGAGCTTATTCTTCATCTTTAGTCTTCATTTCTATCCAGAATAATGATAGCTTGCCATCTAAATTTGGATATATTCTTTCCTCAACTCCTTCCCTCAAGGACAGATGTCCTGTCATCAGTATGTACTCGGGTAGCAGTCCTTTCGTTGCTACAATTTCTTGTTTGTTGATTTGATCAAGTTCACAAGGAATGTGAGTCCAAGAAAGTAGTCAGGACAAGTGGGATGATCTAAACACCAGATATGAGCTAAAATATTTTATGACAAATATATAGTTGCATGATATTTCTTGAGCTTTAGTGCATTTTGCTATGTGAATGAAACTAACATAAGCAAATTCTTATGGACTGTTGATCTGTGGGCACTAATAAGTAAAAAATTTAAAGGATTTAACCAGGCTGCCATAACACAACTTCATCAAATAAAAAAGATTAATGTATTAGGAGAATGGTATACATATTTTGGCACAGCCTAAGGCTAGTGTGCCAGCATCTGGTGAATATGTCAGTACAGTTCAGAGCAAAAAGTGGCATATACTTGGGAGCCCAACTCACTGAGACAGAATTTAATAGCATTTGCACACAAACAAGGACAGTGTCCCGAAATAGGAGCCTCAAACTAATACATGCCTTTGTTAACTGCATAGACTTTCCTTGTGCTTCGCCTACCTGTTTTCACTGCTTCTTATCTGGGCTAGACAGACACTGCAAAGCTCATCACAAACCCCCACCTAGAAAGAATCTGGGGCTTTTCTAGGGTCACAGGAGAGTGGGCAAAGGCGATGAGACTCATAGGAGGTCAAAAACCTAATGGAGGGAGTCTATGCATGTGTTGTCTGCACCTGAGATATAAGAGGTCTGTTGTGAGAAAAGATGCTTCTCTGACCAGAGGCCCAAGTTGGGTGCCAGATCTCACTGCTGAATGGAGAAAACCTGTCTAATGCAGTATATCTGCATCACTGGTTGGTCTCTTGATTTAGAGCACAAGCTTTCAGGGGCTTGAGGATGTCTACAAATTATTGTCAGTTGGTTGAATGCAAACGTTGAAGGTATCCATTGCCTGTGCACCAGTAATGAGGCTTTTGGGACCTGGGGAACAATGTAAGCAAATTGTGCCGCACCTGAGATTGGAACAGCTTGAAGAGAAATGGTATGCTTCATTAATCTTATACGGTAACTGGAGAAACTTTTAGATTTCACAAAGATGATGTTAATAGCGTGATGTCTACATGTGGATCAAGTATAACGCTAGCGGCCTAACTGGAGGTGCTGGAGAGACCGGCAGCTTGCACGATACTCTGGAAGAATCACATTCTTGGAGGGTGACATTCAGAGCCTGCTATCACCATCCTTGCCAAGAGAGTCAGGTTAGAGAAAAAATAGACTGCCAACGTGGGAGTATGAAATTCGTTCTGTACTCACTATACCATGACCAGCAGCACAAGGCCGGGTGGAAACTCCACGACAGTAGAGAGTGGGCCTTCCTGAAGAAGCAGGCAGATCAGTCCTAGCTAAGAAACTGGCACTCGCTAGGAGCTCTACAATGAGAACTGGACAACGGGTTATTTCTTAAACACAGCGTGGAGGCCAGGTGGGCTCGAAGAATAAGGCTGAAAGAAATCCATATGGCAGAGGCAAGAGAACATGGGCCTACAGAGGAGGAAATAGCTTGAGGGCAGCCAACTAATTGTGTGCAATTTGCATCCCTGTGATGTAGGATCAGTAAAACGAGCTCTGCTGCACTGGACAATGTTTTAACCTGCTTGTGAAAGTGCGCTGTGAGGAGACAACAAATGCAGTACACCGGGACAGATATGCAGGATACAGATTGTATACAAAATAATTTGGCCTGACCCACTGCGGCACTCATCAAAAGATGATACTTACCTGTGCACTACGTCCACAACCACCATTTGGCCTGATCCATTGCGGCACTTATCAAAAGATGATAGTTACCCATGCACTAGGTCCACAACCACTGAGTAAAATAGATCGTAGTGGTTTGCTTGGGTGCCATCCATCTTCATCCACCAAGTAGCCCATGATAGAAAATAGAGCATAGGAGCAACAACAGTCAGTCAGTATCACAGAGCTGGTGATAAGAAGTCCACAACAACACAAAGTGATCATTCACATGTGGTGGGTCAAAGAGTGGTGTAAACTAGGGTGGGAGAATGCAGCAAGCTAGACAGCTGTCTGCTCATGCCCTGGTGATTAGGTTTGGTCCTCACAGAAAACTGAATCATACAAGACTTTCCAGATACACCATCTACCATACAATACAGTCAACTACCAGTGGCAAGGGGGGGACACAAACAACCCGAGTAATTATTTGACACCCAAAAACGTACTACAGGAAGCAACAAAGACAGTCATCACTGTCTGGAGAACTAGCATCTGATACACCTATGGCAGATGATGTTGAAGCTAAATCAGTCCTATTGGATATGCAAAAGATCACCACTGCAATAGATAACAACATAGACACCTTAACTGCCCCAACAGACGACATGAAAGAGAGGCTAGATAGACAAAACTTCTGTGTGAGCATGGCCGAACACCAATTGCTGATATCGAGGATGACTCGGCAATCAAGAAATTAAAAGCAACTGAGCATGGAAAAAGTATTAGAAGTAATTACAGCTAAAAATTAAGACCCCAAAGCACGCTCATGGAGAAATAACCTCCACATTCTTGGAGTTCCGGGTCAATCATAACAGTGAAGCTCGAGCTGTTTGTAGGGTCTTTGTTCATACTGAACTTTTTACCAAATAATTATCAGCAGTTTGTTGTGGAACATGCCCAGAGTGCACTAGTGCTAAGACCACAATCAGGGGCCATCAAGCGAACCACTGTAGAGCACCCAGTAAACTACAGGGGGAGAGAGACAATCCAGTGATTAGCCCACAAATACGTGACCTTACATATCAAGGCACAACAATATCTATTTTTCTAGACCTCACAATGGCTGTTCATGTTTCTAACCACAGCTTCACAAACATCAAGAAGATGATAAAGCAATACAACATACAATCTACAAAGCTACATTGACCCCCCTTTAAGATACTTCCACAGAGTAAATCCCATTTTTTTTTCTGAAACAGGCGTCTAGTTTCCTGAAAAACATGGTACATCACTACTCACCAAAACAAGGAGAGAGAGCAGTGAGTGGCTCGATGAATTTGAACAACACTTACCAAACAAACTGTCCAGTGGAACTTCAAGCTGAATAGTATAATACCAGTTTAACAACTATAGCGAAGCACAATTTTAATTTCCATTATCAGAATTACATTTGGATAAGTTAAACCATCAATACATGCTGAAGTAAATTAGGCTGTGTAAGAGTACATTTTTAAATGCTGAGTTGGTTAATGCTTGCCCTTTATTCTCCATAAGATATACCACTAGACATAATTCCCTTAACCGTATGGTGGTTGTGGTAGAATCAGCCTCCACGCCTCATGCACAAAGTCATGTTTATTGTTTATCAGTTAAGTACTGAACGACCTAGAGTCACTAAGGGGTCGTTTATTATTGTGTGGGTGTAGGATGGGAAGTCTACTAGCATGTTTGGGGTTAGTAGGATGGGAGAGGGGCAGTCCTTTATGAATAACACATACTTTCACAGATACCCGTACATCACATAGTTATATTGTGCCAGAGACACACACTTGACATTTGCCTATCCGAGAGGACTACGGTAGAACATAAGTTTCAATTACTTCCTTGGAATTACGGTAGCCTCTACAACTCCTGTAAGGTGATACTTGGCCTTGCATACCTGAAGAGGCTTAACATTGACACTGCACTGTTACAGGAAACCCACCTCACGAAACATAAAGAAGAGATATTTCCTTGCAGGTGGAGCATTTTTAGATATTTTGCATCCTATATAGCTTCTTCACTGGGGTGGCCATGATTATTAGGTGTAGTGCGCCATTCAGCTCAACAAATGTGACCACAAACTCCAAATGGAGATATAACACAAACAACATGTTTTCTTCCGAGATGCAGTAAGGTATGTTTCAGTCTCAGTCTGCATACATTACTATGGAGAGGCTAATTCAATCCCACCATATACCCCAGGATAGATGGAACCAACACGACAAACTGCAGAACATACTAGGCAGCAACAACATTGTTACATCTATTAGAACACCACCAGTTAGTGCATCTCTGGAGAGGCAGATACCCCTCCACTCAAGAATACCAATACTTCTGCTGAGATCACAATATGCTAACTGATGTTTGGGCAGACACTAAAGATGTATGCTGATGATGATGCCAAATTGACAACATGGAAAGAAACTTATCTGAGTAAGCTTTGTTAGACTGAGGTCACTTTTCCAAACCTCAGGCATTATTATTATTCTAGATGGTGATTGCCCTCAAATTTTCTACACAATGCTGAGCTTAGAGAGTAAATATCAGAATACTTTACATTGAACGTAGGTACTGTTAAATATACTGGAGGCATTTAAAGTAGTTATGGGAGGGGTTTGAAAGCCAAGCATTCAAGGATGCTAAGAGCCTTACGTACGAGGCTTTCCAAATTTGAAAATAAACTGCATTAACTACAATCTAAACTATAGACAATTCTAGCTAGCCTTAGCACAATTCTGCTGGGATACAAAGAGAAAGCTCATTAGGAGGTAATATTTCAAAATAAATATGCAGCAGCTAGATTATATGGAGTGGATTACTGTCCTGGGAAAACATTATCCCACATGATAAAATAGCCCTGTGGAGTTGATATTGTCACTAAGTTAGAAACAATTTAAGAATTCACAAACAATAAAAATCACAGCAGTTCATTACTGTTGGTTAAATAACTTCTTATCTTGGTGACATTAATCTGGTGTGGGTAGATGAAGCACCTGGCTGAGCCTATATGTATAGCTGAGAATGAAGCTACTATACAAAGTATACAACAACAAAAAGCTCCAGGAATTGACAAGCCTTACTGTGTAATTCTACAAGGAATCCACAAAAATACTGGCTTCACATCTAGTAAAGATCCAAAACAGTAAAACATACTGGACGCTTGCCCCCCACCGTTACGAGCAGCATTGATTATCACACTCCTCAAGCCGGATAAAACCCTTCCAAATGTGACCCTTATAAGCAATTCTGCCTTATTAATATTGATAACACGACTCTCTGCAGATTTTAGGCAAATAAACTACTTCCGCTATTACCAGGACTAGTCCTACCTGACCAATCAGACTTCATACTAGGCTCTTGAACATTATTTAATCTATGTACATTGTTCTCAGTAATGGACTCACTGCAACCAGAGTTACAAGAATCTCCAATTTTTCTCAACGCAATCAAAGCACTTGGATCTAGATGCACTAGGATTGAATTCACAAAATGTGTTTGCAAATTGCACTCTGACTTTTGTGAATGAAATCAGACTTTGCAAACCAACCTATGTACTAATAGGCTGGTTCACAAAATCACCATTCATCCTAACTCAAAGTCTTTATGAGGTAGGTAGGAAATTGCAACTCACTCCAACTACCAGTGATTGTGGCCTGCTTGGGTCAGCAGACCAGCATGCCTGTGATCACATTTAAATAACGTAATTTTGTTTTTAATGCAGCCCACTTTTCTTAAGAGAGATGGAGCTACCTTTAAGATAAAAAGGTACTTTAAAAAAAAAAAAGTTTAATTACGATTTGGCAGTGCTCCTCATGACCCCTGCCCACTCACAAACAAACTTTTTTTATTTTTCATTCACAAAGGGGAAGAGGTCACATGGGGACTTCCTCTCCTTTGCAAATGTGTTATCACCTCTTTTGGGGAGTTGATAACCTATCAATGGTTTGAGACCTAAATTGCAGTTGCAAACTATTCATACACAGCATTGTGAAGCGGACTTTGAGAGGGATGGCCTAAAAATGCCTTCTCGAAATTGTAGTTTGGAATGCATTTCTAAATCCATTTTAAGATCTGTAACCAGTTGCTATTACAAGCTACAGTTCTAAATTTACTACAAAGAGATCCCACAACCACAGTTGCTGTACTGCTATTCAGCTTTAGAGCCGGTCAAGAACCACACATGGCTACTCACATGTACTACAATGCACTCCCATAAAAATAAAGGAGGCAGGAACTTAATATAACACCAGAAGAAATGTTATTAAATACATTACATTATTTCAACTTTAACTACATATAAAACTTTTTGAGTATTAAAAAGCTAGATTAAATTAAACCTTAAATATGTTATACATTTAAATATGAATATTTGAAATTGAAAAAATAATTAAGTTTTTATGCTTCATAAGTCAAAATTATTTTATATACAAAACACATTAACATCATTTAAAAAGAATATTAAAGTAAAGTTTTTAAATTCAATTTGATTTTTAAATAATAAATATTTATAAAGTAAATTAATACATTTTACATTTACGTTAATAAGTTAATATGCAGTAACAATTTAATGTATTCATTCCAAGTTAATAATAATTAATTAAAATTAAGTTACATGTTTATTTCACATTAAAATATGTTTAATACTGTTTTAAAGACTTTTTAAACTTTTGTTTATTTCTCAATAGTTTACCATAAGGGGATCTCTGTTCTGGTGGTGGTGGTCCATAATTGTAAACTCAGTCTTAGATTTCTTTAACCCCTGAATTGAGGGGCTGAAGCTTGCAAATTTGCATTTAGGTGTGAATCTAGACTACAAAATGATGAACAGGAAAAAGTGTAGTTGTACAACCAAGTGCAAGAGTAAACCTACACAAGCAAATCTACACTTGTAAATTTACCTTTGTGAATCACGGTCAAAATACTTAAAATAAGTGATCCCTCAATGACTGATGGTTGGGAGCGACTAAAATATATATTTTTAAATCTCCACCTGGGGAAAATGCTAGAAGTCTTTAATAGTGAAATCCGCTTTTTGATAAATTGAGTAGAAAAGTAACTTTATATAAATGTACTTCAGGCTGCCTGGACCAGAACTCACTTAAATTCAGTTGTGCCACTCAACAGACCTTCCAAGCCCAAAATAAATATTCTCGACTGGGAGTGTTCACAAACCTGACACAGAACACAATGCCCTGCTTTGTATCACAGGAAAGACAGGGAGGTGTTAACTATTGACAGCTTAGCACTGTTTAGCTTTCTGAGAGTAGACATCAACAGCTCACGGAACAAAAGACAGCCTTAACACTACATCTTTTTTTTACATTGAAATCCTAGGGAGGCCTTCTCCCACTCATTCCCAGGATTCATCTAGGCAGGCAGTCTGCATTCACAGTGGGGAAGGGAACCAGTTTGGACCCTGTGAGGTGGGAAAACAGTGCGCTGAAATACAGAAGCGCATGAGGAGCTAAGTACAGGCCTGACTGGTTGCAGAAGGGTTAACATACTGAAACAGGGTCTTTTGGGTAATTGTACAGCAAGGTAAAGATTAAGTGCCACAAAAGGAAGTGGGGGGACTGCAAGAAAATAGTTTGGGTGACAGAGATTCTCCAATCACTAGCTAGTACACAGGATAGATTAGGCACCTCAAACACCACTTGCTCTGAATATTCCTTAGCCTGGGAAGACTTATCTCAAGAAGAAGGCGCTGCTAGAAGAAGACTCCTTTCTCTTGCTTGGAGTAAACAACTTACTTGAGGTCCCAAGAACTCCAGACTAAGGCCCTAATTACAACCCTGGGGGGGGGGGAGAAGTGGCTGTAATACCGCCAACAGGCTGGCAAAAACAAATTAGGACTTCCAGCCCGGCGGCCATCACCAGACCGCCGGCGGTATCAGGACCCTGCATACCGCCATGGATTTCGGGTGGTTTGGAACTGCCACAAAATCCATGGCGGTAGGCACTATCAGTGCCAGGGAACTCCTTCCCTGGCACTGATAGGGGTCTCCCCCACCTGCCTCCCCCACCCCCGTCCTCCCCCCACACCCCCTACTGTCCCCCAAAGGTGCCAGGACCCCGCTCCCCACCCGCACCCCCAACATTAACACACACCCCCTCCCCACCCCAACATTAACACAAACACCCCCTACACGCAAACATACACTACAACAACACATACCCGCACACATACAAACAGACTGACACGCACACATTTTCCAGACACACAACACACACCCCGCATGCATAAACGCACTCACACACCCCCTCTACATACTCACACGCACACCACCATGCACGCACACAACACACAACACCCCCTCATCCCCCTCCCCTAATGGACGATCACCTTACCTTGTCCAGTGATTCTCCGGGAGGGAACGGGATCCATGGGGGCTGCTCCGCCGCCAGCTCCCCGTCACCAGAACACTGCCACACCGAATCCTGGGTTGGGATTCGGTGGGCGGTGTTCTGATGACAGGGCGGTGGAGGTGGAGCAGCCTCCACTTCCCCACCGACCGCCAGTTGACCTGCTCGCTGAAGATCAAGTGGTTGGTCTCCTATTTGCCTGCTTTAGTGACATAAAAAGCAGATGAACTGCTGACTCCAAGATGGTGCAGCTGATCACAGAGGTTGGAGCCCTGCAGACAACCTCTCTAGTGAGGCATATAATGTCCAGAAGCCTGATATGAGGAAGTAGGGGCTGTAGGACTGATCAGAAGGAATTTTCCCAGAAGATGGAGCAAAGGGGGACTTGACCATTTTTCTCACCTCCAGAGTACTGGAACAAGGTAATGCGTCTTACCAGGAAAACACACCCTGGCAGGCAAGAAAACCAGGTTTGTCCTGCTATGTCTTGCTAAAAGCAGATTCATCTGAACCTTATTATGAATCTATCTGAACTTGTGGAGCCATTACCGGCTATAGCTTCCAGTCTTGCCCTGCTAGATGGTTTTGACTTGCAAAAAAGTGATCAAATTTAAAGGTAAAACCTTGGATCAGGGAAAGGTGATAAATGTATCTAACCAGCGAAGCATCCTCCTTGACAATGAAATCCATCTTTGTCCTGCTCAGAGCTTTGGTGGTAAAACCAATATCTTTAGCACAAGATCAATGACAATATATCTGACTTCAAGGGACCTTTGTCAGCCATAGACATGCACCTTGTGCCATTGAAATGTTTATCTTCCATTTTAGAGTCCAGAGGATAATCATTTGACAGGAATGACACACTAGGTATAGCCAACTTCCAATTTATGGCAGGTCAACCTAATATTGTGCCTATGTCCCACTCAACCATAAGCTGTAGTTCTTTTCTAGGCATTTTCTGCCTTAAATGTTTACATATTCATATCTCTGGCTCCTCTTATCCAGTACTAATGATTGTGGTGCCTTATTGCTCATTATATTTTTTTCTCCTTTTCTAAATTGTTTTGGGGATTTCATTGTTGATAGTGCATGAACGTATCGCACACCTTCTTTAGGATTACCACCTGCTTGTGCAATAATTACCATTTGTTCAGCAGAGGTTCTCTCAGAATTACGGTGTGACCTAAACAGACTGACTTTATTAGGTTGGCCAGCCTCTACCAAATAAATAACCCAAATTCTGAGAGTCACTACTAAGGATCAAGCAGGATACAATGAATGTTGTGCTCAATATATTCAGAACACAGATTTACTGCAGCATGTGTGGCGCAAAGAGTTTGACAAAAGTCTGCAGCAACTGTTAAGACAAAGGATGCCATCACACCCTAAACTTCCTGACAGTGACAAGCTGACAAGGTCCAAGAAGACATCAGCACTCTTAACCTCCTAAAACATCTGATAACAAAGGTGCAGGAAGGAAGACCCAGACATAGTGAGACTTGAATATTGCCCCAAGTGATGTTTTTTTGTCTTGTGTGGAACTGAAGGAAACATTGGCCGGTAATCATCCAGCTATGCTTTTGCAATAATCTGCATGTAATACAAATATTGGTCAGGGCCTAATGAAGTAAAAGCTGATGGATTAACAAGTGCAGGAAGTATGATACATAGAAATGCTTCTTGCACCCATCAAGGACCTTGCAATGGGATACAAGAACAAGTTACTTACCTCGACAACACATTATCTGGTAGAGACTATGGGGGTCATTCTAACCCTGGCGGTAAAAACCGCCAGGCCGAACGACTGCGGTAGCACAGCCAACAGGCTGGCGGTGCACCGCTGGGCATTCTGACCGCGGCGGTTCAGCCGCGGCCAGAAACGGAAAGTCGGCGGTGTACCGCCGACTTTCCGCTGCCCTTGAGAATCCTCCATGGCGGCGGAGCGCGCTCTGCCGCCATGGGGATTCTGACACCCCCTACCGCCATCCTGTTCCTGGCGGTTCTCCCGCCAGGAACAGGATGGCGGTAGGGGGTGCCGCGGGGCCCCTGGGGGCCCCTGCAGTGCCCATGCCAATGGCATGGGCACTGCAGGGGCCCCCGTAAGAGGGCCCCAAAAAGAATTTCAGTGTCTGCCTAGCAGACACTGAAATTCGCGACGGGTGCAACTGCACCCGTCGCACCTTCCCACTCCGCCGGCTCAATTCTGAGCCGGCGTCCTCGTGGGAAGGGTGTTTCCCGCTGGGCTGGCGGGCGGACTTTCGGCGGTCGCCCGCCAGCCCAGTGGGAAACCCAGAATGACCGCCGCGGTCTTTTGACCGCGGTACGGTCTTCTGGCGGTTCCCGCTTGGCGGGCGGCTACCGCCGCCCGCCAAGCTCAGAATCACCCCCTATATCTGGATGCAGATTCCTTACCTTTGAACTTTCCCCAAGCGTCAGACTGGATCCAGAAGTTTTTTCGTGAGCAGTGCCAAAGCAAATTAGATTAATGACTAAGAACTATTAAACCTCCATCAATTACATGTTTAGCAGCAGTGAAAAATGACCACGTACATTTATCCTTCTCTGACAGCTTAGAAGACCAGAGAATGGACAGACTTCCTAGCAAGGCTGCCCCAGTTGATGCATTTGGTTGTTTCTCCATTGAGCCCAAAGCAATTTGAGTTAGTTATTGTGAAAAGAAGTGTACACGTTTCCAAGGAGGTACATTAATTAAACTAATTTATTTTATGTACAATGAACAATCACTGGCAGTTGAGAACAAACCTAACTACTTAGAGGTAAGAACACAAGATGTGTTCAGTCACTGTGTTTCACATGAGATATGGATTTCCGTACTGTGACTTTTGTTTGTGTGTGAATGTGTCGTGTGTGAATGTGTCGTGTGAGGGAAGCGTGATTTTGGGTTCTGTGTGATCTGTGCTTTGTACAAGAGGCTTGTGGGGTGTCGCTTTTCAATGACAACACCCTAGTAAGAAAAGAAGTAACAGAAAATAAATATATTTTTCAACGCTACCTCTCACAAAGAGCTCCATTCATATGATTTTTATTAAACATTCGCCTTAAAACCCTTGAGCCAGTGCCAAAAAGTGAAAAAACACAAAATGTGATTTAGGTCGTTTTCATTTTATCAGATACCTTGCGGTTTTATTTACCGCCTATCATTGGTGTGAATGGAAAAGAAAAGGTCCAATTTGCATATTCATGTATGCAAATTAGATAGCTTCAATTCTGTAAAGCTGTCTGGATTTTTATGAACTGTGTTGCTGGGACGCAGCCAAAAGGTTGAGAGGTAATCTATATCTATTCATTCCTGCAGAGCCTTTAAATGATTTTACATGATTAGTTTGCGTCGGTGTTTACAAAAGAGGAGAGCGGGTCGAGGCACTGGTAAATAGCCAAGGTATGAAGAGGTCAGGCACAGCAGGTTACATAAGACATCACTGCTGCTCTGATAAGCAGCAGTTTTATTATGTAAAGCCATGTAGGTCCCAATGGTCAGCTAGTATCAAGGGCATGAAACAGTTGTTCAGAACGTTTTCAAAGGGCTTGTATTTTTTTTTTATAATTCAAGGCTGTATTAAGATCAAAGTCCTCTCAGCACACGATGGGCACAAGCGAGGAAAAAATAAATAAAAGTTGTGAAATA
Organism: Pleurodeles waltl; assembly: GCF_031143425.1. Classification (NCBI taxonomy): domain Eukaryota; kingdom Metazoa; phylum Chordata; class Amphibia; order Caudata; family Salamandridae; genus Pleurodeles; species Pleurodeles waltl. Next base: position 1,558,527,268 of record NC_090444.1, read on the forward strand.
GAAATAAATTGTGTGTTAAACGATATAATCCTGAGCGTAGGTAACTGCTTGAAAGCCATTCAGCCTCTTACAGAAATTAAATGTCTTGGCCTGAACTATATCTAGTTTTGACTTCTCAGACCGGTGCAATGCAAATAGTCTGGTCCTGCTAAACTGTTTCATGTGCTTCTTCCGGAATGGTCATACAGCTTGACATCTCGGCCCCTGCTGTATCAATCAAATGAGCCACAGATTGTTCAACATATACTTTTCAATAGTATTAAGGACAATGGCAAAGGCCAGTGGGGAGTACCCAGCCCAAAAGGTACTCGAAACAAATCACAATATAGTAAACCTTTGGAGCCACAGCAATAATAAGCATCAGGGACACTGAAATGAACACTAATTTGGAATAATAGGTCTTCTTCCAAATTCTAATTCATTAACTTTGAAAACAAAATCATTCACCTTCTATCTCTGTTATTCATTCCTGCTCTTCTAATGTGGCTCAAATTAACCACTGTCCCTTTTCCTGCGTTCATTTGCTGGCAAATGATGCAACATAACCAATCTGCTTCAACAACTTGTCTAAACCTTGGGTTACACCAATTATACTTGAACAGGCGAATCATGGCATTCCTCCCAACATGTGCTTGACCATGATAAAACCTAGCAATTTAAGACAACAGGCTATTTGGCAGAACCAATTGACCCTCTTCTGAAATCCACAATTCATCCTGACGCAGTACACATTTCATTTTGCTCCATGTTCGTTTTTTGCTCCCTGTCAACATTACTCTGCAATGTTCTCAATTCCTCCAATGTATCTTTTACATGCAATGCAAAACTTGGACATGTTTTATTTTCTTCAGGTAACAGTTCCCACTTATAACTGAACGATATACAGTTCAATGAGCAAAACCTTGAGACATTTTCCGCATACCCATTTCCCATTGACACAAAATCTTGCGATTTCAAATGTGCGCTGCATTTCACCACAGCAATCTTTTCAGACATTTGGATAGCTTGCAACAATTCTTTAATTGTCTCACCATGTCTCACTGGTGAACCAGAAGAGGTCATGAAACCTCTCTGTGACCACAACTGGCCAAAGTCATAGACTCTCTCTCAAGTCAGAAAACGCTTTCATGCAAGCCTGGTCTAACACTAGTGGATCGGTGACCTCCTTGTGGGTTAGCTTCTGCAAGGGTTTAGAAAGGGCTGAAAAATTGGGAATCCATTGGCGGCAGTAGCCTACCATCCCTAAAAACATCCTGATACCTCTCTGTGTGGCTGGGGGACTCATCTGGAGTATGGTCGTGACCCTTTCTTTGAATATTTTCCTTGATCCCTTCTCAGTCTGGTGACCCAAATATGTCACCTCTTTCTGATAGTATTGCAATTTGGGTGGAGACACTTTATGATCATTCTTTCCCAAATAGTTCAGTAAAGCAATCGTGCCATACTTATACTCATCCCTAGTTTGGGATGCAATCAGTAAGTCATCAATGTACTGTACCCATGTCGGTTGGAAAGGCAATACCAACGACTTCAGATTATTTTTCAAGATCTGATTGAATATGGAAGGTGACTCGGAAAACCCTTGAGGAATTCGACTTCAACAGTAAACTCTGTCCAAAATTTTTAACCAAAAGAGAAATTGACTATCCTCATGAAGAGGCACAGAAAAAAAAAGCTTGTGACAAGTCTATGACAGTGAACCATTCAGCTTCAAATGGAATCTGAAACATTATCACATCTGGATTTGGCACCATAGAGCAACATCTGATCACAATGTAATTTATTTTTCCCAAGTCCTGGACAATTCACACTTTCCCACAGGGCTTTTTCAATCCCGTTATGGGTGAATTACATGGGCTGCTCAACACTTCTTTCAAGACCCCTTGGTTTACAAATTCCGCAATTATTTGAGCAAACTTTATAAGGATATCCTATGGCATGTGATACTGGGGAATCTGAAGGAAAATCACGTTCGGCTTTACAGGAACTTTAACTGCCTCAACTCCCTTTCTCAGACCTATCTCTGTTCATGTCAGATCCCACACTTTCTCTTTAACCGGTCCCTGTAAATCAGGAGGAGGCTCTTTCACTGTGAACACTGTAAAGAAATTAATCAGAGGGTACTCCTCACTTACGGTCTCATACTCTGTCTCTAGTACTGGGTCATCTTCATCATCACTATTTGTCTGTATCTTGATTCAGTCATTTGAGGAATCATCTGGTTTTACGCAGCAAGTCTCTTCCCAGTAGGGATACTGGACTTGAATCACAGGCTACAAATTTGTGCAATCCTTGAAAGTTGCCAATTTTAACCTGAACTGGTTCTGTAACTGGGTTGGTCAAATACTGATTCGCTACTCCTATAATTTGGACTGTCTTTCCTGAAGGGGCAAATTTGGAACTTCTGCAGATCTTACTGTAGAGCATGTAGCTTCTGTGTCAACCGGAAATGAAACTCTGTGACCCATGACTTTTCCCTTTACAAAAGGACATTTCTGATCTACTTCTAAGGAAGCTGCAAGCACACACTCCTCTTCATCCGAACTCTTGCTTACCCAATCATCGTTAATCCAATCTCACTGTGTAAAGGGAATTGGTGAACTGTGTTATTACTCTGGTTAGGCCTCTACCAGTGACCCGTTGAGGAAGCATCACCTGCTGCTGTTCCATTGGGGCTTGAGGTATTTGTATTTGCTGTCTAGGTACCATTTGAACCTACTGTTGCATTGGCTGCAACTGTGTCATTTGTACACTTGGCATTTGCACCTGCTGCATGGGTTGAAAATTTTGCATTTGATTCACACTATTCTGAAAATTTGGATTATGACCTCTCATTCACGGTCCTCCCATGTTTTAGAACAAGTTGATGTCACCTGTTTGCTGAACGGCACCTTCCTGTACCAATATTGGACTCTCTCGCTTCTAATGTCCGACGATTCAGCAAGCGTGACAAAGCAACAATTTCTTCATCCCCTGCACATCATTTTGGACTACTACAGTTCCCAAATCTGGACCACAATTTACATTACCAATTCCTCTGTGACCTCTACCTCTCATCTGATTTTGAAATACCACATTTCCCTGCTGCTGCTGTTGTTGTTGCGGCGGTGGGAAACCTCCCTGCATCCCTGTTTGTGAGCTTTAATCTGCATCACCATCGCCTTTTCCTTCAACTTTCTCTGCTTCAACTCAATCTCATCACTCATACTGCAACACCTCATCAATCTGCTTTGCTTGCCAGCAAATCAAATGACTCAATCATCTGGCTAATTTCAGGTCTCAATCCTTCCACAAATCTAATCACAAATGAATCATGTCTTGGCTCAATTGTCTGTGTACCACTGTAATGCTTAAATGCCTGCAACAATCTTTCATAATACGCATATATCGACTCCTTTGCTTCCTGAGCTGTCCTGTCTATTCTCTGCCAGTCAATGTTTTTGGGCAAAATTCTTGTTTTAAAAAATTCAATCACTTTGTAGTAATATTTCGTTACTTCAGGAGATGGGACACCTGTAACCTGATCTCTTTCTGGTTCTTTTGTTGGCCAATCTATACTTCTCTTACACTCCATCCATAGATCAGCTGGAACTACTATCTCTAATACAGTGTTCAAGTCTTACCACAGACATTTTGCAAGTTTCACTAACCTGTCTGTTTGCTGGTACCATTCCATGGGCTTCTCTCTCAAACTAGGATATTTATTTGTAAAAGACAGAATGTCACCTCTGCTCCAAGGGATGTGAACAAAATTCCCACCTGGAATCTCTCTCATTGATAACATTTTCACCGGATCCTTACCCTGCTGCACATTTGCAGTTATCTCCACAGAATCCCTTTTTCTCTTATCCCTTCTCTTTACCCATCTGCCTTCCCATCTGTCTAATGCTTCCCATGTCTGGGCATTCTGAAAGTAAGTCTCTAAGATGTGCCTACATTCTGGCAGATCTCATGTGCTCAAAGTCTTTTGTGTCGAAATCTAATCTGTAACTCCTTTTCAAATGCTTTGTTTTCTCTATTTCTATGCCATACTTCTCTGCCAGGTCTGCTAGCTTTTGATGCACATTGTTCACTTCTCTCGTAATTTTCAGGCACAGATATCTCAACTCTGCTTCTGTGTAGGATTCTAGTCTGTTCACACCCATAGTTTCTTCAATGAGCTCACCCGCTTCCATTCCCAGTCTTGTATAGTTCAAGTAGTCCTCTCCCTTAGGAGCACTCTGTGGGGTATTCAGCTTGTCTAACCATTCAGACAGTTGCTGGGCAGTGAAACCTTGCAATTAAATGTTGCTAGCCTGGGCATGTGGTGTCTATTGCACAGCTGTGTTTGGGGTCTGTGGTGTCAGTAATTTCAGGCTCTGACTAATTTTCAACACTATAACAGTATCCAGAGGAACTCCGAATGGACTAAGGTCTAGCAAGGATCTCGATCTGTCAAAGGTCTGTCCCTCTGGAGGGACTCCTTGGATATTTTCATTAAGTCCTCCCCTCATTGAATTTTGATTCAGGCATCCTGTCCACCTGCTCTGTTATTTTCCTGAGCAAATAAGGGAACAATTGGGCCAATAGTAACAGGTACAGATACAGCATCTGGGTTCGGTCTAACATTCATGTTCTGTGGGAGTGTAATTCCTGTGATCTGGTTCACAGGACAGACATATCTGACTGTGTCCCTGTTATCGGAGTGTATTTCAGAATTGTCTGTGACTGCACTTGAGGCAGTAAAAGTGGAGTTGGTTCTGTCTGAACCAGTGTCGGTCTTGGGAAAACCTGTCCTGTTGGCACTATTAGGTTTGTGAAAGTTTCCACAATAGGTACATCCTGGTAAATTCTCGGGACACTCAACTGTGGCACCTGAGATTGTACTACTGGAGTAGGAGGTGCGTTAAGACTGCTCTCCATTGGGCTCAGTGTTGGGCTAGGATTAACCTGCGCCGGACTCGTTGTCACACAAACCTGTGTCAGAGTAGAAGGATTTACACTGGTGCTCGGACCACTCTCCTGTGCTACATATGGTGGGGACGATTTCTCAATAACTGTTAAATAAACTCATCATCTTCTGACTCTTCCTCCAATGGCAAATATTTCCTAGCCTCCCCTGATCTCCGCTCTCCACTCTCGGAAGCGATTTTTTTGTCTTTATAGTGGTTTCCTTCCTTCTCTCTCATTGCTCTGTGTAATCGCGGGAAACATCTTAATCCCCTGTAAAGTCTTGGTTCTCCACAATGTCTGACCAACGTCCCACCTAGCCTCCGCTAGTGTTTTCTCTGCCTTTCTCATCTTTGTCTCAAATTTCTGTTGCTGTCTACCTACTAATTCCCAGATTGCTAATGCCTCGAACTGTGCTGGTCTCGGAGAGGGTTTCAGATCATACAGCACCCTTCTCAGATTCTCTAAACTACTCAAATTAAGTGTGCCATGGGCCAGAAACACTAAACTCTCATCCTTTTCTGTCACTTTGCACCACTGCTTCAGCCAAAGACATGGTGCAAATCCCTTTTCTTTGATTACAATGTAAGCTAGTGTACCTTCTGGCGGTGCAATATCCCCTAGACTTATTGTAATGTACGTATCTCCCCTTAAAGCACTCTTTAAAGCTTTGAAAAATTCAATTTTTTGCAACCTTTATTTTGTTGTAAATCAAATCAGGAAGTGACTTTTTATCCCAGTAATCATTGAATGCTCTTCACCCACCTTCTCAACCAATTGCGCTTCACAGAAGGCTGCCAAATCTGCGCGCGACCCTCCTCACCAACCAACAATTCCAGCGTGGCTCCAATGATGTCACACTCACACGTACTGCGGCTGACAAAGCCTCTCAGCTTGTCCTCCCAAACTCAGATTCACACAACACTAATGCAAAATTATTGCGGGCACTAACCAAAATCAAAACCAAATTTGTCCATTTACTACATGGAAGGTAACACAATTGCTCCAGAACCTTTACGGATTTTTCACTGGCGGTATTTTGCTGTAGCAGCTACTCCTTCTTTCTCAGTTTCCCTGATTCACAAGAAAAATTCAACCCGCAAATGTCACTCTCAACTGATCAGCGGGTCTGTCCTGGTTCACATAGGACTCGCCAGTCGAAAAGTTCTTTCACTCACTTTGACTCACGCTCTGACTTGTCGACCACGCTGGATCGACCTATTAAACCACACAAATTACAACAAAAACCAAGTGTCTCATACACTTCTCAATATACTCCAGAGTTTTAGACCACGCAGGGTCCATACATCAATAACCACGTGGACAATTGTTTTGAGCACTAAGCGCCATAATCATTTGAAGTTCGTCAACTTCCCTACTCTCAAACTTCAGAGTACGCACACTCCTTCTACAACTTAATTTGGAGTACGCAAACTCCCTATCCCCTCACAAACATCACAATTCACCTGCGATTTGCATAAGCTGTTCAAGCGCAAAATCATATGATATACTCTTGAAGAGACAAACCATGCACCGGGCCTCTATGTTGTGCTCTCAAAGAGACAAACCATGTACCGGGCATCTACGATGGGCTCTTAAGGAGACAAACCATGAACTGGGCATTTATGATGGGCTCTTAAGGAGACAAACCATCAGTCTGCTACCATCTCTGTTAGCCCGTCGGATCTTAAAAAGTGAACTTACAAGGAGACGCGAATAGGTTGATGAACCTTTTGACTCCCTCTGAGGTTTTTCCACTGTATATCCCATATATGCAGATCAATAATCAATAACAATCAATAACATTAGTAATCAATAAGTGTCAGTAATTTACACACACCATGACCTTGCAGTCATAAATAACCACACCTTTAGATAAAAGTTTGAAAGTTTATTTCCCTATATTAACAATGCTAATGTTACATAACTCAATCTCAAAATCAAATGATAAACATATAAAAACAACACTGGCTGACCAAAGGTGCGAAAGAATCGCAATCTAATCAAAGCTTGAGCTACTACACATTCTAAGGTTACAGAACAAATTAAGAGCAAGAACAACTGCACTAACGAAATAACATACATTTAGATTCAGCAATGAAAAGACATCAAATGTTATTATATGTAAAAACTTCAACAGTGAGAACCCTAACTAACATCAGATTAGAATAGCATGTTTGGGCTTCATGCAAAACAATTTAGTCAACATAAATTTGGAAAACATCTAACTATGGCTCAATCAAAATCAGCGGTTGGTACCTAGGAACAAAAGCAAATAGACCTAGCAATCAATAACAGTGACAGTATACCTCTCCTCAAATGGATCAGCAAGCTAAGACAGTCTTCATCATCAGGACATCAGTCTGGTCATCGAGGCATCAGGATTCAGCATCAAAGTTCAGAAAAACAAAGTCTTTAGGTAATAAGGTAAGCACGTATCTTCTCAAGACAGTCAAGAAAATAATAGCCTTACGACAAGATAGAAAATGGGCAAATGGTGTCTTCTTCTCAGTGCAGTCCGGCTAAGTTGGATTTCCTAAAACTACTTCCCAAGTCCCTATTGGTTCAAAAATCACATGTTTACATTTAATCCAATGAAACTAAACCCTCAAATCTCCAATTCTTTTAGTACATGGTTCACATGTCTATGATTGGTTCTCATATCTTCCGTTCTCGTCATTGGGCTCATCAGGTAACAATATTGTTGCAGCTTATACTCCAGTCAGTATGTTCATTGTCCTCTCCTGGGAAAGTCAGTCTTACACACATTAAATTAAACATTGTTGCACTAGTAAATACATCATCTCCTAGCAAGCAGTTCTCATGAGAAAGACTTTTAGCTACCAGCACTTTGTCAGCACAGTGGAAATCACAATTTAATTTTCTAAGCATCCATTTTATAAAACACTAAGCAATGCAGCTTGACATGAGGCTGTGAAACTAGGCCAAGACCTCGCTAAGTTAAGGCCTTATGATTAATAAAACTAATACATAACGCATAACCCTTAATATGACATATTACTACATTAATCAAACATAAATTCATGATTTCGTATCAATAAACCATTAATAAGTACACTTCGTGAACACAGACAGCCACACTGGTGGGCGCACCTTCAAATGCGTGCATTATTTTTCCAAATGTTATTACATTTTCAATGCAATTTCAACACTCAGGATCCATGAATAATCATTAATAATTTCATTAAAACTTCTGTGTTAACAGTGCTTACCCCTAGGTATTTCGTCCCTAGGCCATATAGCTAAGTCAGATGGCCATAGATCCTTTGGGAAACTCCAAAGTGAATTTGGCCTTGACGATTCTCAGTTTTTCAGATACCTGCAACTCCAACATACCTTCAGGCCTTATTCCCATGCAATTTGTAATTTAGCTGAATTTTCTTCCTTAGAAGCTAAACTTACAAAGTCCAGACTACCCACAAGTTGCTGGGTGTCAACCATCAATAAAACATTAATTATCAAACAATTCAGACCCCTTACCTGACCTTAAAATTAAATGGGAAGCTGGTTTGGGTCCCCTTAAGAATTTTGAGTGGTCAGGTGGCCCCATGTGAGGCCACAATCTCGATGTTCAGGCTGATTCCACTTAAATACCTCCATTGGATATATTGGACTCCACATCTACTATGGATGGTATACAGAAGTGACAGCCCCAACTGTCTTCTATGAAACGTGACGGAGGGAGATTTCCTACACACAACAAGGAGCTGTAGATGAATATCGGGGGTTGTGTTGGTAAGACCGATACACCCCACCCCGAAAATGTACTTGTTAAGCATAATTGATGATGAGGGCTTGACTCACGTCGAAATAACCTTAATAAGTATGGGGGCTGGTGATCTGAAAACAAGACATTTCTGGGATGTGGAGATAACTAATGCCCCATCCAGAGGACTGATGGCAATATGGACATGTGCTGAACACTGGAGAAACCTGTCTACGAAGCACAGTGCTGACCCTGAAAACATGGCGATGTGTAGGATGGTTGGATGCGACACTGAGACAATGCTTGATTATCAACTATGTATACTACTATATTACTCCCTAAACTATCAATGCAAACTTTCTCCTATCTATGGATAATACTACTTTTGTATAGACAGGTTACTGACCTGACGAAACACTTCAACTAACTATGATGTGATGTATACACTGATAACATATTTTTGTTGCTTTTACAATACTTAGTTACTGGTTCAAATCAAAATAAAGAAAGTGATGTTAAAAACATGTCTTTCAGTCAATAATGTACTTCACTAATCAACTCAATCTTACTTTATGAAAGGTCCTATTTTATCCCTTCCAAAAACATTAAATGAATCAATTCTGGCCTTATAGCAATTACAAATGCACCAATGCAATTATATCTACTACAAAACTCCCCATAATATAGTTCACAAAAAATATCTATTATACTTATTCATTTTACACTTTTATACAACATTATAAAACACGTTATTATTATAACAATGAAGGAAGACTGAAGGGGACTTGCGTCAACGTAGGAACACTAATATGAACTTAAGGATTTTTCTTTATTGATAACATTCAGAAAATCAAGGAAAGTATTCCCGCAAGCCTCTCAATATCAGGCGAATCTAAGATGGAGTGTTATAAGAAATTTTTTCAAGCTGTCCAGAAATTGATAGAGCAGACTAGGCACTCTATCTGCTAAAATAAAAATGACCCATGCCCTCTGGCTCTGTTAAAAGAACTTCCTTTTGTTTGATATCTGCCTCTGTTAAATCTCCTTAATCTATCCTTCCAACAAGGTGTTGTTCCAAGCAGCTTCAAACATGCGGAAGTTATCCCTCTTTTGAAAAAGGCCAGGAGCTGATCCACTGGTATTAAAAACTGCAGACTCATCTCTCTGCTCCTTTTATGGCAAGGCTGTTCGAGGGTCAAGTTGCCCTTGAACTGTTTAAGCATTTAAAGAACACAGCATTTCTTCAACGTTTTCAAGTTATTTTTCACCCTTTACATAAGCGATATGAGGCAGTGCATTTTACTGGATTAAATCTTCTCTTGAGGAACGTGCACAATTAGTCAGATTAGAACCTTTTACATCTCAGACAAATAAACTGGAATGTGGGGTCCCCCAAGGATCCTTGTTGTCTCCACATTTATTCAACTTAAATATTTGTCCTCTCATTGTGGAGCTGTTAGACAAAGGCTGTAGCGGCTATAACTATGCAGACGGCTCTCTTCTATTGTTCCACTTGGATTTTACTCCAACCATGTATGCTCATTTTCAATACGCAATTAAGTACATTGCTAGGTGGACAGAATTAAAACCACAAAAATTAAACACAAACAAGACTGAGGTAGTCTTACAGAATAGCAAGATCTGCGCTTATAATCAACATTATTGGACTACCAAATTAGGCCCCCTACCACTTCCCTTACCTGTGGTTAATAGCTTGGGGTCAAGATCGATGGAAATCTTCCCATGCAGACTCAAGTGGGCTAAGTGCATGTTGTTGCTTAAAATTATGAGAACAATATCCCCTCTCCCGACACATGCAAACGAATAGTGAAAGTATCTGTCTCTTCTAGGCTCTACTATGCTAATGCGACTTACCCTGGTCTGCCTAATGCTTTATTGCATAAAATTCAAGTGATTCACAAGGAGGCAGCGAGGTTGTTTTTTTGGTATCTGAGATTCATCAATGTCACACCTCTGTTAAAGGCGCTTTAGTGACTTCCTGTGAAACAACAGATACAATTCAAGGTATGCTGCAAGGCGTTTAAAGGCACAAATGAGCTAGCGCCCAAATGTGTGGCAGATATGATAAAAAAAAATATGTACCTCTATGGAACCTAAGATTCGCCCATGTGAATCATTTAGTTGTTCCTAAATATTGTAAATGTAAAGTAGATCTATACAGTGCAGCTTATCACCTGTGAGGGTCTTAAGGCGTGTCCGTGGGCACAGCGAGATTAAATGATTTGGCCAGAATCACAGGACATTGCGCCAATGCTCGAACCTAGCCCTCCAGCTCCAGAGACCGTCACTCTGACTGCTGCGCTACATCCTCTAAATATTGGAAGAGTAGGTCTAGATGCAGGGGTTTCTCTGCCCCTACCATGTGGAACTCTTTGCCTATGAAAATTCACCAGACCACGGTTCTCAACTCCTTTTGAAAACGTCTGAAAATATGGTTGTTCAAACAAGCCTATGTGATACAGTTGAGTAGCGTGAAGGCCCTTCAAACACAATATTACCAAAGCGCCAAGAGACCTTTGGTTAACAAGCTCTTTATAAATCCTCTTTAACATAAAAATAATGTGTATACAGAATATTGTTCGGCCAGCAATTGACTTGATAGGTGAGCTCGGAGGTGAATTCTTAAGGCCATAATAGGGATAGATGTTTTAGCTTAGGTGGTTAAGAGTTCCGTATGGAGCTCCAGAGAATAACTGCTTAGGGGCAGTGAAGGTCCTCTATATCATGAGAATGGTACTCATTATAAATCAATACATTATTTACATTTCCACTACAGGCAGGGTTTTTTCTATGGACAACTGCCCCGGTAACCCTTTAGCTACTCAGACTTAATGAGCCTACTGAAATATTAATTATTTTGACTATGCATAGAGCATTCGATTTGTGGATGGCACTGAGCACTACACAGATTTTGTATTGTATGTATGCTGCGACCAGAAGGGAGGTGTCTCAGAAAATGGGCAATGTGCAGTGCAGCTTTGGGAGGGAAGATGGACGTTGTTGGAAGTCCTGACAAAACTGCATTCTAGAAGTCTAATCTTGAAATTACCTGTATCTGGATGACTGTTCGAATGTGGTCAGGTGACATCACATACCAAATCAACCTGAGGTTCTACAAGTAAAAGTTGTCAGCCCTGCATGTACTGTTTATGTAAAGAGTGAAAGAGGTTCTGATAATTTTTCTATCCCAGTGAGTCGCAAGAACGGAGAAGTAAAATGGGGAGTAGCCATTCATTCTTAGTGCACTGAGATTTGTGGGATCAAGCTTGTGCTTCATAAAGTTGGATAGTAATACGATTTATGGGTTTAGTGGAGAGAAAGGAATGCAGTAAACCAAAGTTCCTCCCACTTCCCCAAAGTAATAGGTATCCCTTTTTAGAGTTGGGGAAACCACTGGATTACCATCAGCAGAGCCTCCGCTGGCTCCTCCCCCAAAGAAATACTGGCCCAGCGGTCCCTACCACTGGACTGCGGGGTCATAGTGACAGTCAGTGCACCTTATTAAGGACAGGACTAGAGTCAATTATTTCCCTACTCGTGTTCATCGTGTGAGATATGGCAAAAACGGCCATGGTAAAGACTAAGGGCCAGATGTAGCAAACTGTTTGCGACTCGCAAACGGCGAAAATCGCCGTTTGCGACTCGCAAATAGGTGTTGTTTGCTATGCTGAAATGCATTTTGCGAGTCGGAACCGACTCGCAAAATGCATTTCCGAGTCGCAAATAGGAAGGGGTGTTCCCTTCCTATTTGCGAGTCACAGTGGTATGCAATTCCAATGGAGTCGCAGTTACCATCCACTTGAAGTGGATGGTAACCCACTCGCAAACGGGAAGGGGTCCCCATGGGACCCCTTCCCCTTTGTGACTGGACCCAAAATTATTTTTTCAGGGCAGGCAGTGGTCCAAGGGACCACTACCTGCCCTGAAAAAATCCGAAACTAAAGGTTTCAGTTTTTTTTTCTAAGTGCAGCTCGTTTTCCTTTAAGGAAAACAGGCTACACTTGGAAAAAAAAAAACTGCTTTATTTAAAAGCAGTCACGGACATGGAGGTCTGCTGTTCCCAGCAGGCCTCCATCCCCGTGAGTGCCCAGAGTCGCTATGGGGGCGCAAATTGCGACCCACCTCATTAATATTAATGAGGTGGGTCTTTGCGACCCCATAGCGACTCGCAGAAGGTGTCTGAGACACCTTTCTGCATAGCAAATTGCGACTTTCAATTTGCTAGTTTCCTACATCTGGCCCTAAATGGTTCCCAAAAACAGGGAAAAAGTTCCCTGCGCGTCAGACCCTTTAATTCTGTTCAAAGAAAATTAACTCCTGCTTTTTCCGAGCAGGCACTTCAAACGTGGTGCCCCTTGGCAAACTTCACTGCTGAGCAGGGAGGCCTGAGAGCCTCATCATAGCATAGATTCCTTTGTATGGACTGTGAATAGTATCCCAGAGGTTAGGAAACCACAAACAGTGGTAAATTGTGTGAAAAGAGCATATGTGGGAAAGGGCAAACTAAGAAACATGGGCTGGGCTGGCTTTCCCTCAAGGATAAATTATTTCTTTAGATAGAGTGTGCATATACCAACAGGTTTGTTTTAAAACGTCCATGCAAAGGGAGTTTCAAATATTTATATTCACCAGTGCATTTATTAGACAACTTTTAACAATTATTGTTAGGTAGGTTATCTTCTCTAATTTACAATTAAGTAATTAATTCAATGAAATAAATATTAATCTTTAGAGGTTATTTGTTTGTACTACCTTATTATTTAAAGAAGGGGTTTCGCTCAGCCAGCAAGTGTTTCACCCCGAATTGTTTAAGCATGGGGCCTTCCAAGGAAAACAGATTAAATCTGAAAGTAGCTAGGAGATGGGTCTTCAGTTTGTGGTAAAGGATGATTAGGTAATGGGAAGTAGGTCAGTCGCTTACTGACCCATGCATGGATTTCCAATGTGGTCTGACTCACCGGCTGGGCGAGTATCCAGCAGTCCAGAATTTTCTGTCGGAAAAAAAAGCAAGCAAATGTAGCCCAAGGCAGTGTAAACCGAGCACAAAGTTAAGTTCGAGTAGGTCTTCGAGAACTCAAATGTAACAGCAATTTGAGGGTGCTTGCATAATCTCACTAAACAAGTGAAGCATAGACACCCCAGCCCTTCGGCCAGGTGGTGATCTCAAACTACTGTGGAAGGTCATCTGAAAGAGTGACCTCCACCCCCATGGCAGTATGGCCAGATGCCTGCCAATACCTAAATAAAGCCCTTTCTCTTTCCCTACCAACAGTAAGTTTCTTGCTAAAGCTAGAAATATTTATCAGCTTGATGTATGTTCAAGAAAACCTGAAAAACAGGTTTCAAAATGTAAAACATAAGCTATTAGAACTGTGGAGATTAATCCAAAAGAATGCCATATTGAGCCTACTTTGTACTGATCCAGCCTGCCCTGGTCCTCTTTAAGGGCTTTCTTTTTTTGGATAGTTTGTGTATTTATCAATTATAAAACAGGCAATCTGGGTGCGTCTGCTCACACAATACAGCACATAGATTATTGGAAATACATATAACATCATTAGTGGCGTGAAGGGGGGCTCCCCTTTCACAGTCAACTTAAGTACACAGTGGTATCATGTGCCCATCTGGGGATGGAAAAGCTGGAGGAGTATCACTGTTCTGCACTGATGGAAGCAGTAGGAGGTGAGTGCAGTAGGGATGGGGAGTTGGAAGGGAGCCACTCTAGCCATCAGCATGTCCTCTGCATGTGTGCAGTCACCCCAAGAAACCAGATTTGTTGGGTTATCTAAAAGGAATGGCAATGGATCCTACATTACCACACTCCGTCTTACCATGTGCGCATTTTGCATTGTTTATGCTTTTCTCCTGCCTCCCTCTCCGCCGCCCGCAATTGAACATTTGTGGGCTGCGTCTGTAAGCTGTGCTGACATTCTGCCGATATGTGTCATTGTATTTGCTATACTCAGAGGGTGTCACGGTGTAGAGAACCCTGTTGGCATTGATGGTCACGGGGTCATGTATCAGATTTGGCTTTAAATGCTTGCAATATCATATCCCACTGCAGTGTCACCTGTCCGTCACAGGTGATCACTCTCTGATTGGTCAATATCTTGGCCTCTGCCCTCGCCCACTTAAGCAGGTCTTCCAGACAGCGTTTCAGTGATGGCACCTCGCAGGCCATTTAAGCCACAGCTATACGCATTTTCACCAGGACCAGCGCCAGGTCTATAAATCTCGAGTGATACTTCTACGCCTTTGGCCGGAGCACTGGTCCTAAGAAGCATAGCAAGGGATCAAGCGGCAAACTTCAGTTCCACCAATTCACTTGTGATCTCAGGCATCTCTGTCCAAAAGTCCCTGATCACAGGGCATTGCCATAATATATGGTAGAAAGCTGCTTGCGTTGACTGGCAGCGGGGACAGCGAGAGTCCACGCCCTCATTCATGCAGGCAATGCGCGTCAGTGTGAGGTAAGCTGGGTGGAGGTAATTAAACTGGGTGTATTTCAAATGAGTGTTTCTAGACACCCCCCCACAAGTAAACCTGTTTTTCTAGACCACTGTTCATCATAGCATTTCCTATTGTTACAAACCAATTTTGAGGTTTGCTTTGGGAGTAGCATATTGGGTTAGCAATGCAGTATACAGCACTGATACCGTTCTCCTAACCTGTCCGTATGTATCAACTTTAGGACCTGAGAAGGGAGAGGTTCTAATTCCTCTTGCACCCATGTTCTTCGCAGCACCTCCACAATTGCGTTGAACATAATACATTTTCCTGGCCCTAACAGGAAGTATTCTTAGAATTCTTAGTGTATCTGAAGTGTTCTGTGTATGCATGTCATTCAGCGTTGTTACTGCTGCTACTGTGCACATTCTCACATCATGTGTGGTGATAAGGGAGCGAAAAGCTGGAGTCTACCATAATGGGAGCTCTAGTGCATATAGGTATTTACCCTGTTAGAGGGCTACGTATCTGACCCAACAGTATCTCACTGATTTTGCTTGCTAGTATGTGGGAACCTAGTTGTCAGCAACATCAACCAATGTGATATCTCAGGGGTTGGGGTACCACCTAACACTTCCGCCCCTCTCCCGATCTAGATCAGGGGTGAGCCAGCAGATGAGCCATTGTAATTGTGCTGTGAGTAGTATAGTAGTCATTGGAGATACCTAGGCCCCTCATTCGATATTGGGTGCTGCAATCTGCAAAGTCCAACCTACTATCTGAAAGGACCCCAGTGCGGTGAGAAGCCCATGAGAGTCAATAAGCACACTTTTGGGGAGTTGGACAGGGAGTGCCAAGAAGAAATACAGTAGCCAGGGGAGGACCAGCATTTTGGAGATTACTATTCTTCCCATGGGGCATAGCAGAAGTGCAACCCAGAATTTCAGTGACTGGCACATGGCTGGAGCTTGCCTAGGTTCCCATCAATCAGACCTATATCAGAGTGGTAGACATCCACTTCCAGGTATTCAAAAGTCTGTGGGTTGAGTTCTGTTACCATAGGAGGGAGTTGTGAGTGCTCCCCCTCCAAGAGGGGTCGAAGCCGATAGAAACAGGATTTCGTCTAGCTGATTCGTAAACAGGCCAGGTCACAAACCCATCTAGAATCTTTATCACTTCCGGATGCGTTACTGTACCAACCCGCAGTTAGATCAATG
This sequence comes from Pleurodeles waltl, assembly GCF_031143425.1. Classification (NCBI taxonomy): domain Eukaryota; kingdom Metazoa; phylum Chordata; class Amphibia; order Caudata; family Salamandridae; genus Pleurodeles; species Pleurodeles waltl. The sequence continues at coordinate 1,558,543,609 of NC_090444.1, forward strand.
CGTAGTCGGTGTATAGCGAGAATCTGCCATCGGTCTCCAATCCGAATGCCCCAGTCCACGGCCTTCATTTGTAGGAGACAAGCCAGGGGTTCCATGGTTAAGGCAGAGATAAGAGAGGATATGGAACAACCATGCCTGGTGTCACTGGTTACGAGGAACACTTCTGAGATCATCTGTACTGTGCGGACACGCGTCACTGGATTGTGTCTAGCAGTCCGAGCCATTGAGCTTAACTTAGAGGCAATGTGTTAGGTATCTGTACAACACTTCAAACAGTGAAACAGTGAAAACACCAAGCAAAAAGTATCCCACAGCAAGTCAGAAAAAATAGAGATGCTCTAACATAAACAAGACCAAAACAACACATTTCCCATCAGTAGAGCTGGATACATGATTTTTAAAGAATAAACTGTAAAATACTGCCTAAATGCATAAAGGGACAACCACAGCTATCTGGTCGCCTTGGAATGTGTCAAAGTCAAAAGTTCAGGCCAACCATGAAGGAGCGCAGGTTGGATACAAGGCCCAAATTAGTCCCGCTGATGGTTTACCTTCTCAAGTTATCTGTCAAGAGTACTGTTCACGCTGGAGAGCGTTGTGTAAAGCAAGGAGAGTGTTGCCGGTGGTTGTCAGTGTGGTGCGACGAGCAGGCTGGTGCTTAGCATTGGCGGTCCCCCCTGGGCACCCAATGACGCTGTGTGAAGAGACGGGCTAACAGCGGATTGAGCTGAATTTTGAGGCGAGCGGCACTGTCTCAGTGTGAACGGGTCTGCTAGCGGACACAAGAGCCCAAAAGCTTGATTTGACAGCCCGTGAGCCACACCTAGAGACCAGTACCTGAGAGGCACCACTTAGGGGTCAAGAACTCACTGCAGCTAGGCCAGGAGCTGGTTGGAGAGCCTTTTATGTCCCTGAGGCTCAGATCAGGAGGCCAGCAGACTAGCCCTTGTAGTCAAACTGGGGTCCTGGGTTCAAGATGAAGTTGCTGGTCCAGTTCTTCTTATCCAGGCAAAAGGGCAACAGGCAACAACTCAGCACGGCAGGGGAGCAGTTCCTTCAGAGCAGCTGTCCAGCAGAGTGGCAGTCCTTGTAGCAGCACAGCAGTCCTACTTCTTGGGGGAGTATCCACAGGTCCAAAAGTGTATTCAAGAGTTGATGTATGAGGTTCTTCTTTTATACACAATTGTGCCTTTGAAATGGGGGAATATGCTTCTAGAGGCATGCCTTTGAAGTGCACAGATGCCTTCTTTTCCTTGTCTTGGCTTCAGACTAACCACCGGGAGTATGCAGCCCTATGTGTGGAAACAGGACAGAGCCTATTCAAGTGTAAGTGGGGCAGGACCCAGCTCCTCCCTCCCATCCTATTAGTGATGGCCGATTCCAGTTACACCTAAACTCCCCATTGTGTGTGGCTGTCCATGAGGAATACAAAAAGGCCAACTGTCACCCACACCCAGTCATGTGACCCAGAAACAAGCTGTAAGCACCAAAGGGTTAAGGCAAGAAAATGCAACTTTCTAAAAGTGGCATTTTCAGAATTGCAATTTACAATCCGACTTTACCACAAGTTAGGATTTTAAATTGTGATTCCAGAGATACCAAACATGAAGGGGTTACCTATTCTCATTTGGAAATTACACTTATAAAATGTAACAAGGATAATTCCAATGTTTTCATTTGGTAGGGGTAGGCCATGCAGTAGTGAAAAAGAAATTTAGGAGTTTCTCACTACCAGGACTTGTAAACCGTAAAAGTATATATACTACTTTTTAAATACACTGCACCCTGCCATCTGGGCTTTCCAGGGCCTGCCTCAGGGGTGACTTATATGCATTAAAAATGAAGGTTTGGGCCAGGCAATAGGTTTATTTTGCCAGGTCAAACTGGCAGTTTAACACTGCACACACAGGCTACAATGACAGGTCTGAGACATGTTTAAAGTACTACTTAAGTGGGAGGCACCATAAGTGCTGCAAGCCCACTAGTAGCATTTAATTTACAGGCTCTGTGCACAGGTAGTGTCACTTTACTATGAACTTACACGTAAATTAGACATGCCAATTGGTTGTAAGCCACTCAACATGTTTTAAGGAAACAGCACAAGCATGTCAGCACTGGTTAGCAGTGGTAAGATGCACAGAGTCCTATGGCTAACAAAAACAAATTGAGCAAAAAAGTGGAGGGCAAAGGCAAAACGTCTGTGGATGACTCTGTAGAAAGGGCCAAGTCCATTACAATCTCACTGAAGCTTATGGCCCTTCGCTTTTGATCGTATTACCAAATAACGAATGCTATTACCAAAGAAAAAAAGCAGTGGAAGCTAAGGAGGATAAAAATAAAATATTATATCCTTGAATTTATCATGGCTCAGCATGCAAACGGCTAGGCACAGATGGGAATTATCAACAGGGGGAAATTAGTTCCCACTTTAAATCACGAAGAGGCAAAACAAAGCTGTTTGCCAGTGACAACTCTCTTTTAACTGTAGATAGTAACGAAAGCAGGAAACGTGTGGATAACTGTTTTGCTATATGCCAATTTTAACCATAAATAATAAATTGACTTAAACCACCTGCAAGTCAAAAAATCAAAATATCATGATATTTGGGAGAAAGCAATGAAGAAAAACACCCTGGAATTTCATTTTGGACAAGGAGTCATTGACGCCTGCAACAGCAAGGGATGTAAAATGTGTAAAGCATCATGATAATGAAATCAGCCACCAAATTGACAAACAGAAGTAGGAACATTTGTATAGGGCGTGGACATTTTGGGTCTAGATAAATCACCAGCCTGTCTGACCGTCTTCCAAAATAAATTTTACTATTTCTATTCCTAAATGAAGAGACTGTTTCAGACTCGGGAGACAGAAGGTGGATTAGTTTCATTGTCCCTGAAGCTCTTTGTGAAGGATATGTAAAATGAAAAAAGAGGAGATGCAGAGACCCGAGATGCTCGGAAAACTAGACCACATTCTGTGGAGGTGCACTTACTGAGCAGTTCACACATATAAGTTGAGCTCTTCTCTCAAATCCACAAGAAATGAGAAAATCACCCTACAGATGGCAGGCCGTCCTCAGCTCGATATAGAATTAGCAAAGAGAAATCCATTGCAATATAACTATTGTATAGGGAGCATTTCAGGCGCTGGGGACCAAATAAATATTTTGTTTTGACTGGATTATAAACCTATGAGGAACAAAGAAGTTAGTAACATTTGTCATTTAGGATACAAAAATGGCCTGATTTTTCTATTTGACTTCTCCCGTTCTGCTAAAAAACAATATTCAGCCTGGGATGTTAAGCATTTATGGAGTTTTTTATAAAACGATGAAGCACTATGAAAAGCACCCTGAACGGAGTGTCGTGAACTGTTGCCTTCGGCACCGAATTCCCCGTTTTTTGTACATCTCTAAATCAAACCTAATATGGATAGTACACTTATTTCTCGTAAGTAACAGGAATAAAGACTATTTGTTTCAATTAAATTACACACAGGTCCTGCATTTTTTATGTTTACTAAGAGGTAAATTGTTAGAGGTAATAACTATGGGTGTACAGCATTTGCATAGTTTGCTTTTGCGTGATTTGAGCAACAATTTGGCAAAATTACGCCAAATTACGAAAATGCAAAACTGGCATTTAGCGCTATATTTATTCCAAAATGCGCCCTTAATTCATATTTGACAAGACAATGTATTTCATATTAAAAGAAAAAAAGTGCAAAAAACAAAAACATCTGTTAACAACAACCACTTATGTTCTGTTACTCGTTCATTCATTGTAAATTTTGGAAAGCAAAGGCATGTAATTCTGCTCAGTGCTAATTTCTGGAATTTTGCGTAACATGCATAACACACAATTCTCGAAATTATGTGAATTACGCCTGAATAAGTTAAATTTCACCTAGTAATAACTATTAACATTACCCAGACAAAAGTCTACTTTACCACTTCACAAATATAAAATGCAATACGATTAAGGGCCTGATTTAGAACTCGGCGGACAGGCTACTCCGACACCACGGCGATAGATCTCCCTTCTGCCGAAATCAAAATCCCATTATATGCTATAAAATTTCGATTTTAGCAGACGGGATTTCTGTCACCGTTGTGACAGAGTAATCTGTCTGCCAAGTTCTAAATCAGGTCCCAAATCACAGGAAACTATTGAGTAATTTGAAAGATACATTTAGTTACAAATAAAATTTAAGAATGTTTCCATATGAATGCTGGAGCTCCTCAGGTTCACTTCTTCCTCACTGCCAACCAGGACATACTACCGTCTATCAATACAAATGATTACCTTTCCAGATCAGCCGAAAAGAGCGCCCAGTTAAAGAAGATAGACAATGTCACAACAATGGCAATCGCTGACCATGCCCCATGGTGCCCCTGGAAGGAGGAGGTGGGGAAGTGCCCCACAGCAGATGGTGTCACCCTCCGGGAAGAGGAGCACATGGGGCAGTGGAAGCATCCTATTGCAGACCAATGGGCAGAACTGGTTAAACTGTTCACTGACAGACTAGACTGATCGGATCTTAGTGGCAGCCGTGGACTGCGCCAAATAGGTAATGGAGGCATGCATGTACACCAACACCATTAGCAATCAAGACTCATATTATCTCTGATAGACAGGGAAACCGAACCAGGAGCACACACTAAGCTTAGGCAATACTAACCTACAAGATAGTAATAGGCCAGGAAGGAGGGGGAGCGATGGATGGGCATTTCATGTTCAATACAACAAGTTACGTTTACCATACTTTGTGCTGCACAATGTACCGACTACAACCCAGAGCACCAACCTGACTGTCAGCTTTGGAGGAACGTGGGAAGTGACAGAGCAATGGATGGACTAATGGGAGCATTCAACAGAGACCACACTGGGCTGGGGCGGAATGAAGGTTGGCGTGCCATGTATTGCTTCGAAATGCACCTGTGTACAGTACGATAATCATTTGTTTGTGCTGAAAAATAATAAAAACAGTTATAAAAACAATGTCAGTTAATTCTGAGCATATGCAAATAACATAGCAACGCAGATTTTATTATTGTTAAGCAGTCTGCGATTACTAGCATTGCCAAGGGTCAGTTTTCATTGCTAAATTATCTACATTATTGGTGCTCACTGGTGAAGACTGAGACAGAAACACACCTGCAAGGGAGTATGTACATGATAACCAATGGGCACCTCTTGTCTGAAAGCCAGAGCTTAACACAAGAGAGAATAGTTATCAAGACATTATTAATTTCTACAATATATCAGGTTACAGAAATGTAATGACTGATGTTTGACTAAAAGGTCCTAAATGGTAGGCAGCTGGCTTTAGAAAAAAAGAAACCTGCCAGTATTGAAGATATAGCTAAAGTACGAGTTTATAGTCATATCATTATTTCATATACTCTCATAATATTTATTCTCATGATATAGTGTTTCTCTTTCCATATCTCCACCCTCAGTCTTCCCTTAATTCACTCCAAATGAATGCATCAATTATGATCTTCTAGTTGAATTGATTAGGCTCTCTTGAGAATGTGTTTATTTGACTGTACAGTTGAACAAAGTTAGAGAGAAGGTTAGTGTCAGAGGAGTGGCCATTGATCTCAGTCTGTTAAATAATATTGAATACTACTTTAAACAAGCATTAGCACAGGGTAGGGTTGGAACTGTTATTAGTTTTGCGAATCTCACTGGTGGACAACTCTTTTGCTACTTTTCTTCCACAAGTATTCTTGAGAAAAATTTCTAACTAGTGTGAATGTGGTGCCTCATAAATTACACCACCACTTTGCAGCCAAGTTCACCAATATCTCAAGATCTTAAATCATACTGAATCGGATTGCCTTAACCAACAAATAACAAAAATACAACGTTTTGAACAAACTTCACAAATATGACAATTACATCAAAATCACAGTAATTAAACAACTAACAGAACCAAGAATCAGCAAAGCAAAACTAAATGATCTCACACAAAAATGTAACAATTCATGACAATTAGCACTCTCAACTACAAATCCCACAGTGCATCATTAACATGCCAGTGCACTCTCAATCTCAAGGATCATTCTACCCCACTAATACTCACAGTCCCTCTGATCAAGAACAGCCCTGGGGACCGGGACTCAGCAAATAATCCAATTTGGACTTTTGAGTATATAGAGAAGAAATCCAGGTCAGGAAAAAAAATCGTGTCAAGAGTATCTTGCCTCTGCTAACCATCCTTTGCTACCAAAAACTGTAACCATGCCGAGTCCTAGGAAATCTCCATTACAAAGCACACACAAACACTGGCTGGATCAGGGCCGGTTATAACGTCAAAGTCTATGAGGCAATGTGTTCCTAGAGCCAAGATTCAAAACAGCATTTAACAAATACAATCAAATGAAAGGACTGACTCAAAAAGGGAGATAGAAAATAGAATTTAGGAAAACCAGGAAAGGTTATTTCAAAATGTAAAGCTGTAATACAGAAAATAGTAAATTGCAAATGTAGTAAACTCATTGAATTACACAGAAATCGTTTGACATAAAAGCCATCAGTTGGAATTGTACAAACTACTAGGCAAAACCTAGAATATGCGCAGTCTCAAGTGTGCATTAAATCAAAAAGGATTTGGACAGCAACCCTAGTTGACTGCAAAAGAATCTGGCTCACCCTCAAAATCAAGTGTTTAAACACAGTTTTCCTAAATAGAAATGAATAAGAACTGCAAAGTCAAAATTGTATGATCATTGCTCCAACAAATCACATTTTCATATTTTAAAATGTCACATAACCCAATCTCATTAGCACTAACCCACTACATGATTATTGATTCGTCCCTTCTAACCTAATGTCATCTGGAGATGTTAGAATAAACTACCTACATATTGAATAGTGAACCAATGTGAATGAATCTAATACTGAGTGCAAACGGAAAGGCCTTGAATTTTGTTGCATAAGGTTTCCTCTAGCAGGCTCTTCAAAAACAGTGTCATTCAGAAGTAAACAATCCACATCTTGCTGCAAGTAGCATAAAGTGAGAAATATAAACACAGAATGAACATCATGATACAGCATCCACTTTGAACCAGATGACGCTGAGGACTAACTGAGGCCTAGTAAGCCTAAGCCAGCAAAGGACACTTTAAAACAATGTAATGATTTAGTTTCAATCGCATGAGCTCCATGTCAGCATGCATGTATGAATCCAGATGCAGAACTACTAATATTAATGCCCATTTAAGTTTAATTGTACAAAAACTGCCTCTCTTTCAATACTGATGAAACTAATAGGCTCAATGTTGGCCTTGTGAAGTACCTATTGTACTACAGGCAGAGATTCCATGCACAGCACATTGAGTGCAGAGCAGTGCCTCAAGATAGGAACAGATTTCCCAAGTTCCACACAGCCTTGTGCTTAGTACATCAAACTTCTTCCTCTACTGGACATTTTTATAATGAAATTGAAATTCGATGTCAGAACGACAGGTCTACAATCAGACAACGACTTTCACCTTACTTTTCTGAATAAGACAGTCAATATGTCATTTAGCAATGGTTTCTAACATTATACCTGTATCCCCAGTCACCAAGGTAGAGGAGCTGCATCATTGTTCATAAAAAAACACAGTCTGCAGCTGAACATACGTTTAAACTGCATAAGGGAAGATTCTGTTGTCTTCCCAAAAGTGGTGAGAAATGCAGTATACGTTGGAGACCTCTTGCAAAATCATGAACTGTTGTGCAGTTTTCCAAAACAATGAAACTAGAAGAGGCCTCCCAATTAACACAGATTATGAAGATTCTGGGGGTGAACAAAACCTGCAAAACCTTTGGTGGATGCTACCAGAGCTGCAGAGGGTAGGGAAGGGAACGTAGACTAGACATTCCTAACAACCACTTTTAAAGTAAGAAATATACACAGCATCCCCTCAAAAAAGTATTTTGTATATCTCACAAAAATATTTGTATTCACAGGTAGGAGAAAGAGAAAATCAAGAAAAACAATCATTACCACAGCAAGACTGCTACTATGAAGGCATTACCACGCACAGGACTTTACCACGCAAGCCTTTACCACAAATATACCTTTACCACGCGTGCCTTTACAACGGATTGCATTGTAAAGGCATGAATAGTAAAGGCATTTGCGTGGTAAAGGTTTTAAAGGTAAGTATTTTGTTTTTTAATTTTGGGACGGCATGAATGGTAACAGTATATGTGTGGTAAAGGTTTTACATGTACGTATTAAGTGTTTTATATATACAAAGGTTGCAGGGATGTTATAGTTAGGCTCCCATTTTAGACATACAAATCTATAGAAATTGACCTCTTCACCTGGTTAGAATTATCTCAAGTAGCTATAACTCGCGCCCCCGCAATGCACAGTTTTTTCGTCAAACCTTCTCCTGCAAATATTACATTGATATTATCAATTATGTTATCAACGATGTAACGAGTGTCGTAATTTGTGTAGTAATCAGCAGTGCATGGCGAGGGCGCAAGTTATAGTTACCTTAGGGCACAAGTTATAGCTACTTGAGATAACTAACTATAACAGGTGAATTTCTATGGCTTTGTACATTTAAAAAGGGAGCCTACCTATAGTGTCCCTGTAACATTAGTTTTTTTCAGAGAAAATCTATGTATTTTTTTTACGTATAGTAATTTTCATTACTATACGTTAATCCAATCACCGCCACACACGGCGTTCGGCTGTGCTTGGCTGGGGTTGGCCACAGGGTCTGGCCTGTGGCCAGTCCCTGCAACCAACCCCTATACCTCCAGGCTGTGCACAGTCATTGGCGGTGCGCAGCTGGAGTTGTCTGCAGGGCCTGACCTGTGACCAGTCCCTGCGGCCAACCCCTATAACAACCCAAACCTGCATGGACTCCCCCTCCTCACACCGATATCGGCCCCGGGACCCCAGGGCCCAGCATAAATATTTAAAAAAATGTTGTCCCCTCCCAATGGCCCATCACAGTCCAGGGGATTCCATCCCATGGGGCCTGGCCTAAACATTAAATTTTTTGGAGGGGAGGAGGGGCCCTACCCAAGCCGATCTCACTCTGAGGACCCCATCCCATGGCAAAAACATTTAATATTTTTGGGTGAAGGGGGGCCGCGCAGCCCCCGCCCTCAGCCGAAATTGGCCCCGGGGACCCCATCCCCCAGGGCCGGGACATGTGACCTAGGTGCCCTCCAGCGCACCCAGTCTCAATGTTGGGGACCACAGGGGGAGCCTGAAGGCCCCCATGGTACCAGCTGGCTCCTCGCCTCCTGCGGGAGCCAGCATTGTGTCACAGAGAGGGAGCTGCTAAAGCAGTTCTCTCTCTGAGAGCTGTTTCCTCTGTGTGCCTGCCCGAATCTCCACTGGTAGGCAGACAGATGAAACCTCCGCTCCAATGAAGGGAGAGCTGTTTGACAGCTCTCCCTTCATCAGAGCAGAGTATTTGCTGTGGCTTGGCAGCAGCTGTAAAACCAAGCCCCTTCCCACCCCTCCATTACAAGTGAAAAAAGCCTTAGGGAGGAGGCAGTCGCCAGGGTTGTGGGGGGAGAGGATGTGCAGGGGGTGGTGTATGGCACCCCCTGTACTACAATAAACAATGCCCCGGGGAGGTAGCAGTCCCCAGGATGCGGGGAGCCGGGTGCCCCGCACTACAATAAACAATGCCCCCAGGACTTAGCCCACCTGGGGGCTTCAGAATGAGGAAGCGCGGGAGCCCATGCTTCGTGTTTTAAAAAAAAATAATAATAATCGGAGCCGCAGATCCACCACCACTCATGGCAAATATTAACAACTGCCACTAGGTAATATAAAGGGTTTAGGGTGTGTATGGGATTTAAAGTGGTATGGGTATTTTTAGGTTTTAGGGTGGGTGTGAGTTTTTGGATGGTAAGGGATTTTTAAGGTTTACAGTTGGCACTGGATTTAGGGTGTTAAGGGCATTTTTATGTTTTAGAGTGGGTATGGGGTTTTGGGTGATAAGGGATTTTAGGGTGGGTATGGGTTTTAGGGTGGTAAGGGTATTTTTAGGGTATAGCGAATTTTGGGTGGCAGGGTGATTTTTATATATATATATATATATATATATATATACATATATATATATATATATATATATAAGCATGCATGGTAAAGGCATATGCGTAGTACACATTTTTTATGTAAATGCATGAGTGGTTATGACGCATGCGTTGTTTTAAATGTGTTGTAAAGGCATGCAAAGTAATTGCATGATTGGTTCCATTATACAAACTTTCTGCAGCTATGTGTGTGCAGCATGTGATGCTGACCTTCTGCTTAAGATTGAGGTGCCCTCCCTTTCTGCAGGCTCAGCCTGCTCCCTGGTTTTAGCTTGACTTTTCTGTATCATTTTCAATGCTGTCATGCCCAGACCCAAACCCTTAACAACATCACCATTTCTATCAGTGAATTTATAATTCTACAGGACAACCTCCATTGGCTGTAGCCAGCTGATTGAATAATCTTCCAAACCCCTCCAGCTTACCTAAAAAATGGCCCTGCCTCCTTTTGAAACATACATGCAGATTCTTATTTGAGCCACCACATTACTCTGTCACAATCTGTGTTAGTGACAAAGGCAGTGTACCTCTGTCTTTTAGTTATTTTCATGAAGTACTCTTGAATGTTTTTTGTAAGCCACCAACTTTACTTCCCATGATACACATTGCCTTTAAGTTATTTTTTGGACACAAACCAATGAACCCTTTGAAGTACGGAAATCCCTTGGTGATGGAAGATGTCCTTTGTCACCATCACCACTTGTAGGCGTTGCCCTAACCACAACTCTTCCATGCCATAAATGTCTTGTGTTGAGTTTCCTTGTGTTTGTGCATCTCATCTCAAATGTCTTTATGAAGGTGATAATGAATCGGTTCATGGCTCTCCCTTATATCCTTATTCGTTCTCAGACTCCATGCCTCTATCGTGTTCCTAATGTTCAGATTTTCCTCTGTTAAGAAAACAGTACTGTGCTGTAATTCAGTGTTGGATGTTTTTTTTAAATTATCAAATATGGATTCTTAAAACTCTGATAGGAACAACACCAAATTATTTTTTAAGTGTTTATGTCTATAATAAAATATAAACAAATTAAAAATATAGTTAAAATAACTAATATGAATTGTAAATCTAAACAGCATTAGGACGCCCTACTGAGCTTTACAAATACATATAACACAGCAACTACAACCTAGAGTTTCACCAGTGCTTCATATTTAAGCACTGGATTGTGTCTTCATGATGTGGTGTGTGTGCAGTATGGGGATCACTTTACTGTGCTAAACATTTGGCCATGCTGTGACTGCAGTGAACCAAGTCCCCAAAATATTATAGTCATGCAAGATGACACCACACTAACCAGTGTCTGTTAGTGGTCCTGCAATCATACCAATGTTACTTTCTCCAGTCAGCGATTCAGGCATCAGAGATGATTCAATCAGCACTCCAGTGCATTAGGGGGCAGTTACGTGCATGGTCCTTCACTGGTTCTTTAATTGTGATTGCAATTTTTTGCTTAGTTTTGTCCCCGAGACCTTACCAGTACATCTTTAGCTCTTCAAAGCTATGTCAGGTTACACCATCTGTACTTGTTTTGTTTCTTGTGTGCTTTTTAAGATTTTTTGTCTGGTGGCTTCAGGCACAGAGAGAGGTTATTTGCTAAATACGTCATCATTGTTTACCACACACTCCTCTGCAAGAATTTCCAGTTCTGCATCAGAAAATGTTTGCCTTTCCATCGCCCTTCAGTGTAGTTTGGCTTTTAATTTTTTAATGGATTTCACTGGTTCAGTATACCTTCTGTCTCATCTCTCCAGGCCAGTAATGCATTGTGCTCCCTCCACAGGATATACTGCTTGACATGTCATCATTAGCTTCCAAAGGGATATTTGACATTCGCAACTGGAGATTTGCAAATACCCCATCATTACGAATCACAATTATAGAATAAAGAATATGAATCCTAACAAATGGGCAATTTGCAATTGGAAGGCTTCTTACATATATTATTACAATTCAGTAATTTTCACAAAAAACAAATCGCAATTTTATTTGTTTGTAAACCTGACCCTAAGTTCTAGGAAGTTTATTTTCTTATAAATGCAATATCCTTCTATAAAACTACTGGTTTGATACCATAACAGACAGTGAAGTAATTAGAAACAGTGAATAAGCAGACAACATTATATACATTCACAAAATAAGTTATTGACGTGTTCTCTTTTTAGGGCAGTGGATATCTTTATAGACAAGGAGATAATAAATTGGAATTCCATCTGACAGAGCTTAATATCTTTATTGTTTCTTCTAGGTTATCTTAAAACTTCGCAAAGAGCTACTAAACAGGTTACATCATGGTTATCAATTTTACTTACAACTAGTGTATGTCATCCTGTTTTACAAATGGCACTCCGGTGTAGCTCTAATTTTCATCTATTTTACAGGACTTCCAAAATACATTAGATTACATGGGCAAACCAAAGCCTAGATAGAAAAAGTATTGTCCTCAAAACTACGGCCCGCCAGGGTCCTGGATCCATCCTGCCAGGGTCCTGGATCCAGCTCGCCATGGTCCTGAACCCCCGGCCGCCAGATGAGCCTTTCCATCAGGGGCCTGGTCAGCGCGACTGGGCCCCATTAAAAAATTGTAGCCCTAAGGTAATGCTGGGAGGAGGTGACAGCCGGTCACTTCCTCCCAGCTCCCTCCGCGCGGGAGGGAAGAGACAAGCCTTTGCTTGTCTGGGGCCCGGTCAGCGCTGCAGCATATAGAGCGACTGGGCCTCATTAAAAAATTTTAGCCCCAAGGTAATACTGGGAGGAAGTGATGGCAGGTCACTTACTCACAGCTCCCTCCGCGCTGGAGGGAAGAGACAAGCCTTTGCTTGTCTGGGGCCCGGTCAGCGCTGCAGCATATAGAGCGACTGGGCCTCATTAAAAAATTGTAGCCCCAAGATAATGCTGGGAGGAAGTGACGGCAGGTCACTTCCTCACAGCTCCCTCCGCGCGGGAGGGAAGAGACAAGCCTTTGCTTGTCTGGGGCAAGGTCAGCGCTGCGGGATATAGTGCGACTGGGCCCCATTAAAAAATTGTAGCCCCAGGTAATGCTGGGAGGAAGTGACGGCCGGACACTTCCTCCCAGCTCCCTCCATGCGGGAGTGAAGGGACAAGCCTTTGCTTGTCTGGGGCACGGTCAGCGCTGCAGCATATAGCACGACTAGGCTCCATTAAAAAATTGCAGCCCCAAGGTAATGCTGGGAGGAAGTGACGGACGGTCACTTCCACCCAGTTCCCTCTGCGCGGGAGTGAAGAGACAAGCCGCGAGGACAGTAGAGCCACCCCGACTTCCATGTTCCACAGCCACCCTCCTGCAAAAAAAAAAAAAGGTAAGAAAAATTAGCTGTGTGTATATGCATGTATGTTAGTATGTATACCAGTGTGTATGTCTGTACCTGTATGTATGTGTTTGTATGTATGTCAGTATGTGTAAGTCTGTCTATGTGTATGTATGTATGTATGTGTATGTATGAGTATGTATGTCAGTATGTGTATGTATATGTCTGTTTGTCAATATTAATTGCATCCAGCAAAATCAATTGCCACAAATGTGTTCGCAATAATTGGGCATTATACAAATGTTGATATTTACTGTACTAAAATCCAGGTTCCTGTAGGTAGCTTTGACCTGCCCTAATTTAACAGGGTATTCAAACTTTATCGCACCTAATAATTACCAGACAAGATAACATTATGAAAAACAGAGATCCCCGGTCCCGACGATGGCTGCAAACCCCAGATGAGACCACAGGCTGAAAGATGTTGGCCTGTTAGATGCAGGAGAAATAATGGCTCTTCAGCATCCCTTAGTTTTTCACCATCTTGTTGCTTTCTCAAAAGTCTAAAGGTAGTTCCCACAAGAAAACCACCATGATTTTTTTGTTTTTATTTTGCGTTAACTGGATCCCATTCCCCACCCTCCATCCATAAGTGCTTCCTGTGAACGTAGGAAGCTTGTCCACTATTAGAGGCTTCTTTGACAAGTAAGCTAGGACAGTGATGAAGCATGAAACCTAGGGGGTGTGTGAGGTCCTTCTTTACAAATTATTGGAAATTATTTATAAACCTTGCTAAATGCTCTCAAGTGCCTTGGTCCTAGCCAGAATATATATAGGTCATATAGGGACACAAGGGCCTCCCAGAATTAGGGTATTTCCGAGGCACGGTTCGTACTTCCAGTTCCCAGGGGGATGATTATCAGCTCAGTCTTCTCGGCTCTAAACTGGAATTGCTATGGTCAATTTAATAGTATTAGCATAATTGGGCCACCTTTCACCTACACCTGTGATAAGTGCCTGCTAGTGAGAGAGCTTGTGTGTGTGTGTCTCTGCTAGTGAATGAGCTTGTGTGTGCGTGTCTGCTAGTGAATGAGCTTGTGTGTGTGACTGCTAGTGAGTGAGCTTGTGTGTGTGAGTGTGTGACTGCTAGTGAGTGAGCTTGTGTGTGTCTTCTAGTGAGTGAGCTTATGTGTGTGTGTGTGTGTGTGTGTGTGTGTGTGTGTGCCTGCTAGTGAGTGAGCTTGTGCATTACTGCTGAGCGCTGACCATTTGCGTTACTGCTGAGCGCTGACATTTTTTATTTTTGTTTAGTCATCATTGCTGGTATATTGTTTTTGTAGCTGTGTATTTATTGGTATTTTACTAATAGAAACTTTCATCTGCATTTGCAAAACTCCTTAAAAAAACTTAGCAATTTTTCATTGGCACTCGACGAAAGCAATGATGTTCGTGATTCTGCACAACTTCTAATCTTCATTCGTGGGACAAATGGTTATTTCGAAGTCACAGAGGAGCTTGCTGCACTGAAAAGCATCAAAGGAACAACAACAGGAGAGGATATCTATGAAAAAGTTTGCCAAACCGTGAATGATTTGGAGCTGGACTGGGCTAAACTAGCCAGTGTGACAACTGATGGTGCTCCTAGCATGGTGGGGTCTATGACATGAGAGGTTGCACGCATTAAGAAAGAGATGGACAAACACAACCATTCACATCCAATAGCCATACACTGCCTCATCCACCAACAAGCAATGTGTTGTAAATCACTGAAGTTGGACTCTGTCATGAAAATTGTGGTATCTTGTGTTAACTTCATTACAGCTCATGCACTAAACCACAGACAGTTTCAGGAATTTTTGTCTGAGCTAAATGTTGCCTATGAAGATATTCTGTACCACACAGAAGTCCGGTGGCTGAGTCGAGGGAGAGTTTTTAAATGTTTTTATGACTTACTTCCACAAGTTTCTGATGTTGTACTTTAAAAAAACAAAGAAGTAACAGAGCTCAAAGATGCAAAATGGAAATGGCACCTTGCCTTGTTGACAGATATAATAGAGCTACTCAACAGTTTCAATATTCAACTTCAAGGAAAGGGGAAGCTCATCTGTGATATGCATTCACATGTGAAAGCATTTCAAGTAAAATTAGACCTCCTCATTAAACAAGTGAAGGAGGAAAACTTCTGCCATCTCCTCACCACTCAAAACCTGTTGGCGGAAAAACCAGCAGTTGCATTCCCAAACACAACATGTGTGGATTTACTAGAAATGTTGCAAAAGGAGTTTCAAATTTGATTTAAAGAGCTTCATCTCAATGAACAGGACATACAGCTTTTCCAGAACGCATTTTCTGTTGACATTGAAGTTGCTGATCCGATTTACCAAATGGAATTGGCTGAACTACAGAATTGTGACTCTCTGAAAGAAGCATTCAAATCAAGCAGCCTTACTCATTTCTATGCATCTCTCCCCTCTGAAACATATCTTAATCTCAGGAACCATGCACTAAAAATTGCAACCATCTTTGGCAGCACCTATATCTGTGAACATACTTTTTCCCGAATGAAATAGCTGAAATCTCCAACCAGCTCCAGACTAACTGATGAACACTTGCATCACTTGCTACGACTAGCAGTGACAAATATGGAACCGGATATTGACCTTCTCATTGGCCAAAAGCAGGCCCATACTTCCCATTGAAATAAGTTTATGTTGATTAAAATCGTTCTTCATTTCAAATATTGCATTGTTTCTCCTGCTTTTTGTGTACTACAAATAAAATATGTGCAGTGTGCATAGGAATGTGTTAATATTTTTTTCAAACTATAGTGCGGCCCCCAACAGTGTCTGAGGTACAGTGAATTGGCCCCCTGTTTAAAAAGTGTGAGTACCCCTGTAATAAGGGAAGGGCAGAAGTTAAATGTATTGTCACTTGGTGCTGCAAACCTTTAGTAGCTAATAATACCTCAATTACATTATGTAAAATGTAAAAATCCCATCCTCTTTTCGGTAACAGTCTGAAAGGGGCAGAACTTAAAAAGCTAAAAGTCAGTTCATGTTTAGCATGTCTGGGTTATCCTCTGACTTAAAACCTTGATGTCCTGTCATGGGTCTTCTTCGGACAGTCAATATCTGTACAGAGATTCTTTTAATCATCTCAAGTTTGTCTTTATTATATATGCATAATATAATTGGAGAGGAACATGATAACTATAGTAATAAATTAGTGCCAGCAGCTTTCCTATGAAATTTTGTGACAAAATAGCCTGGTATGCAGACTTCCATTAATATAATTGTTGGAAATGGCCCTTTTTTGCAAGTTTTTCCCAAAACGTTTTGCCTCCGACCTCCTATTTTTGACTGTGTGCTGCATTTAGTTTTTGCCGGCTTTAGGACTCTGGCCACTTTACCACTGCTGACCAGTGCAAACATTCAAGTGCTCTCTGTCTAAAATGTATTGGTGATTAGTTTCTCCATGACTGGCATTTTTGATTTACTAATAAGTCCCTAGTAAAGTGCAATATGGGTGCCCAGGGCCTGTAAATCAAATGCTGCCAGTGGGCCTGCAGCACTGATTGAGCCACCCACATGGATATCCCTGTGAACATGTCTCCCACCTGCCACCGCAGTGTCTGTGTGTGCAGTTTTAAACTATCATTTCAACCTGGCAAGTGCATCCACTTGCCAGGCTCAAACCTTCCCTTTTACTACATGTACGTCACCCCTAAGGTAGGCTCAAGGCAGTCCCATGGGCAGGGTGCAGTGTATTTGAAAGGTAGGACATATACTGGTGTGTTTTACATATCCTGATAGAGAAATACTGCTTAATTAGTTTTTCACTATTGCAAGAACTATCTCTCCCATAGAGTAACATGGGGATTGCCTTCAAATATCTTTTAAGTGCAATTGCCTGTTGGGAGAAGATAGAGATGTGGAGTTTGGGGTCTCTGTACTCAAAATGTAAAAATAAATATTTTGGTGAAGGTGGTTTTTAAATTGCAAGTTTGAAAATGGCACTTCTAGAAAGTGGGAATTTTCTTTCTTAACCATTCTGTGCCTCTGTCTGTCTGTGGAATACACGTCTGGGCAGTTGGGCTGTTTGTGAATTCACTCTAGACAGTCACACAAAGGAAGCTGAGGTGTCCCCTGCATATGCTGATTGGTCTTCCTGGGCTAGAGTGGTGGGCGGAGCTGACACTTACACCTGAATAGGGTTATGCCTGTCCTAACACAAAGCAGTCTCCAGCCCCCTGGAGTGTGTTTGGGGCCAGGGCAGGAAGGGCAAGGTCTTCTGCACTACAAAGAATTTTCTTTGAAGTTTGCCTATTTCAAAGACAGAAATGGGTATAAGTATCAGAACTCTGACCCCCTCCCCACCCCCCAAAGTTAGAATCCTTCTAGACTGAGGACATTCTGCCAGGAAGAAGAGCTGGATGGTGTAGGAAGGTCTGATACTCTGCCTGTTGCTTTGCTGTGCTGACCTGCTGCTCGCTGCTTCTGTCCTGGGAGTGAAAGGACTGGACTTTGCTCTCTACATCCTACTTCCAAAGGTTCTTCAAGGGCTCGGACTGAGCATGCGTCCTGATAAGAAGTCTCAGGGACATCAAAGACTTCATCTGCCACCACCTGGGCTCCCTTGCAGAGAGTCCTGACTTGCTATGGTGCCAAATCCAGTCACTGGGCCCTTGGGAGTGAGTTCTGGTTCAACCAAGAAGAAACCAAGCACATCAACTCCAGAGTGACCTTGGAATTGGCGCTGCTGTCCGACTCTGCACCTCTGTCTGCACTGGAGGCATGGTCCCCACTGAGTGCAACGACCGCGATCGATGCCGCAGGTCTGCCGCTGCACCTCTGTAGTCCCAACACAGCGTGAGTCCAGAGCGTTGTTACCGGATGTCTATGGCATCCGGCTCTGACTCTGCCACAGCACCTTTAGCCCTGTGGTGTGATCGTGACATTGCGAAGTCTTGACCTGCTGGATTCATCAACCCTGCAGTGTCATAAGGAGCCAATGCCTCACCATCAGCGCTGCATCACCTCCCCTGTAATTGTAAGGTACGGACGTCTCACCTCCCGTGCCTATCAGTAAGGAACTGACACCTCACCTCCTCTGTGGCAGTAGGGACACCACATCGGTTTCAGCGACACCTTACCTCTCAAACTCCGAGCTAGGTCTTTGCTTCTTCCTCATCTTCCAAGGTACTGTACCTAGGGGTCCGTGCGACTCTGTGATCAGCCCGCACTCCCTCAAGAGTGGCGTCGTATTGTTGGAAATGGCTCCGTCAAGTCACCGTTATAGCCCCAGTTGTAGCTACTGTGTTTCTAAGCGCTACACTAAAATGTAACCTTTAAAACTTTGTATCACTACTTGTGTATGTTGGATTTTTGTCGTTTTGGTCTTGTTTTACTCATATAAATATTGACTATTTTTCTAAACCGGCGTGGAGTACTTTTGTGGTAGTTTTACTGTGTTACTGTGTGAATGTGTGTACAAATACTTTGCACATTGCCTCTGAGATAAGCCAGACTGCTCGTGCCATGCTACCATAGGGGTGAGCAGAGGTTATCTTAGCTGTGTGACTCCCTTACCCTGACTAAAGTGAGGGTCCCTACTTGGACAGGGTGCAAACTACAAACCCCATTTCTAACAATCATCATAATAAAGAGAAACTCCATCCTCATTTGACGCAAAGTATACTACGGGGTCATGAAGTCATTATTAAGCAATTTAAAGGCACCTCTTATGGAAGTACAAGACATATAACTAAGCGATAACAAGACATGACTTGTCTACACATCATATTTGGATTGTGAAGCTCCTGTTTACTCATGAGAGTCCATTGGGAGCTTGCTTGTGCCTGAGCGGAAAATGAGCCAATAGCAGTTCAATGGTGCTGTAAATAAAATTTGGCATTCAAGAAGAAATAATTAGTCTACAAAATTAAACTACTTATACTAACAAAATTTCACGGGGTAAGTGATACAATGCTGACAACCCTACTATGAAATCTAACACTAAAAGTAGGCATAACATTTCTAGTGCTGTGCAGACAGGTTTGGCATTCTCCCTGATTATGTAGTGCACCGGGGAAAATAACCTGCCATCCCCCAGGAAATCTATTCAGTCGTACATCAACTGAGCTCCTTCAGTTATCTTTGCATGTATGTAGTGGGTTGAGCTGCATGGGAGTAGTGTGATTAATGTTGTATGTTATCTGCTAGTATGTAAACACACTGTGTAGATGAAGTACTCGGTGAGCACAAGAGTATTTCAGCACAAGAAGGAGAATCCCCTCTGTGACACTTTTGTGGACTTGACAGCCTTTATTTAGTTTCCCTTTGCAAGGCACTGCAGATATCCCAGAAAGGTTTCAATAATCCAAATTTCCACTATCACAGACCATGTCCCTGCCATTGAATAAAAAAGTAGCACAATCAGTTTAACTTCCTATGCACCCCTGTCCACAGATCTGCCAAACAAAGAGGCTACCTTTGAATGGGATGTCCAGACTGAACCTTCTGGAATATATACCTCTAATATCATCTGTGGCCTCCACCCTGCCTTAAAATGAGAATTATTTGGAAACAGAAGAGATTCAACTCAAGAAGTCTGTTCTTTCTCTTCAGGACCGTTCATGCCTTCTGCCACTTGGTGTCTGCTCTTCTCATACCGGGAGAAAGAAATGTTCTTAACACCAGCATGGTGTTTGATGGGCCTTGGCTTCTCTGTCCTGGGCCTCCAGGACGAGTTGGTTGTATATTTCTGGACCACAGTACAAATACTGCAGTATCGGCTGGGAGAGACATCTGACCAGTAACAGCAATTATGAAGTTGCTATTTTACCCAATATGCTTTGGTCCAGTTCTACGTTTTAAGAAACATCTAGCTAAAATGTACGTCTTAAGATATTGTAGTAGTACTGTTATAGAGAAGAGAGCAGCTAAATAACCATGAGAGCAGAAAAACAAACCAGCTGCATGGAGTTGCATGGACATCGACTAAGGAATTAAGTCTTATTGTTATATGCACACAAGATATTTCCTGCACTTGAGGCTTGTATCTAAGCTTGGATCATCAAATGATCACCGCCAGTTGTAAGTTTGCACTGCTTCTCCATCCCAAATGCATTACTGGGAGCATGTGTGCCTGTTTCAAGTCCAATATGGACACATGTTTTTCCATTTATCCCTAATTCCTTGTAATGCATCCAGTTGGCTGACACTCAGCCCTACAGTTCTAGCAATATTGAAGTGTAAAGGTGTTGTGGGCCCTCTCCCCACATCCCAGGATTCTCAGATGACAGTGGTGGCCTGCCTGATGATGCCAGAATATGTTTTTGGTTGGGGTGCACTGAAGAGACAACCTACTTAACGTTTCATGTGTTGTGCATTTTACTGGTGTATCTAAAGATTTAAGAAGGTTTCATTGAGACCCAAAATAATACTATCTGTGTTGTGTTGGGCTTTTGATTCAACAAGCACCTTTTTTTTGTAACTGCTATGTCCTGGGGTTTGATTCTACCAGTTCTCACCTTGGACCACAGCCTTGCAAGGGATTTATTTATTTGGGTGTCTGCTGAATTGATTTTAGAGCTTTACTTATGATCACGTTCTGATTACCATGAATCAGCGCATTCAAAAAGGGATTAAACAATGCATTTTTTACTTCAGCAGAGGACGTTTGATCCCAGAGTGTACGTCTTTCTGTCCCCTTAGAACTTGGTTCATTTCACTCCCTGCACCTTCGTTGTCAACTGATCTGAGTGGACTTTGATCCACATACTTGAGGTGATGCTGCCTGTGTAGATGCTGCAGGATTTACCCTGGACCTGCCAATTAGCGAGTCAGAGTTGGCTCCATCAGCTACTCCATTTTTTATATTTTTCAAGCTTTATAACCCTCTTCTATAATCCAAGAATGAACTGTCATATTTTCTCAGCAATTTAGGTTGGCCAGAATCCTTTCTTTAAGGTACTGCCAGATCTTCGGGTTCTACTTAAATTGTTTACATCTCTCTTCAAACATACAAACATTAATTATCTCCAAGGACTTGATGCTGCACTCAATCAATCTTCTGAAATGGGCAGTTTGCGTCTGCTTGAAAAGGACACGTGCCTTGTATAGATGTTGTCCTCTCCAGCTCTGTTTCTCCATCACCATTCAATAGCCTCCTCCTTTGCATAGTTCTAATATGTGCACAATATTATTGAGCAGTTGGACAGAAATCCTCTCAGGTGCTTTGTAAAAACTGGGCTCTTCACAGGGAAGTTGAAAGTATTTAACAGAACTTCTCTGATTCTGAACCTAGAATCTGTGAAGAAGATACTATATTGTGCTCACATGTGGAGCTCCCAAGGGACAACTAACTTTGCGCCTGCATGTGTCGGGTAGTTTCCACAGCATCTGGGTATCTTTATTATGGCTTCTTGTGATCATACCCTTATTGGTAAAGAGTCTGACAAACTGGTAAAGCAAAATCTCTGCTTTGGAAACAGCAGACTGGAATGCTATCTTAGAGTTTTCCTTTTTCCCCTTAATCAAGGTGCTACTAGTTGCTTTTCAAATTCCAATGCAAAGCTACCTAAGGAGATTGCAAGGATATTGCAAAACAAGCGTGTGGAAACACCCAGAGCTATTTCACACTTAACCCCAAGGTATTTCTTATCTTCTTTGAAGCATTTTGCAGTGCTATAGTACCTTCTGCACCCTAGGCCCCAGTGGATGTGCACTCTACACACACACACACACACACACACACACCCACCTACCATGTCTTACCTCATCCAGTATCGCAGGGGATACAGCTTTGCCCCTCTCCCGCCCCACTTGCTTTAGATCCATCTGGCTCCGAACTTTGGAAGGGCAGATCAAGCAACGTACAAAGGTGCACAGGAGACAACAAATGTGGACCCAGATGGACAGACAACACATTAATCACATCTGGGGCAAGTAGAACAATCAGGATGTGGAGGAGTGACTCAAACTGTGATCAGAGTCCAAATCTGCGACAGTAGAAACGTGGACAGAATAAGGAAAATGGAGACAAAAACCATAACTGCTAAATACCACATACAGTCTTTGCACGTGCCTAAACAATTTCAGTATTTAGTGCAAGAACTAATTTTGCACATATCCAGAAAATACAGAAATGGACAGCAAAACAGCAGCAAAATGAGAAAGCAACAGAGACTACATGTCCATAAACCAGCCCAAAACAGGTTGGAGACCCTTGCAGCTTCAACAACCAGAGCAAGAAATGGAAATACATTTTAAGTAGAAGCTGCCACACCAGGCAACGCAAAATTAAAGTAAAAAAAGAGTAGCTTGTACTGGAGAGGCGAAGGAGGGGGTCCTGTCTTTTCTGAGAGACTCCTGACCAAAACAGTTAATGAATTTCACATAAATCCAGTGGTCTTTGGACTATTATGAGGGGGTGCTGTTTTAGTGAGTAGACCAAATGAATGGCAAGGGGGTGGTGAACATGGATATGTCACGCGATTTTAAAATATTAGTTTTAATTATTCAGGATGGGGAGGCTGACCACCTATTTTTGTTACTTGAGGCATTAGGAATAAAAACATTAAAAGACCATTATGATGGACTGCAGCAATTAATTTGTACAATGGTTTATGCTGTTTCTGCTATCCTCGATTTCAAGGAAACATGTTGAGAGGTAAAATTATCTTAAGTGCTGTGAAAGATACAGGCCTAGCGCTCTAGAGAGAATGCTTTTTTAAAGAGGCTAGCACCATCAAAGCTCATCCTGAAGGCCTTGGAGGAGAAAACCCTATTCAATTACAGACATCTCAGGAATGACTAGACTCCCAGAAGACCTTGAGTCAGCTCGAATAGTACAGACTGGCAATAGGAAATCATACAAAACACAGCGAACTCAGAAACTGTTGCATATAGCACCTTAAGTCTGCATGCCACAAACATCCACTTACTATGAGAATCACATTGCTGTTGTCACACAGTAATGTAATTAGCTGGGTTATGGAAATATATTATATAGTAACTGCATTCATACAGTGCTTCGAACCCCTGATAAGAGTCGTAAACCCAATGACAAAAGGACAGCATGCTGCACTTTGGAGAGTGCTTAGGTGGAAATGTGCTGCACTGCAGTGAGGCATATATTGGAAGCATTTCGGTGGAAGCATTTCGATGGAGGGGAGTTCTTACCCTGATTTGTGTCACAGCATTTAGATGTGTAGTAGACAGAAGACAAGTGAAGGGAAGAACACTTATCTTTTACATCATATTTTCTGGTTCTCAACCTTTTGACTCCTGAGGACCCCCACTGAATCATTACTGGAAGCTGTGGACCCCCAAGCAATTTGTATGATTTACATTTCAAACATTAAAGCAGCAATTTGCAAAAAATACACAAAGTACACACCAAACAAATACTCGAATTACTAAAGATATAATTATTTTATATCGAAAAAATATGCAAAAATTGAACATTTTTAATGGGAAGGTTTTCTGTTTGGTTTTATATAGGAAAGTTGAATCCTCAGGTCAGATTCTACATTTCCCAAGCGATTTCTGTTTTTATTTTTAAGGTACATAAGATCTGAGAAAGCTTTTTCACAAACATATGTGGTGGGGAAAGGAAGTAAAACCATAAGGGCCTCTTCGTCACATGTAATTAATTTGTTTTATAGCACCTCTCAAACCAGGTAAGGTGCCGGGACACTTTAAAGGGGACTACAAGGTATAGGATCCACGTCATCCACACTGGTAGGCATTTTCTAACAGTGCTTGGTCAGCAGAAGAAACTCAGGATTCAGAACACAACATAGTGGTTAGCATTGACTTAAATAATAAGAAGGTATTTCTATGCAAGCAATCCTTTTTTTTAGCAGCCTAAGGAAAATGAAAGACTGGGGAAAAAATACAACTTTCTAATTTGTACCATGCAGTTTGCATGCAGCTCTTTAATGGCAGTTCATAGCACACTGTGCTAGATCATGATTGTAACATATGAACTGCACAGTAGACAAAAGCAGTAACCCACTGTGCTATGCATATAAAGTACTGTCTTCACTGTCATCTACGCTAACTTTGAGTCAAAACCGCCACTAGACGAAATGCCCATCTCTCGCAGGCAGGTACATTAATCACTAGAGTTATCTTGACCCTCTTATTTTTGCCCCAAACTGTATACAAGAAACTTTGCAGTGCTTTTAAAACTGCTGCACATAGGACGTAATAAATATAAAAACATGCATGTGTGTGTCAGAGGCCCCAGCTGGAGAAGTACCATCCTCCCGACTCAGGCCTGCGGACCCCTTGGGAATAAATGACAGACCCATGAGGGTCTGCAGACTACAGGTTGGGAACCTCTGGCCTAGGTTGTGAAAGTGGGCGTGTATACGTGATACAAGCTTTATTGCCATGAGCGATAAGTGGTGAAGTCCACTTCTTGTGTCTTTGTGATCAAGTAGTAGTTGGTCTTATGAGTGAGGTGCAAGAAACTGTAGTGAAAAATAGCTGTAAACATGGACTTGCCTGCCTTCCTAGGAAGGGTAAGGTTAGGGTTTTGGGTTGGTTAGAGCTGCAGGGGAGCAACTCACAAAAATGTACTGGATTACAGGCAGGCATAGTAAAGTAAATGAGCTGAACAGTTTTCTATGCACTGAGAGAAGCAACACAGAGGCATACCTTGGGTACAGGCAGCCATGCCACAATAACTATGAAGGGCTCACTCAAGAGTGAAAGAGAAACAATAAATGGGTGTGCAATGGATACATGCTGTTCTGGCAACTGATCTGAAGACTCTACTTAAGAGCAGCAGAGGACCCTCAGACAATACACTGGATACAGGCAGTCTTAGCAGGTGATCAACAGCTTCCACAAAGAGACTAGGGAGAATAGTCTACAGGCATACACAAAAGAAATCCAGCAATGGCAGGTGCTATTTTAAGACCACCCAGAGGTTAACAGAGGGACACCTCTAAATACAGGCAGTCTTGGGACATTATCTAAAGAGTTCACCAAGTAGCGACAGGGGAGGACCGAAAGGTGGGTACTGGATACAGTAAATCATGACAGATGATCGACATACATCATCTGTAAGCTACAGGGGAGCACTGGACAGTTGTAGCAATGGCAAATTATCTAAAGATTCAACCCAGGAGTGACTGAAAACGTTTATGTATATGTTTTTCCTGTGATAATTTGGAGTGACAAAGCAGCAACCGCGCATATACTAAGAACCCCAAGGTCTCAATCAGTGAAAAAGAGCAGAAAATAAAGTTAGGTAACATGTAAAGACAGAGGCAAACAAATGTAAAAAAACAAACCTGGAAGTTATGGCTTTATAGGCTATATTCAGCCCTTTATAATTGGCAACTAACACTGACAGGAAGAATTCAGTGTTCAACTACTGAGTACGTGTTTTACATAATATACCCAAGAATGAAAATGAACAAACAATAGGTTCGCCCTCGATACTGCCTGCTCTTGTGAATTCCCTTGAGCATCCATGCAGGAGCCACAGAGGAGCAATCCAAAACCATGCACTGGATAACACAGTAAGTGTTCTATGATAAATGCCCTATATAGTTCACCAGGGGGTGACACAAGAGTAAGCCACCAGAATGTAATGTATAGCTACAGCTATGATAAATACTCAGTAGAGACCACTCAGGAGTGACAGAAGAACAACCCACAGATATACACTGGATAAAAGCAACCTGTGTATTGTCTGTGAGATTACTATAATCCTAGCAGAGAACTATGCCACAGTTAGTATCCAAGTAAGCAAAGGTCTTTGCTTCCATGCCAACAAGACGCTGCCATAGTTATTACCACTAATGATATACATCCACATTTTTGCTCAATTAAATTTCAAGGGAACAGGATAGAAAGCAATCTTGTACAATGATAACCCTTCTGGTCAGATAAGTGATGGACCAGATGACTCAAAAGAAGAAGAAAGTAGTGTCCTAAAGAAATGAAAAGCAAGCCGTTTGGGGGTAGACCAGGGCAGTAAAGCAGCTCAAAATCTTAAATATTATCAGCTGTCTAAGATGATTCACACTTTTAGGGGATCATCCAGCAAAAAGTTACATTGCACTGCACCTATGACAGCACTTGTATTTTACTGTCCAATCTAATTTGTCATCAAACTGCTGAATTACAGGCCGAGCGAGTACTTCATCCTTGGTGACTTGAATTAAAAGTAACAATAATGTATTGGAAATATGGGTTTTAGTGGCGTGACTGAGGTGTAAGATTCTGATGGTAGGTTGCCAGATCTGCTGAGGTTTAGGAGGGACTAGGATTGTGATGGGAAGTTTGCATGAATAAGTTGACTTTCTAACTCCCTGTTCATGAACAAAATCATAAAAAGACCTCTGGATGGGTCACATCCTCCACAAGCCTGCATTAAACGCCACCAGGCAAGCCCTGAACTGGAACCCTTAAGGAAAAAGGAAAAGAGGAAGGCCAAGTAACACTTGGCTTCCAGGCCTTGAGGCTGACTGCAAGGAGATAGGTTACACCTGGAGTCAGATAGAAAGAAAAGACGAGGACAAAGATTGCTGGAGAGTCCTGTTGATGGCCTATATCCCAGGAGGGACAACAGGTGTGATTATGTAAGGATTGTGATGGCATTTTCAAGTGTCTTTTGGGGCTGTAGAATCATTTGAGCAGGACATGAAATGCATTCTATGGTGTTAGATTATAGACATGCAGGTTGTCTACTTTTCATCATTGGCAAGTTCTGTCATTAAAGTCATCAACTATGTGTGTGACTACACCTGATGGGTAAATGGCACACTGTGTAACAAGGTGTACAGTACAATGTGTGTTGATCCGGAGCTTTTATTAATATAGCATATCCAACAAAAATGAATGGTTCTGTGATCTGGTGAAGATTTCACTATCAGACTTGGATTTCATGTTTTGCCACCAAGTGCCCACATGCATGCCATGCATGGTTCATCCACCTGTCAATGTTGGAGATTATGTACTCAAGGCATAACTTTTTTCATGATTTGAATTATGGGATATTTGCTGCTGGTAACAAATTGATGCACACTACACAAGCGTACAGGGGTAAATGTGCTATGTACTACAGCTTTTGGGCAGTAGAACTGACAGTGTGTACTCACATTCTCGGTCTGTACTACATGTGTACGACAAGTAAGTGGGATAAAAAATTTCTGTAAGTACTCAGAAGCTGGGTTCTATCAGGGTGCTGTGTACCCATGATGTGCGGTTCCTCAATGTTTTTCAGGATCAATGTAGTGTGTGAGTCTCAATTTTTCATAGCATGATAAGGAATTTTAAACTGTGCTTCACCTTGTGGCTCTTGAATACTTGAACTCAGAGATTTAGGGTACAATTAGGATGTGCATGTGGTCAATAACAAAAACCACACTTGGGTAGCTGCCTATAGTGTATCTGTAGGTACATGCATTACCTTTCTGTAGTTTTCTCAAGACTATGATGTGCTGATAAATATATATGTGTGCATTTGTGACCTGTGTCAGAATTTGTAAAAATGTGGTTTATGAAAAGTCATGTATCATGTCGGAACTGTTTTAAAAATGCGACCTGTCAAAGGAATATAGTACTGAATTATTTACCAAACGGTGGTAGGTTGTTAAGGGTGTTAATAATGGAATCTCGCTATTCTTTATTTATCACCATGATGGGATTGATGACAGCTATGTTAAGCAGGCAAATGGTGTGGATCTGGACATCATATTGTGTTGACTAACTTTGGTCCTGCGAACTCTAGGCTGACTCGTCTGACACAGTGCTACTAACCTCTCTAGCTGTGAGGCCTGCTCTTTCCCTGATGCCTGGCATGTTGAAGTAGGTTTACCTTCCTGTACAGCACATATAATGAAGTATATTATTTGTTCGCAGCCCTCAGCATAGATTCTATTATTAACTGGAAAATTTCAAAAAATGAACCACAAATTGACAACACCTTACATACAGGGAGTGCAGAATTATTAGGCAAATGAGTATTTTGACCACATCATCCTCTTTATGCATGTTGTCTTACTCCAAGCTGTATAGGCTCGAAAGCCTACTACCAATTAAGCATATTAGGTGATGTGCATCTCTGTAATGAGAAGGGGTGTGGTCTAATGACATCAACACCCTATATCAGGTGTGCATAATTATTAGGCAACTTCCTTTCCTTTGGCAAAATGGGTCAAAAGAAGGACTTGACAGGCTCAGAAAAGTCAAAAATAGTGAGATATCTTGCAGAGGGATGCAGCACTCTTAAAATTGCAAAGCCTCTGAAGCGTGATCATCGAACAATCAAGCGTTTCATTCAAAATAGTCAACAGGGTCGCAAGAAGCGTGTGGAAAAACCAAGGCGCAAAATAACTGCCCATGAACTGAGAAAAGTCAAGCGTGCAGCTGCCACGATGCCACTTGCCACCAGTTTGGCCATATTTCAGACCTGCAACATCACTGGAGTGCCCAAAAGCACAAGGTGTGCAATACTCAGAGACATGGCCAAGGTAAGAAAGGCTGAAAGACGACCACCACTGAACAAGACACACAAGCTGAAACGTCAAGACTGGGCCAAGAAATATCTCAAGACTGATTTTTCTAAGGTTTTATGGACTGATGAAATGAGAGTGAGTCTTGATGGGCCAGATGGATGGGCCCGTGGCTGGATTGGTAAAGGGCAGAGAGCTCCAGTCCGACTCAGACGCCAGCAAGGTGGAGGTGGAGTACTGGTTTGGGCTGGTATCATCAAAGATGAGCTTGTGGGGCCTTTTCGGGTTGAGGATGGAGTCAAGCTCAACTCCCAGTCCTACTGCCAGTTCCTGGAAGACACCTTCTTCAAGCAGTGGTACAGGAAGAAGTCTGCATCCTTCAAGAAAAACATGATTTTCATGCAGGACAATAATCCATCACACGCGTCCAAGTACTCCACAGCGTGGCTGGCAAGAAAGGGTATAAAAGAAGGAAATCTAATGACATGGCCTCCTTGTTCACCTGATCTGAACCCCATTGAGAACCTGTGGTCCATCATCAAATGTGAGATTTACAAGGAGGGAAAACAGTACACCTCTCTGAACAGTGTCTGGGAGGCTGTGGTTGCTGCTGCACGCAATGTTGATGGTGAACAGATCAAAACACTGACAGAATCCATGGATGGCAGGCTTTTGAGTGTCCTTGCAAAGAAAGGTGGCTATATTGGTCACTGATTTGTTTTTGTTTTGTTTTTGAATGTCAGAAATGTATATTTGTGAATGTTGAGATGTTATATTGGTTTCACTGGTAATAATAAATAATTGAAATGGGTATATATTTTTTTTTGTTGAGTTGCCTAATAATTATGCACAGTAATAGTCACCTGCACACACAGATATCCCCCTAACATAGCTAAAACTAAAAACAAACTAAAAACTACTTCCAAAAATATTCAGCTTTGATATTAATGAGTTTTTTGGGTTCATTGAGAACATGGTTGTTGTTCAATAATAAAATTAATCCTCAAAAATACAACTTGCCTAATAATTCTGCACTCCCTGTATATTCCTAACATGGGGCACCCACCACCACAGATTAACACACATAAACAAGCTACTCAGGGAGAAAGAGAAGGCAGATGTATCAGCCCTTAAAACCAAATGAGCAATAGGCCTTGAACTGGAGCTGACTAATGGTGAGTAGTTGCTGTTTCTCTGCAATGTCACCAAGGTGTCAAGGAGTGCATGCTTCAAGTTGTTGCTATTCAATTTGCATATCTCACTCCTGCCAAACTGCTCCTTATATTCCCCAAAGTATTACACGGTACCACACAGGTGCCCCATATGTGAAGTCGACGAAGCCGACTCCTACCACAAGATTTGGCCTTGTACAGTGATCCAGAATTTCTGATGTGCGAACAAGTGACCAACAAGCAACAGACTCAAACACCGAAAACCTGCTTCCTGGGATTCATGACTAAGCCAAAAACTGACACAACCTATAGCAAATGTATTGATTTAGCAAATGTGTTCTTGAAAAGAGCCATTGTCGATCAAACGGAAATTCCCAGCTTTCCCTTGGACCAAAGTATGAAAAGCAGGGGTGGGCACAGGCAGAGAGGATGATGTGAACAGGCGCATGAGATACAAGGCTGGGAGCACAGATGCTGTCATCGGTGGGACTCTCTCCTGTTGACATTAGATCCTAGGTCAAATGCTGTAACGCCATAAAAATAACCAAGATGGGATCTTGTAGCATTACACACTGCATGACAGTATACATTGTTATTCGCTTAGCTTAGCTTATAAACCATGCACAGAAATGTATTGTTCTGCTGACCTGACTACTGTGGCACAACGACAGCTCCCTTAAATAACTGCACTTGTATTCTTCCAAGCCCAGATATTTTTTTCGATTTTAAAACTGTCTGATTTCCTGACCGCTGTCCTATGTTGTATGAATATCTCGTCATGTAATGAGCGCTGAAAAGTGAACAGTAATACCGGTGGTTACCTTGATGTGTATGAATGAACCCAATAAGGAACTCATTTGAAAAAAGGGTTTTTTGACCGCAGAGACAGCATAAAAGAGACTGCGACTAAAAACATCGACATTTTAATAATAAGTCATCAGAATCGAAGATAAAACAGCATATTTATTGAAGCACACAGAAACTTGCTGCAGCAACCTGCGTGTTCTAATAGGCAATTCACATTACTACATCAGCATTACGTCAGTAGAAGGACAAGTGGTAATTAAGGGCCCAGACCTGCTTTTCTCATATGTGTATTTGTGTTCAATCTGGGCGACTTTCAGGGCTTAAAACGGATGACAAGTAATGTCTTATTTATTCATAAACTTGGCCCCACAGGCTGTATTGTTCTGTGACCAACATTTCTTAACAGTTTCACTTGTTCTTGATCATTCATAATATTTTTCTTGGAGGCTGCTGTAGTCATTTATTGTTTCTGTGTGTGCTCCCTACAGGCCTTCTACTTGTCCCTGCCTAATCGCTGTTTTCAGAATAGAATGATGTCTCTCCCAGAAAAAATAGAAGCCCCAGTGCTGCACGTAAATTCTTATCTTTTAAGAAAGGAGAGAGTGGAGTAGGGTCACATTATCCACAGACTAATTAATTGCTCATCACAATACTAGTAATCATTTTTTATCAAATACACATAAGATGCATAGTTAGTAGCTCTTCAATCAAAGAGCAAAATTGTGCTGATTCTTAGCGCTAACAACCCCTTACTGGCATTTCACCAAATTAAGATGCAAATTTGGGTCATACTTAGTTATCCATGCATTTATAAGTCAGTGTCTGATTTTAAGACCTCCGTTTTCTTTTGTGTCTTATAAGGTTCTGTTTCATCAAACCTAATAAATGAATGAATGAAACATATTTGTAAAGCATGAAACTGCTACCCATAATTGTGTCCTGGCACTGGCCTGTAAAAATATGACTTGAGTGAAACAGCCAAGTTTGTATGCCCATACCAAACTATAAGAAATCATTGTCTGAATGAAGGTGAATAGGAAGAGATTTACCCAGTTTAGGCACCAAGTCGCAAAAAGCTCGTCCACCGAGGTTAGATGAAGTAAATGCGAGAACTAGCAAGCAAAGAGGTATCCCAGTTTGCCTGGGAATGCAACGTTTAATTCTAGATTTTAAAAAAGCAGGCTTGAGGTTATGGTAAAGTCTATGAACAATTCATCGAGCTTAAAAATGCAAATGATGTGTCACTGGCAGCCAATGGAGATGAAAGATTATGGAAGAATGTGGAGACAAAGAGATATTAAAATTGGCAAGAAGATGTGAAGCTCTAAGTGCAAGACTGGGTACCCATGAGCGCAGGGATCGTCCTGGGAACCAGAATTAATGGTGTGAATATGTGGCACTATAGAATACAAACATATTGGGAAGAAATGTAGTAGGCTGGATTGAACCCTATAAGGGACAACTGTATTAGGGAAGGTTAATCATTATTAAGCGAGCTACATATCTTTAACATTTTCTCCTCAAAATGGAAGAAACAGACTTGTACAATTATTTAGAGCGACAAGTGGATAAAGCAGGTGAACAAAGAGAAGAGACTTTTCACAATCCTGAAGATTTCTCTATGAGAATTGTCCACATTTCAAATTGCGGTCCCTTAATAATCACCTCAAGCCTTTCTGCATAATTTCTTATAGATTATAAGATTCTGAAATTGGGCCTGTTGATGCAAAGGACTGTAATTAATTCTCCAGTGCCTTTCCATAGGTTTGCAACATCGCTATCATTTTTCATTATACCAAGCAAAAGTAGGAGTTTTCAATAAGGCCACCTTTATTTACAAAACCAGATTAACCTAGCCACATTAATTTAACCGGATTAACTGGTTTAGGTTTAACCGGTTAGATTTAAAGGATTAACCTAACTGGATTAACCTATTACTGTACGATTAACCTAATCACCAGATTAACCTACCTGAATATCTGAACAGCCATATATCATTTATATCTGCTGGAACTGACAGATGCAGGTGGACTGTGTAAAGCACTGCTGAAATTAAAACTGGTGATTTTAGACGAGGAGCACATCTACTTAGGGCATCTATCTGGTAGTAACCGTAAATTGAAGGGTGTAATGATATTTGTGTTTTGACCACTGACTCCACGTTGCACTTAGACTAGCAGCACACCATCATATTAGTGACCACCAGCTTCATTATGTCTACTGACTTTATTGTAGCATTGGCCACCGCCACGTTAAAGGCTGCAATTATCTTTCCATGATTCAATGTGCTTCTTGCTCATGCAAGAATTCTGCGTGTCTGCGTGTTCTTTCTCACCAAGGGCTTAGACTGATAGGAATGTACTAGGACAACAGGGAATTGTTTTGTTTTGATAGAGGGCACCTTGGGATTTTGGCCAATTCCCGCCAATTCAAAGCTGACCTAAAGTAACCAGCATTTTTTAAATAATAAATTTAAAGAGTGGGAGGGAGTTTCTAGAATTCTCCTCTCTTGTTTATTCAAAGTATATAAGAGGCCAAAACCAGATGGACCGGGGAGTGACTCCGATCTCAGACATGCTCAGGATGCTGAGGTGTGTCATCCTGCCCGTGAGGATAATTGATCTCTCTCTCTAAGATCGATTCTGGGATCTGGTGGTCTGATGCTGATAAGGAGGGCGATGACGCAGATTATCCATGCCTCAAGGTGATGCATTTTTTAATTCATTATTTGCTTTGTATTTTAATATAGATACATATATTTGCTGTGTACTTTGCAGTGGACCATTTTTTAAATGTGTGCTTTCAGCATGCTAATCTCATCTATGAACCTCTCAGAGTGAATTAATAAATGTCTTCTTTAGACTAAGAAACACATTCCAGAGATTTTTGTCAGTGCATGAGTGTTTCATCTGGGTCATTAGTGAGGCAAACAAAGGGGCACTCTAAGGTAATCAAAAATGGAATTCCAAGATGGTCAGTCTAAGAGAAAGCTGTGGAACTAGAGAGGGAGACTATGTTTTTAGAAGAGAGTATTAATATTATGGCCTGCACTGTATATTGGAAAGGAGACCGGTTGACAAAGGCATACTATATCTACAACCTCAATTAAATACCCAGTTTCCAAATCTTGAAATCCTCCACTGGTTTGCATGGCCACAGAGCCCAACACACTGCACACAGGCTAACTGAACTCCTGCTTGAAGCTCATAAAATCCTGCAATGCTGGTACACCAACCCTCATCAGCTGCCCTACTGTCTGAGGGCGCAAGGGACATTCCATTGTGTCTGTCAAAAAAGGGTGAAAACTGGCAGTGACAGGGCTCCTCTGTGACATTGGTCTGCTCAACAGGACTTGGTGGCACAAGCCTACTAAAGGGACTGCAGCGAAAGGGCAAACCCTGTCACACTGAGCACTTAACATTGGTCTCGGATGGTCCCAGCTGAAAAAGATACACATAGGATCCCCACGTTCCCCAGGGGGACTGCGACAGGTGATCCTGTTAAGACATGTCAACTGCCAAATAAACTGTTTAGTCACACTACGGTCTTCCACAGAGCAGAACCCTCCCTCCAGCCCTAATCGGGCTAAATACAGCACAATGCACCAGCAACACATTGCAGTACAGTGTGCTTTTTTTGTATACAGCAGCCCACAGAGAATCCCTTTGCCTTCAGTAACTAAGATGCCATTTGCCAGAGTGGCTGTTCAATTGCAGTACAATACTAGTGCAACGTCAATGAGTTTCCCACTCACAAAAACTTCTTCTTTTTTTAGGCTTAATAGTTTACACACCCAGAAAAATGCATACCTTCCCTTCCAGGACACTTGGGCGGACTGACGTTTTCAGCCTGCCACCTAAGTTCATTGCATTTTAAGAAAATGGGTTCAAACACTATTCTTAAGAAGGGGACATCGCGCAGTTTGAACTGGGGAGATTAAAATAGAAGACTTGCCCTTTGAACTGCAGCCCCGATAATAAAGTCACTGATCACTCAGCTAAACAATTACATCATCATCACATGGAACATTAGAGGAGTGACTAATGTAACAATACACTAGAGGGTTCACTCCTTAAACATAAAGGTTTTCGAATCACCCTCAGTTAGAAGTCCCATACAACCTAAGAAGGTACGCCAAAACGTCAAAAGCACCTGGGTGCATACAGCAAATCAAGCACAGAGCTCACTACCTTCTCTTAAGCAATCATTGTATGATAAAGGGGACAAGGTGGGCACAATCCTTGCATGCTAAATTAGACTCTCTACAGTCAAATTACACATAGTTGTAGTTGAGACAAGCAATAACACATGGGCATAAGTGAAACAATCAGGCTTTCACACTTTCTTCTAGGTCTGTACACATGGGGCCATGAAAGTTCTACTGAAATCTGTTGCTACCTCGAAAATTGTGATTGGACCTTATTGTACCTTGTCATAGTGATTTGCTTGAGGCACCTATTAATCCCGCCAGGGTATGTAGGGCCCTCCGCTCCATGTCCCTGGGTAGGACACCTGGACCGGGTGGCATTGCACTGGATTTCTACAGGGAGGTTGTGGGTTTCTTGTATTGCTTAGATTGGGCTCCTATTTTAACTTCAGGCCTACAGCCTGTGCCCTTTTACCAATATACACATTTTACTCATTTATTCATTTTAGGATATCTTAGTACAGATTGCTTTCCAGCAGGGGTGTTTTTAAATTCCAATCTGCTGAGTTTCTGCTAAAGCATTGTTTAGTTTCTTTGCACAACATTTTGCTCTGTACTCTGCTCAAGGCTGGCACTGCACACAATAGTTTAATTGGTATTGCCAGTCCAAGCGTTAGAGTCCACCTTCTCACCATAGACATATTATCACATCAGCCCTGTTCTCAGAACACGACACGTTTTGTTATATAAACACCAGGTAGGCCAAAGAAGGGTAGAGGGGACAATTCAGCCAGCCATCTTACGCTGTGTGTCACTATGTCAACAGCTGCACTGATCTTGGCCTTGTCTCTCCAACCAACCGAGGACAACAACCAGCAGAACAACAGGCAGACCCCTGCCTGTCCATGTATGGGGTTGGGGGCTTTTTCCATAGACCAGTATGGGCAGAAGGGCTAACACTGCTATTTCTCACATTAGATGCTAGAAATGTAGGTAGGAATTCTTAGACTAATGATTCTGCCAGGATGCTGGGACTGTTTATAAGTTTTACTCTAACGGTCATAATCATTACTGTTATGTTTCATCTTCCTAATAATTGCATCTCATGCTTTTTATCATAGAATGCAGTTCTTTCAATAAATGTATTGAAACTTATCCTGCATCTCTTTCTCTGTCTTCACATGTATAAGGCTTGTGAAAACCAGAGCAAGGGGTAATATCTGTTCTACCACAACTTCCCTGAGGAGTCCATGTGGCATGTTTCAGGCTGCCACAATTCACCTTTACTTTCTAGGTTTGGGTGAGGTGCTGCTAGCTAGCCGAGAAGGTCAGGCCGACAGCTCCCAGTCGGTGTGGGACTGACTCAGTCCCCCACATGCTGTGGTGCTGCCGCCGATACCAAGAAGTCTTACCCCCATGGTAAGAGTCCTAAGACTTTCCTTACACTTTTGCAAAACCAGCTGACCACATTTTTTGAACTTCTCCACAATGTGCAAGACCGAAATCACACTTATTGCCAAACCCGGAAGGGACCCAACAAACTGAACAACCGGCCTCCCAATAGCGTTTCTGAATACGGATGCAAAGCTCTACACCAAACTCCTAGCACAGCACCTTACCCGTTCCTTCCTTGCCTTACAGAACCTGACAAACTGGGATTTATAAAACAGCCTCAGGGGGCAGTCAACATCAGGTACATAGC
This sequence comes from Pleurodeles waltl, assembly GCF_031143425.1. NCBI lineage: Eukaryota > Metazoa > Chordata > Amphibia > Caudata > Salamandridae > Pleurodeles > Pleurodeles waltl. The sequence continues at coordinate 1,558,580,262 of NC_090444.1, forward strand.
TAACCTGGCCGAAAAAGTACTTAAACATGACATCCAGTCCCTGGTTTTATGTTTAGACACAAAGGAAGCACGTGACCAGATTAGCTGGGTCTTCTTTACAGCGGTAGTGAACAAGATACAACTAGATCCAATAATGATAAGCAAGATCATGTCAGCATACCTTTCCCTAACTGCGATCATTAGAGTAAATTAGGAAACCCCAGAGCCTAATGCTCTGACACAAGGCACTAAACAGCGGTGCCCCTTTTCATCTCTCTTGATTGCCATCCTGCCCACACAAATCAGCCAATAACATAAAATACTGGGGATTCCATTTGGAGATATGATCCATAAGGTGACCCTATTTGCAGGTGACCTGCTTTTCATTTTAACTGTTCCTGCAGAGTCCTTTCTGTGCTAGTCGAAATCTTAGAGCCTTAGTATCAGTCTTGAGTTGTAAAAACAATAAAGGGAAAACACATGTATTTAACCATTCTGCACCTCAACTTCCTGAAGCTTCATTTACTAGTTCATTTCAGATGGGCCTTGCAATCTATTAGATATTTGGACTTTAATATCAATAGTCATCTCAACAGATTGGCCAACGTCAACTGGCCCAAATGCCGTACAAATGTCCTGGAGGACATTAGAGGGTGGCACCCCCTAAATACGTCCTGGCTAGGTCTAATAAACATCATTTAAATGATTATATTCCCCAGCCTTCTTTACCATTTTTAAACCCTCCTCTCACCTATACCTACAGAACATATTCAATACCTATGGAACAAACTACACGCATTCATACAAGGAGGAGTTAACAAAAAAACCTATACTTCCAACAGGCTGCTCAAGTTCCAGAGAGACAAGTGCAAATTAGTGTGCCTTAACTTGTTGGAATGCCACCGGGTGGCACATCTACGTTATGTATCAGAATAAGCTGTATAGGAGAAAGCTTGATTCTGAATGGATCATGTGGTGGCATGTCGCCCACTGTTGGACCTGACTTGGTTGCCCCACTGTCATCGACCAAAAGTATGTATACAGCCACCGCTACCAGAACAGTGCTAGATATATGGGTTTGAGCTGATGGTCTATATTTGGGACTATCTGTTCTGAGGATACCACCTGACAATTGTCATGCTGGCTCTCAGAGTCTTCAACCTCTGCCCACTGATGGTGACCCACTGCCTATATTTTTTAGTGTCGCTAGGCAAATGGGCACCATCTCTCTGTCACCCAGGGACAATAGGTTAAACTCTGCATTACCTCTCACACTAAGTGGGACATCCCCTCCCAAAGTGCTATACTCGTCAGCCTGGTGTCTGCCCACCAGTTGGGGGCTGTGCCTGCTTAGAACACTTGGCATCTCCCTTGTAGTGCCTGACCTGTTGGTGCTCATAGCACCTCGGGGTGCCTTGCCTGAGGACTTGTGTTCAGGGAACCATTTTTTCTTCTACTCAGGTGGGGATTGAGAGTCCTGCCACGTGAACTATTTCAGGGACCTTTAGAGGACTCCTTGTTTGTCTTCTCACTCATTATCTTAGTGGGGACCCTACCCACTCTTATGGTGATCCCCCTCCCAAAAACCATCTTGTGGACCCTGGTGGTGAGCCAGCAGTCGGGCTCCTGGGGTTAGTGATATTGTTGTCAATCAGGTGTTGGAGCACATCTGCAAAACAAAGACTGAACATGTGCTCTCTAGCAGTAAAGTAAAGTAATCCTTTACTTCATTGCCCTTCACCCAACCATCCAGTGCCTTGCAAAAAATGATCCACACAATCCATCCAGGTCTGCTGGGGCAGCTTCTGGCTGTCCCTAAACTTCTGTCTTTTTTTCCGCGGTCAGCTCTTACTTCCTGATCAGGGACTCCTCAGTGAAGTGATACCTAATCCTGCTCACTTTCCCTAGGGCTAACAAGACATCCCTTCTTTTATTGGGAATATGCTTCTAGAGCAGTGGTCTCCAAACTTTTTAATGCCTTGCCCCCCCTAGTTGAAAAATAAAAATCATTGCCCCCCCCCCTCAGAATTTTTCACAATTATCTTATAAAGAGGGCAATGTTTAAATATGTCTAGACCTATTTAAACATTGCAGTTAAGTACTGTTACCTTTTTTTAAATGCAGTAACATGCGTCTGCTTTTTTAAAAAGGCCTGATATCTGTATAATGCTTCTTTTGGCAAGAGTCTGGAGCCTCGCAGGGGATCACTTGAGACCCCCCAGCTTGAAGACCTCTGCTCTAGAAACTAGCTCCCAAATCCTCCTCAGGGACCTGGTTTGTCGCTAAGAAAACCTCACAGGCCTCAAACCAGTTATCTATGTCATCTCCAACAACAATGTTAGGCACCAGATGTTTTGGGATGAGGACCCTTTTTTCTCTAGTGGACACAAGGGTACCGCTGCCACCATTGCTCCTGCACTCCATTTACTTGGCTCGGCTATCCAGCTCTCTCAGGCTCCTTTCATGAACCAATCTTTTTCCTTCCAGAGCCAGCTTCTCCTCCATTTTATGTTTGGCCATTTGTAACCTGAATGCCCATTCTGCTTTCCTGTACACTAGCTCTTCTGGGGCAAGTTCTAGGAAGGCACATTGCACTGTGCCCTCACACTGGACTCTCTTTCAGTGGAACTGGAGATATGCAATTTTAAAGAGGATATAGTGCCAGAAAGCACAAAGCGCCAATTGCAGCTACCTGGTCGTGTGAGCCCTGGTGAAAGTTAAGGCCAACCATGATGGAGCGTTGGCCAGATAGAGGGACCAGGTTAGTCTGTTACCTTCACAGTCCAGCACAAAGAGTTCAGTTCGCAGTGAAAGGGGGTGCTAGGAGTACAGAGAGTGAAGCAGGTGACCACTGTAGTACCATGAAGGTCCTGTCAGGAGCCAAGGACGGTCATAGCTGGAGCTTCACACTTGTGGTCCCAGTGAGCTGTTGTGCGTCAAGTGCTGATCTCATGCTGCCGGGCGACGTGGGTGGTTGCTGTAGAGTGAAGAGCCGGGTTCACTGGACCTTCGCATTGGCAGGCTGCACATGTGGCAAGATCTTGCCATGAATAGGCCCATTTGCATTTATGAGGAGCCCAAAGACCTCAGAAGAACTCAGGTCCAGTTGCAGGTTCAGGCAGCAGGTCAGCTGGGCAGTTGCACAGAGCCTCTGGAGCTTGTTATGTCGCTCGGAACAGGAGGTCAGCTGACTGGCCCTTGGAGTCACTTTAGCCAGAAAAGAAGGATGCAAGTCCAATCAATCAATCAATCATAGGATTTATAAAGCGCACTACGTACCCGTGAGGGTTTCAAGGCGCAGGGGGTGAGCTGTTGTTACTGGTCAAAGAGCCAGGTCTTGAGGAGTCTTCTGAAGGTGAGTAGGTCTTGAGTCTGTCGCAGGGTGATGGGGAGGGTGTTCCAGGTTTTGGTGGCGAGGTAAGGGAAGCATCTGCCGCCGGAGGTCTTTCTTCGGATGCGGGGGACGACGGCGAGGGCGAGGTTGGTGGAGCGGAGCTGACGGGTGGGGGTGTTGAAGCTGAGTCTGTTGTTTAGGTAGGCTGGTCCGGTGTCGTGGAGCGCTTTGTGAGCGTGGGTAAGAAGCTTAAAAGTTATCCTTTTGTCCATGGGGAGCCAGTGGAGGTTTCTCAGGTGGTGGGAGATGTGGCTGTGGCGGGGTACGTTGAAGATCAGCCGGGCGGAGGCGTTTTGGATGCGTTGGAGGCGCAGTAGGTCTTTTGCTGGGATGCCTGTGTAGAGTGCGTTGCCGTAGTCCAGCCTGCTGCTGACGAGGGCCTGTGTCACTGTTCTTCTTGTTTCTGTCGGGATCCACTTGTAGATTCTGCGGAGCATGTGGAGTGTGTTGAAGCAGGAGGAGGAGACTGCGTTGACCTGTTTAGACAAGGTGAGAGAGTCCAGTCCAGTCTTCCTTATCAACAAGCAGGGCAACAGGCAGCAGAGCAGCAAAGTAGCACGGCAGCAGACTGAAAGTCCTTCTGACAGCATAGCAGCACAGCAGTCCTTCTGTACCATATACAGTGTCCAGGAGTTTACTGAAGAGTTGGGTCTAAGGGTCCAATATTTATACCTGGTGCCCACTTTAATGTAGGAGAAGCTCCCACAGGTTTTCACCTCCCTGAGGTGTCAGACGTCCCTCCACCCTGCACTGGCCACAGCTTGTCTGGGGTCACAAAAGACCACCAGTGTCAATGCCTTTGTGAGAGTGCTCAGGCAGAGCCCCATGATATGCAAGTGTGATCGATGACAGATCCTCCCCCTCATTAAGTTGCCCATACGGCCAATGCGTTGCTTCCCTCCGTCTCATTGTCTGGGAGCAATTCACAAAGACCAACTGCCAGCTATGCCCAATCACGTGGCCAGGGATCAGGCTGCAGGCACCAAATGGTTAGAACAAGAATATGCCAACTCTCTAAACGTGGTATTTTCAGAAGTGTGACTCAAAATCTGACTTTACCATTAGTGTCCGCTTTGCAAAAGGTTTATTTTGTGTGGCTGAAATAGCGGTTTAAAACTGCACTGCACTGGCATGCCTGAGACATGTTTGCAGGGCTACTTAGGTGGATGGCACAAAAAGTGCTGCAGAGTCACTAGTAGCATTTAATTTACAGGCCCTGGGCACAGGTAAGTGTCCCTTTACTAGGGAATGTAATGTAATTTAATCTGCCAATTGAGGGCATGCTAATTATATCATGTTTAAAGGAGAGAGCACAAGCACTTTAGCACCATGTTAGAAGTGTTAAAGTCTGCAGAGTCCTAAAATCAGCAAATATGAAGTCAACAAAACAGGAGGCTGGAAAGCAAAAACTTGGGGAAACCACACCAAGGATGTCAGATCCAACAAGTGTGCAATTCAACACTAGGCCCATTGATTATCTCCTCAGACTACCTAGTCAAGGACATTTGAGATCATACCCTATTAATACTTCTCAGAGACTTGGGCAAAGCCTCCTCACCTGCCCCCACCTGGCATCTTCTGGCCTCTATGCTTAAGTGCTCTGACACATTCTTGCTACTTAGGTCAATGGATATTTCAATATGAATGATGGCATGCCCTCCTCGAAGATGGTGGAGTGGGAGGCGCAAAATGTGGTAGTCCAGGGATACTGCATACATAATGTTGTTGGTAGACGTAAAACTCTAGAAAAGGACCAAGCTTGAGTGGAGCTGCCTATGTGGAGAGTGAGTGGTAGCTGGTCTCTGACCTGTGAGTAAGATTGTCCCTGGAAAGGTTTCACAAAGAGGATGCTTCTTTATTTGAGAAACTCTGCTGCACTGATAAGGCTGCATACAATGCGTTCTGACTCAGAGGCAGATAAATCAGGCTGTCTTCTTGCCTGGATACTAAATGCAGAAACAAAACATCTGCCCTATAACAGTGCTCCAACATGAAGGGTGTCCTAAGAGTACACACAACAAGCCATCGCTCAAATCTTTGTCAGATTCTTTAGTCAGTTATACACATGGGAACCAGGCTGAACATCGGCATCTGAGTGAGACTTTCTCGACAGCATAGATCTCCTTACACTATCCACAGATCTCAGGAAAGAAATGGATGGCCCCATCGCAGCCCAAGAGGTAAAAGTGCCACAAAATATTTAGCCACTGGAAAGAACCCAGGCACCGACTGTCTCCTTGTAAAATGTTATAAATAATACGAGTCCCTCGTTGGCCCCTAAAATTGCCCCATTTCTACAAGGAGACCCTAGTAGAAGGCAAATTACCCCGACTCTAAGAGAGGCTTATTTTAGGCTTAATTTTGAAACCGGGACGTGACCCAGTTGACCTAGCCTTCTATAGGCCGACTGCCATTCTAAATACAGGCTACAAATTGGTCCACCTGAACAAAAGTTGATTAGTCCAGGGGAGGAATACTTCCAACAATATTCAACAAGTATTTAAAATTAAGGAAGCTGCCACATTGATATAGCCCTGTGCTACTTGCCTAACTGTAGATCTAGAGAAGCTATTTGATATACCGACGTGGAGCTACCTCTTCCAAGTGCTTCACAAATTTAGGTTCAGAACATGCACCATATGTTTCATGCAATTACTCAATACGGTCCCAGTGGCTCACCAGGTTCATTCTGCTCCACGTACAGTGGATGGCGATACCAGATAAGGGTGTCCACTCTTTCCTCCTTGTGCTGTCCATGGAACCCCTAGTGGTGCAGCTGCGACTGGAAGGGGAGGCCTGGGGTATATCTGTCACAGGCTGCACCCATGCTGTTTCACTATATTAGGATGATGTCCTGCTCTATCTAAAAGACTCCTCCCAAGACCTTGCCACAATCGTTACGACCATAGATGACTTTGCCACTGCCTCCCGCCTCTTTGTCAACAAGAAAAAGTCATATATATCCCCCCTTCCCCCAGACAAATCCCCGTCTTACCGAAAAATGAGAAGATCCAATCAGATGACAAAGCTATACATTCTGAAACTTGGGAATAAATATTTGTCATTCGGACAGAAACTTGGTGGAGGGCAATCTTTCAAAGTTGGTGAGCTCCCTAAAAAGTAAATGGAGGACATTCCCTTTGTCAATTATGGAGCGAGTTGCCATTTCTAAAATGGTGATGCTGCCTAGGTTCCCATACTACTTTGCAGGTATTCCAATCTACTTCACTCAACAGTTCTTTCAAGACATGGATGTTCTTTTAGGAGACCTTACATAGTTTAATGTGTGTGGTAGGGTGGCAATGACTAGACTACAATTATCAGTAGACCAGAGTGGTTTGGGAGCACCCAAATGTGAAGGCTCCTGTTTGGCTGTCCCAATGATTATCAAGCCTCACACTTGATGAGACAGTAGCAGCCAACCAACCTATGCACCTGATCGGTGTCTATAACCTGATATTTCCAGGGACTCAATATAGCTGTAGTTCCCCTTGACAAATGGTGATGGCGCTCAAGTGTTTGGCTCTAAGTTGGATGGTCACAAAACACCTAACCCCTTATACTCCCAAAGTACCAGTATTAGGCCTCTCGAGGCCGTCAAGGGCTCTTAGAAAAGATGAAAGTGTCATAATGGGGCCTGGTATAGGAACCTTGGGAGATCTGTTCTAGGATGGGCAGTTGCTACCCTTCCAATCACTCCGAAGCCAAGTCCCTCTTCATGAAGGGCAGTTTCTTGAGTATGGACTATTTTTCCACATAATCAGACCAAGTGGGCTATCTCAGACTCAGAGCAAGCAACACATTCCCTTAAAAAACATTATATACAATTGGGTCTGGGAAACAATGCGTTTGTTGCCTATATAGGTCACTGCAGAGGTAGGCACCCCACTTAGGCACCTGTGGGATACCTGGGGAAGTTGAAACCAAGAGGCCAATTAATGAGAAAAAATGGGCCAGGTTGTTAGAACACCCATGCACAATAAAAAATAAAAAAAAAGATTTAATTCTGTTTTTGTCCTGCACACAGCATATCTTTCCCCTTCATAAGTACATACAATTTTTACCAGTAACAGGGCCTCCTGCCCACACTCCTATTCTCTACACTTGTAAGCTTACTACTTAGCTTACTAATTAGTAGTAAATGTGGGAGGGGCAGGGTGAGTATTGGGAAAATGGGAAATATCTACTACAAAATTGGATGGGTTTAGGGAAAAGTAACGATGGGCTGAGGGAGGGAGTAGCTACTGCAAACACCCACCCACAAAAGAGCAAGCATATTGCTATTTAGAAACTATACTTCTAATGTTTCCAGTTCTAAAGGTGACAAAATAGTAATAAATGTACTCCAGCCAAACCTTGGAGTGAGCCAAGTACCAGAAATGGTGGTAGGGACTTAAAATATCAACCCTTAGGTATAAATGTTAAAATGTTAAAAATAAAATACATCTGACTTTTAAAATATAGGTGTACTTTGAAGAATGGAGGGATGTTACTGAACAAATATCTCTCTCTCTCTCTATATACATATATATATATATATATATATATGTATATACATATATATATATACAGAGAGATACACACATATACATATGTATAATTATTAAACGATTATTGTATTACTATAAAATGCAATCAACTTAATTTTGAAGTCAAACTAAATTAAACTTTTAAAGTTTAAAAAAAATAAAATAATTGATATTATTTCAACACAATATTTACCCAAATGTAATACATATTAAATAAATATTGTTGCTGTGCGTGGGATTTTTTATCAGAAATATTAGCAATACATTAAATATATTTCAATTAATTAAATACTTTTTTTTAAAAACTTTTTTTATTTAACAAACAGGGTACACACTGTACAAGTACAATGGATCATGGGTGTAACGGTTAAACTATTCGACAGTCCTTTTCTCCACTGCTCGAAGTTTACCAACAAAAACACAAGTGGCATTTGTACAGCCTCCTTACAACAGAAAGGAACTTGGATCCTCATCAAAGCCCGACCCCCCATGAGTTGCTTGAGCTTCCAGACTTTCTCCCATTTTTTGGGGGGGCATCTCCTCCCCTTGTACATCACCCTCTCAGCTCTCTGGCACCTGTCCAGGTCACATTGCCATTCTGTCATCTCAGGGTGGTTGGACTTCCCCAGGCTCTCGCTATGTTGCGTTTTGCAATCCCTGAGGGCAGCCTTAACCAAATCCTCTGATATCTGGGCCATGTGGTTTCCCCCGAGATCCCCAATAAGAACCATTTGGAGTCCAGGGGTATCTCCTTTGCCGAGACCTAGGACATCACCTAGGTAATTTTGGACCAATATTCTTTTATCAAGGGGCACCCCATAAAGCGTATGAACGTGCCCTCTTTGTTACAGCCACTTAGGTACACTGGATTTGCTGCTTTACCTATATTATGTAATAGCGTCCGAGAGGAGTATGACCTTTGCCATATTTTTGGGTGAACAAGTCAGAATCAGGCGCTAATGGCTATCTCTTGGGGCCCTCCAATGGCTTCCTCCCACTCGTCATCCCAAATGGCTCCCAGGTCTTCCTCCCATACCTCCCTCAGTCTGCCCAACAATTTCAGCGAAATATTTGACAATTTTGTATAGATCACGGAGATCACTTTTTCCATGAATAGGTTTGGTGAGTAGCCTATCCCTCAAGAGAGAAGTCTCAGGCTGTTGTGAACCCTCCTGGATATGCCTCCCGAGGGCATGGCCCAGTTGCAGGTATATATAGTGTTCGGTCTCGGCTAGGTCATATTCCTCACGGAGGCTTTCATGACTAATTATGGTCTGTCCTCTCCATATGTCTCTGAGGTGCTCAATCCCTATTATTTCCCATTTTCGGAACCCTTTTAGTCCTCACACCTCTGCCAGTAGGGCTTTGTGCCTGAGTGATGAGAAACCAGTAAGTTTCCCTCTCCACCCCAGATAACCGGTTGCTTTCTTCCAGGCCCTGACCACCTCCAGGGCATGTTGCAATAGGTCTTTTGCTTGTCTTGTATCATTTAACAAAGCCTCCGGACCATCCCTTCCCATTTCGATTCTATGAACTCTATAGACTGGAGCCTGTTGATCCGCGAATGCCCGTTCAATGACTATGAGGAGATGCAATGCCCAATGAAGTTTCTTGATGTCAGGAACTGCCAGCCCCCCTCGTATACACATTTTTGCAATTTGGGCAGGGGAATTCTAGAAGTGCCCTGGTTTCATAGGAGTGTACGAACCTCTTTATCTATCTTTCTGAAGACCTCGTGGGGGGGATCATATAGGGCGTATTTTGCAAAATGTAAAGAAATCGTAGTAAACTCATAATTTCATATAGGGCTGATCTACCCATTAGGGTCAATAGAATACTGCACCAATAAGCAACATCCCCCCTGAGAATCTCCAATTGGGGCGATACGTTTCTACACAGGAATTCCTGGGGGTCTTGTGTCACATAAATACCTAAATAAAGAAAACCACCAATGATTACTGGTGCCTCACAATTCTGGGGCAGGTGGGGGCTCGAGCCCATGAGGGGAAAGACAAGCTATTAAGACCAATTGATAGTATACCCGGAGTGGTCCCCAAAAATATTCAAAGATCTGCATAAGCCTGCCAACAGAGAGGGAGGGCTGCAGTACATAGAGAAGTATGTCATTGGCATTTAATGAGATTTGTTCTTTCCATCCTCCCAGGGCCTGAATCCCCCGACCAAAGGGTACTGACGAATCCATGCCACCAATGGCTCTAGTGCATGGGCAAAGAGCATGGCGAACAAGAGGCAACCCTGGTTGGTGCCTCTCCTCAATTGGAACTCCCGGGAGAACACTCCATTAACTTTCACCCTTGCCATGGGAGAGTAGCTCAACCCAGGTGTGGAATTGCGGTCCAAATCCCAGTCTCTCGAGGGTAGCGAGCATGTAATTCCACTCAAGGGAATCAAATGCCATCTTGGCATCTAGGGCTATCAGAACTGCCTGTTCCGAGAATCTGCCGTCACGTGGAGCACCCCATACAGGCACGGGAGATTGAACCTTGTGCTCCTGTTGGGCATGAAGCCTGACTGGTCTAAGTGAATGAGTGAGACAATGACCCCTTGGGAGTCTGTTCACCAGGGCCTTTAGCCAAGACCTTTGCCTCATATTCAACAAGGATATGGGCCTATAGGAGCTACAGGCAGTAGGAGGTTTGCCTTCCTTTTGAAGCACTACTATTGTCGCTGTTCTTTAGCAAACAGTCCCTTTCACAGACCCCCCCAAAGCATTTGCAACAATGGTCCGGCAGTGTTGCTGGTCATCCCCTTGTACATCTCAAATGGTAGTCCATCGGGCCTGGGGCCTTCTCTGACTGTAGACTCCGCAGGGCCCGTGCCAATTCCTCCTCTTTCATGTCAGCCTCCAGTGCTTCACTGTCTTCCCCAGCAAGTTGCTGCAGAGGGATATCTCTCAGGAAGTTGGCACAGTCCGCAGGGGACATTTTTGACCTGGAGGCATAGTGGCCCCCGTAATACACTGTGAAGGCCTCCGCTATGGCCGCGCTGGTCATTTGTGGCAACCCATCTTCATTGTCCATCCAAAGGACCCAGGAGTGCTCCTTGTCCCTTTGTCCTAATCAGGCCAGCAATTTGCCAGAATTTTCACCCATATCGTACAAACAACATTGCATTGCTTGGGCATGATTTTAAGCCGGGGTTCTCAAATCATGCTGGCATAGTTGTTATCTGCGGCAATTGTCAAGGGCCCCAGCGTCATTAGCTGTCACCGCCAGATGAGTGATATCCTTCTCTAGGGCCAGGGCCTGACCCCGTGTTACTGTAGTGAATGCCTCCAACAGGGTGCCCGCCAATGAAAAAGACCAAAATAGTTACTTACCAGTAGCAGTAGTTTTGCAGCCTAAAGAGTTTTCTGGATTCACATGCTGTGCATCATTCCGCCATGTCGTTGTTGGGTCTGGAATTGTCTATTTTTTGCTTGATTTTTTTCCCCCTTTTTGGGCATTGTCGACCACCATTTGGAGCTTGGTCCAGCCCCTGTATGACAACAGAGGGCACCCCGAAAGTTCCTGTGCGTGGTTGCCATATTTGGGGGGGACTGTGATTTAGCATATGGCTCCTGTGTTGTTAGTGCTTGAATTTTGCTATTTGTTAGACCTGGCAGCTCTTGGCGTGGTTCCCTGTACTTTTGTTTCTTCTGCCCCCATTTTTGGATCCTGTGCTGTAATTTGTTTTGGCTGGTTTTGATACTCTAGGCACTCTACCACTGCTAACCAGTGCTAAAGTGCAAGTGCTCTCTGTCTAAAAGATATTAGTAATTAGGTTTCCCTGATTGACGCATTTGATTTACTGGTAAGTCCTTAGTAAGGTGCACAATGTGTGCCCAGGGCCTGTAAATCAAATGCTACTAGTGGGCCTGCAGCACTGATTGTGCCACCCACATGAGTAGCCCTGTAAACATGTCTCAGACCTGCCACTGTAGTGTGTGCAGTTTTGCACTGCCAATTCCACCTGGCTGGTGTACCTACTTGCCAGGCCCAAAACTTCCCTTTTATTACATGAAACTCAACCCTAATGTAGGCCAAACGGTAGCCCCATGGGCAGGGTGCAGTCTATTTTAAAGGAAGGACATGTACTGATGTGTTTTACATGTCCTGATAGTGAAATCCTGCACAATTCGGGTTTCACTACTTCAAAGCTATCTCTCCTGTAGGTTAACATGGGGACTGCCTTTAAATATCTTTTCGGTGCAGTTTATCATTGGGAGCAGATAGAGATCTGGAGTTTGGGGTCTCTGGACTCACAAATAAAAAATACATCTTTTTGTAGAGTTGGTTTTTAGATTGTCTGTTTGAAAATGCCACTTTTAGAAAGTGGGCAATTTCTTGCTTATCCATTCTGTGCCTCTTGCCTGGCTGCTGAATACACGTCTGAGTCAGAAAGACTGTTGGGCTGTTTGTCAATCCAGTGACATATAGAGAGCTGAGGTATGTCCTGCATTTTCTAATGAGCCTTACTGGGTTAGAGTGGGAGGGAGGAGCTGTCACCTGCACTTGACAGGGCTGTGCCTGCTCTCACACATTACAGATTCCAACCCCTTAGAGCAGGTGTCTTCAAACTGGGGGGTGGGCCCCCATAGGGGGGCCTGAAGTGATCCGGTTGGGGGGGGGACTGGGATTCCAGGCCCTGGCCAAAAGATGGATTATGCAGATAACAGTGCTTTGTTTTGAGCAGAAAAATGTTTATTGCATTTGTAGAAAGGTAACAGAGCTTAACTGCAATGTTTAAATACGTCTAGACTTAAACACTGCCAACTTAATAGAATAGTTATGAAAAATTCTGAGGGGGGCCGGATTATTTATTTTTTCCCACTGGGGGGCGCAGAATTAACAAGTTGAGCATGTCTGGGGCAGGGCAAAGAAAAGGCAGGGTCTTGTGCACTACAAATAGTTTTCTTTGAAGTTTGCCTACTTCAAAGGCTGAAATGATGATAAGTATTGGACTGCTGACCTCACAATTCTGGATTACTTCTGGTCGAAGAGGAACTTATGTCAATGAGAAGAGTTTCTTGCTTGAGGAGGACCTGTCACTCTGCCTGTTGCTTTGCTGTGCTGGCCTGCTGCTGCTTCTGCCTGAAGAGGGAAAGGACTGGACTTTGCTTTCTAAAATCGTGCTTGTGAAGTTTCTCCAAAAGCTTGGACTAAGATTGCTACCTGTTCTGTAGTCTCAGGGACATCAAATACTTCATCTGCCAGTGTTTGGGCTCTTTTACTAAGTGGTGCCAAATCTAGTACTTGGGTCCTTAGAAGTGAAAGCTGGTAACCTGTCATGCCCATCAACTTCATGACTTTCCTCACTGTCAGAGACTGTCCCTTCTGGTAAAGGTGAAAGCATGTGCTTTCCTTGCGTCGAGCCTGGCTCCTAGGAAGATCTTTTCTTGCTGTGGTTTCGGGGATGATTATTTGTGATTTATGCTGAAGCCTAGCTTTTGTAGGGCTGTGATCACTGTTTTGGTACCCCTTTGACATTTCTACTTTGAATGTGCCTTCATAAGCCAGTCGTCCAGGCAGGGGTATACCTGAATTCCCTTTCTTCTTATGTATGCTGCGACTGTCGGTACGCATTTTGTGAAAACCCTTGGTTATGACTTTATTTTGAAGGGTAAGACCTTGAATTCGT